>NC_084793.1:142785889-143095421 GCF_963169125.1 Humulus lupulus
TCAGCTGATCGGCCGCCACGGCCGAGGAGTGGAACAGGACGAGAAATGCTTAACTGTCTGTGTTTGCCTTAGAGTGGCTAATCACTGTATTTAAATCTTGAATCTTTTGTAAACAGTCTTTAACTTATTACTTTTGGGATCCCATGTAAAAAGGAAAATGTTTATTTATATGAAATGAAGCTATTGAGACCAAAATCTTTTAACCCTAGTTCAACTATAGTTTCAGTAACACGTTTTGAATGAAATGACTTTATTAGTAAGTCTTGCACCTTTATAAACACACAGTGTAACGGTCTTGGCTATCCAGGGCGTTACAACTTGGTATCAGAGCATCCTAGGTTTAAGGGTTCCTGAAGACTGGCTGGATATGTACATTCGCCGCGAAAGACATGCTCGACTCAGGGTTTGGTAAATTGTGTATACATGACTATGTGCTTAAATGATTTGAATGAGATACGACTGTTGATATCTATTTGATTAATAGGGAGCATGAGATACTGATAGGGCCTGGCCCTTGACTATTGCATGATGATATTGAGGCCTGCTTATCAGCACTACTATGCATGTGAATGAATATATGGATGAATATTTTGATAAATTGCTATATCTTGATTGCTTGTGAATGTTTGGAGTTTTATGGTGGATCATGAAAGGATTATTAGCCTGTCATCATAGTCTGACTGCCAAGTCATTGATTGCAGATTGACTTGGATAATTATGCGTCCAAGAAAATCTACTCGACTAGCCGACAATAGGTCTGGGACTAGAGATGATGACTAGGGCCAGATCCCTCTGCCAGTCCCTGAGAACTGGCAACAGCTTATGGCAGACATGCAAGCTCGGCTACAGAGCTAGGATGAACAGATCTGGATTCTGCGGCAACAGGCTCCATCAGGGAGTGTTGCCCCCAATGTGCCACCTGCAGTGGTACCTGTTGTACAGCTAGTAGAGGTGGGGAATAGATGGGAGCCGTTGTATGAGCGGTTCAGAAAATAGCAGCCCCTGATCTTTGAGGGATGACCTGATCCACTGAAAGCTGAACAGTGGATGACCATGATTACTACCATTTTGGACTTTATGAGGGTGGAGGGGCATGACAGAGTGGCCTGTGCCACATATATGTTGAGAGAGGATGCTCGAATCTGGTGGGAGGTGGCATCACAGACCAGGGATGTTACTGCTTTAACCTGGGAAGGATTCAAGGACCTGTTCAGTCAGAAGTATTATAATGTTACCATCAGGGCAGCGAAGATAAATGAGTTCGTGGGGCTGGTTCAGGGCAGCATGACAGTTACAGAGTATGCCCTAAAGTTTGACAGACTTGCGAAATTCGCACTAGATCTTGTGCCTACAGACGTAGCTAGGCAAGATAGGTTTATTAGAGGGCTTAATGCTATTATAGCCTGAGACGTGAGGATTACAACAGTTCTTGGAGGGACAACTTATGCCCAGGTTGTAGAGAAGGCTCTTACCGCTAAGGAAGTGGAAAATAAGATATGGAGAGAGAGTGCAGCGAGACGGGAGGGCCGCAGGGCGGTGCCTCCATATTCTGGTTCTAATAGGGGCGGAGGCCCCAGTGATTTGAAGAGCAAGACCCCTGATGCTTCGACCACTCCTGGCCCTGATAGGAGAGGTTGGGGTACTTAGGGTGGCCGTCAGGAAGGCGGTGATACATGGAGGACTTACCCGGAGTGCACGAGGTGCAGGAGACGCCATCCGGGTGAGTGTCAGGCTAAGGCCTATTATGTGTGTGGAGGTGGTGGGACACCTCAAGAAAGATTGCCCGACAGTGAAGAAGGGAGATGCAGGGAAGGTGGAGAGCTTGACTCCAGCTCAAGTGTTCACCCTGACGCAGGCAGAGGCTGAGGCTAGCCCCTCGGCAGTGACAGGTCAGCTTTCTAGTGCTGGCTTTCCTTTTACTGTATTGATTTACTCTGGTGCTACACATTCGTTTGTTTCTAGTAGGGTGATTGATAGGCTATGTAGACCTAGTGAGTATTGTACCTCAGGGTTTGGGACTATTTTTCCTATAGGGGAACTGGTAGTATCTAGGAGGTGGATTAGAGCACTGCCAGTGATAGGTTATGGTAGAGAGTTATCAGTAGACTTGATTGAGTTGAGTATGGAGGACTTTGATATGATTTTAGGTATGGATTGGCTGGTTAGATATGGATCTACTATTGACTATAGGAAAAAGATGGTGACCTTTGAGCCAGAGGGCGATGATCCCTTTGTTTTTGTAGGAGCGGTGCATGGACCTCGCGTACCTAGGGTATCGGCATTGAGAGCTAGAGATCTATTACAAGGAAAGTGTATAGGTTTTTTGCCAGCAGGACCGGAAGAGACTAGATTGGTTTGCAAGTTCTTGGATGTGTTCCCTGAGGACTTGCCTGGGTTACCATCGTGTAGAGAGATTCAGTTTGTCATTGAGTTTGCACCAGGGACAGAGCTAGTGTCGAGGGCACCATATAGGATGGCATCGGCAGAACTGAAAGAATTGAAGATACAGTTGCATGAGCTTCTAGATTTGGGGTTCATCAGGCCTAGTTACTCGCCATGGGGTGCTCCAGTTCTATTTGTGAAGAAGAAGGATGAGACTTTGAGAATGTGTATAGACTACAGGGAATTGAACAAGTTAACTATCAAGAATAAGTACCCCTACCAACGATTGACAACTTGTTCGATCAGCTGCAGGGTAAGACGGTGTTCTCGAAGATTGATCTTCGATCTGGTTATCACCAGCTGAGGATCAAGGACGAGGACATACCGAAGACGACCTTCCAAATGAGGTACGGGCACTATGAGTTTCTGGTCATGTCGTTTGGTTTGACCAATGCCCCAATAACCTTTATGGACTTAATGAACATAGTGTTCTAGGATTTTTTGGATCAGTTCATTATTGTCTTCATCAATGACATTTTAGTGTACTCCAGTTCAGAGGCAGAGCATGAGCTACATCTTCGACAGGTTCTTCAGAGGTTGAGGGAGCATTAGTTGTACGCCAAGTTTAAGAAATGTGAATTTTGGTTTCCAGAAGTGACATTCCTTGGACATATTAAGGTGGATCCATCTAAGGTAGAGGAAGTTAGGGATTGGTAGAGGCCAAGGAACGCCTCGGAGGTGCGGAGTTCTCTTGGTTTAGCGGGTTACTACTGACGGTTTGTAGAGGGCTTCTCGAAGATAGCGGCACCGATGACAGAATTGACACAGAAGAATCTGAAGTTTATCTGGTCAGACAAGTGTGAGGACAGTTTTCCAGAGCTAAAGCGACGACTTATTACTGCGCCTGTGTTAAGTCTTCCCTCGGGGGAAGGGAAGTTTGTAGCTTACTGCAATGCATCGAGGTTGGGTCTAGGCTGTGTGTTGATGCAGAATGAGAAGGTCATAGCTTATGCATCACGACAGCTGAAGGAGTATGAGCAGCGGTATCCTATCCATGATTTGGAGTTAGCAGCGGTGGTATTTGCACTGAAGATTTGGCGACATTATCTGTATGGGGAGAAGTGCGAGGTATACACTACCATAAGAGTTTGAAGTATTTCTTTACACAGAAGGGCCTGAACATGAGACAGAGGCATTGGCTAGAGTTGGTGAAAGATTATAATTGTGATATTCTTTACCATCCGGGGAAAGCCAACGTAGTGGCAGATGCATTGAGCCGGAGAGGCCCAGGTCAGTTATACAGTTCCACCCAGATCTCGAGAGAGTTAGCTGATGAGATGGTTAGAGCGGGGATAGAATTGGTGGTAGGCCGATTGGCCTATATTACTCTGCAGTCGACCCTGCTACAGTGGATCAGAGAAGGGTAATTGACAGACGCTCAGTTATAGGAGGTTAGAGAGAATGTCTTAGCGGGAGTAGCTAAGGACTATTCTATTTCTGAGGTTGGTTTGCTTCGGTATCAGGGATGGATTTGTGTTCCAGATGATGAGAGAATCAGACAAGAGATACTAGATGAGTCTCATACGATGTCGTACTCATTTCATCCGGGTACCACAAAGATGTACCAGGATCTACGGATGTTATATTGGTGGCTCGGGATGAAGAAGGATATGGTAGAGTACGTAGCCAAGTGTTTAACCTGTCAGTAGGTGAAAGCTGAGCATCAGCGACTGGAAGGGTCGCTTCAGCCTTTGGGTATTCCCGAGTGGAAATGGGAGAATATTACAATGGATTTTGTAGGAGGTTTACCCAGAACTGTAGGGCTTCATGACTCAGTGTGGGTGATAGTGGACAGATACACCAAGTCAGACCATTTTCTTCCAGTGAGGTCCACATATACTGTGGATCAATATGTTGAGTTGTACGTGAGGGAGATCGTACGTCTCCATGGGGTTCCTAAGTCTATAGTGTCAGACCAGGATCCTATCTTCACTTCCAAGTTTTGGGGTGGTTTGCAGAAGGCTATCGGGACTCAGCTGAAGTTCAGTACAGCCTTTCATCCTCAGACTGATGGACAGTCTAAGAGGAAGATTCAGGTGTTGGAAGATATGCTCAGAGCGTGTGTGATCGACTTTGAGGGATCATGGAGTAAGTATCTCCCGTTGATTGAATTTTCGTATAACAATAGTTTCCAATCAACGATTGGAGTGGCTCCCTATGAGATGTTATATGGGAGGAAGTGTAGATCATCCATTCATTGGGATGAGATGGGTGAGAGGAAGTATTTGGGGCCAAATATGGTTCAGAGGACAAGTGAAGCTATAGAGAAGATTCGAGCTAGGATGCTCGCCTCTCAGAGCAGACAGAAAAGCTACGCTGATCCTAAGCGTAGGGACGTGGAGTTCCAGGTTGGAGACCACGTGTTTCTCCGAGTTTCACCATTGTGAGGGGTGAGGAGATTTGGGAAGAAGGGCAAGCTCAGCCCTAGGTTCATTGGACCTTTTGAAATCCTAGAAATGATCTGTCAGGTGGCTTACCGGTTAGCCTTGCCACCATCGTTGTCAGAAGTCCATGACGTATTCCATGTTTCTATGCTCTGGAAGTACGTCTCAGATGCCACTCATGTGTTGAGGTATGAAGACTTAGAGTTGCAGACAAATTTAGCTTATGAGGAGCAACCGGTTCAGATCTTGGATCAGAAAGATTAAGTACTACGGAATAAGATGATTCCTCTGGTTAAAGTATTGTGGAGGAATAGTAGGGTTGAGGAAGCGACCTGGGAGCTTGAGACAGCGAAGCGGGATAAGTATCCCGAGTTATTCAGGTAAATTTCGAGGACAAAATTCTCATTAGGACGGGATAGTTGTAACGACCTAAATTTACTAATAAGGCTTAAGGGCCTTGATTAGTGTGTCGGGAGGGCATAACTGGATTATATGTGATTTAATGATTAAAAGCATGTTATATGATTATTTGAATATCTGAGATGCATGACTATGTGTATTAGTATGCATGTAGGCCCTGATTAGGTTAGAAGGGCATAATTGTAATTTTGGTCCGTTGAGGGCATAACTGTATATATATGTGATAAATTGATGAGACCACATTATTATGTGGATATGTTTGTAATCTGTGACTCGAGATGATCCTAGTGAGCGGTTCAGCGAAAAAATCACAGCGGGGATTTATACCCGGCTCGGGGCGAGCCTCGGGGTGTTTCTGGGAATTTAGAGAATATATTGGAGTTTATTTTTGTTGATGCAGTTCTTCGCCAATAGATAATTAAGAGAGTAGAGAGTGGGATTAGTGCTAAGTAATGAACCGTAACAAATGAATGATCTTAAAATAAAACGATGACACAAATACTTTTTTAGGTGGTTCAAAGGTTAAAATCCTTCTAGTCCACCAACCAATGTTATTGTTATTTCTCTAGTATTCTTTACAGGGTGTTTCTTTACACAATAGAATCCAACCCTTTGCAACTCCCAGGGTCTCCATATTTATAGGAGAGGGCACCTGGGGGTTGGCAAAAGGGGGGTCATCCCGTGACCTTCTTACCCATCATGTCACTTCTGTCACATTCATGATTAATTCCTAAAACCTGACAACGAAGTGTGGTCTAATTAGTAGGTGAGAGGGATAATGGGCCGCATGGCCCAACCCAGTTGTGGGTGCCTGAACATGCACATTTATGCTGCGTGTCCGAGAATTCAGGGATATATCAGACACGTGATGTCTGATATATGCACGTTTACATTGCGTGGTTGACTTTATAAGGGGTCACAAATGCCAACTCAAGCTAGTACCTTGAACTTGTTGTATTCTTAGCCCGTGGTATCTATACTCCTGACCCGACTCCTTAGTAATCTTAATAAGCCTCTCTTTACCTCGAGCTAAAGAGGCAGGACCTGGTAACAACAGCTCCAGGTACGTGGCATCCATGTGGCTGATATAATTATGCCACACCTAAGCTCGCTAATAGCCCATGGAGAATTAGGGCGTACATTTACCCCCCAAGCCCCTGCTTGTGGTACATGACGTCACCTGGGGCCACAGTGGGGACTTTTAGGCTTCCCTGTGGACTCTTCACATTCCGCCCATTACACAGGCGTCGAGTACATGGAGCATCGTGGTTGGTGACGGTACGTCTTCCGAGAACTGCATTAAATGGCATAGCCTATATTCGGCTGTCGTTTCACCTTTCGAGTAGTGATCCTCGTATCCTACATCAGGGCAATCCAACGGCCCTCCTCACTTGGCCTCTTACGTATATAAAAGGAGTGGCCACCTTTTGCACGGGCCACCCGTTCATTTGAAAATTTTCTTATTTTCTCATCTTTTTCTTTCTTCTCAGTCTCAAAAAACCCTCTCTTTCTTCTAGTTACTGTTCCCATCATTCCAGAAGTTCAGGCACGAGAACTCCTTTGAGACTTCGGCACCAGCATTTCCAGCAGGATTCCCACCCAAACGATCCTTTCAATCTCACCACAGCAAAATACCCCTGTAAGTCCTCCGCCTGTGCATGCTTTAACTTTTTTCTTCACTGCTGCTTAGGTAAATTGTTTCTGTAGCTGCATGCAGTATTTTGCTGGTTTTTTGTGGGTATGATACGCATAGGTTTTTATCCTAAGGCATCGACCGTAGAAAAAACCATTTAGGAGCATGACTCATAGGGTACGCTTTCTGGGGAGATTCTCTGGGTAGAATTTTTGTATGCCTGTTTGAAATAACCAGTTTTTAGGGTGCAAAATTGGGTATCTTAGGGGACACGCTTCACAGGCAGTTTTGCACTGTTTGCCTACTGAAACTTTCCTTCCAAGGAAAATTTTTATTCTGACCCTCCTGACACACGGATTCCGAGTAATCGGGGACCCGTTGGGAGCACAGGCATGTGTTCATAGAACCGCGTGGTCTCACTCTCCACGGGCTGAGATTACCTCAGCCCGTGTAAAGGAAACACTTCGCGTCAGATTCTTTCTTATGCTTAGGTCGCCCTTTCTAAATTTTCTTCTTTTGTTCATTAGGCGACCAGATTGGACCAAAGAAGAACGCCCCCAAGAAGACTGCTGGCAGCTCGTCTTCTTAGCAAGCCAAAGGAAAGGAGGTGGTCATGGACTCTCCAATCCCCATTTTCAGTCTAGCCGTGGAGCAGGAGCTCGAGATGGGACCCGACGCTTTCATCGAGGCCTAGAGGATCGTCTCGAAGGTCACCAGCTAGGGGAAACTGAATAAGATATTCCTTTCCCACAATATTGAGATTGGGAGGGGCGCCCTAGACGCCCGACCTCCCCTAGAAGGCGAGCGGAGCTGCGCGTCGCTCGATGAGGAATGCGCGGCCTGGAGTGACGAGCACTTCAAGGCTGGGGCCTTCCTCCTGCTGGACCAGTACTTTGCGAATTTTCTTAATTACGTGAAGCTGGCTCCTTTCCATCTCCCCCCTAACTCATATCGTTTGTTAGCAGGGTTGAGATACTTATTCCTGAAGCAGGAATGGGAGGTCCCCACCTCAGCGAATATCCTATACTTCTTCCGCCTCAAGGCCAGCCCGGAGCAGCGGGGGCGAGGTGACGGGTTCTACTATCTGACCCACTTCCCAAATTCGGCTGCGGTCATTGAGCTACCCAGCCACCCCAACGATTTTAAAGACCAGTTCTTTATGTCCAAGGGGTTTCGCAACTGCGAACACCACTATTTCAACCGCCCTCGTAAGTATCTTTTACTCTTAGCTCGAAGTTGATTACTGATTAGCTTCTTTTATTAGTTCCTGACTTAGAAACCATCATGCATCCATTTTCGCGAGGACGGCCAAGTCCATGACCCTTGGAGGTCAAAATGAGACATTGGCAGGGCTGCCCCCAAGCGAAAAGGACTATCACCAGCTCGTGTTCGACGAGACGATGCTGGTGTACAAGCTAATCTCTCTAGGCCAGACTTTGGCCTTGAGGTGACTGTGGGGCCCTCCTCCAGTTTGTGAGATGGCGCCCATCCCTGAGGAGGAGGCCGCAGGGGAGGAAGAGGACGAGGAGGACGAGGTGCCCCTCGTGTGACAAAAGCGGGCGTTGGAGGTCGCCCTAGAAACAGACGTGGAGAGGGCCCAGTCCGGGGCAGCAGCCGGCCCCTTTGGCCAAGATAATCCTTATCTGTTTAGGGACTTAGATAGGGCCACCGCAGACCTTCGGCTAGCTAGGTTCAATCCCAGCCAAGCCCGTTCACCGCCATCGAAGTGACCCAGACCGCGACATAACCTTACTCCAATGCGTCGACTGGCTTGTGCTGGGATATGACCTGAGCTGTCCTAGGGGTACCGTAGTCGTAGATAACACCCTAGCCTTTAGGTTGGCCTTTTTTGAGGAGTACGGGACCAACCTTCGGTCGTGGCCCTCCCTCCGGTAGGGTGTAGTAGCTCCGGGTCTTAGGCAATACGTAGAAGAGTCTAGTCCCGAGCCAGATCCGGACCCAGAGCCTCTTCCAGCCCACAAAGTCGTTATCCTAGACTCCCCTGCTGCAGCTCTGGGGCCGGTGGTCATGACTATAGATTCCTCCTCTAGCTCGGAGGGTAGGATCCCTTTCAATACATACTTGAGCTTTGTTTTTCCCTTTTTTTTTTTTTTGTTTTGCATAAATATTTCTACATGTATATTAATGTTTTGTCTTTGCTTCTACAGAGGAGATGTCTCAATCCGGGAACAACGATTTGCGAGCTATGTTCCCTGGAGGGAACCCTTCTTCCGGGGCTTCTGGGCCTATGGTGAAAAAGCTCCAGCTGGCGAAGAAAGCCCTCAGGACTACCTCCAAGTCCACTGGAAAGGGGAAAAACCAAGCCCCGGCTGCCTAGCAGAAAGTGCCTATACTCCCTCCTGCAACGGAGAAGATGCTCCCACCTCCCCCACGAGCTCCCGCCTTTGTTCGGGAAATGGAGGTGCCCCCCGGGACCTTGTCGACCATAACCCCCGAGGTGCCCGTCCCGGTGAATCCCCAGGCCTTGGAGAAGATCCCCGATGTCTTTCGTGGGACGGTCTATGAGATGGCGAGCTACACCATGGACCACTATTACAATGCCGCCGAGAGGGATCTGCGGGCGATTGAGACAAGGAGCCCGGAGAACGTGATGGAGTCCTCGCTGGGGATGGCTCTCACGGTAAGTTGGTCTTGCCATTGGTATTCCTTGCTCGTGTGCATAACATGTTTTTTTTTATCTAAGGAAGTTGCCTTATTATCTTTTAATCTTGCAGGGTGCTTTGGCTCTCCACCGGAGCATATCCCGATCTAGGGCCAGGCTCGAAGATATGAGGAGCGAGCATCAGACTACTTTGGCTGCCCTTAAGACTACCCAAAATCAGGAACAGGATGCCAAGGATGCCCTGGCGACCGTGTAGGCTGAGCTGGACGCCTCTCGACCTAAGCTGTAGGAGGCCGAGGCTACCAAGGCCGCCCTAGCTGCTGCGAGAGCTGAGCTCGAGGAGGCCAAGGCTGCTCGAGCCGCACTGGACACCGCGAAAGCTAAGGCAGAGGAAGCCAAGGCCGCATGGGAGTCTTTAACCTATGCTGTACCACTGTTGGGTCTTCAACTCAGATGGTGACCTCTCCTTTCTGGGGTCGGACGCATGGGAGTCCTTCCTGGAGAATTAACCTACGCTGTACCACTGCTGGGTCTTCAACCCAGATGGTGACTTCTCCTTTCTGGGGTCGGATGCATGGGAGTCCTTCCTGGAGAAGTTCAAAGATCGCCTTCAGCAAGAGGTGCCCTCCGAGACCGGGGAGACTTCCACAGCCGCCGAGCAAGAGGGCAAGGTGGTGACCTCATTTGAGCAGCCTGGCGGGGCCTAGGACTTTTCTTTTTCTTTTTACCATTCATACATTTTTTTTTGTAACTTTGTATTATGAGGTTTTCTAACCGCGAGACAATTGGATTTATCAACTTTATTTTTAATTGATTTACATCCCTTTGCCTCTATCTCATTTCTCTTTTATGCATTTTGGTAATAGTCTTAGTTTTTGTTGGTGTTGTGATTGGCACCTTATGCTTTTCTAGGGAAAAACATGCTAATCAACTCGAACCAACTTCTAAGAGTTAAGTCCTGGTTATATCCAGGACGTTAATTTGAAAACTTATTTCGTGTTAATACTTTATCAATATCTCGTGCTTTTTAAGAAAAACAACGATCAATCAATTTGAATTAACTTAAGTTTTCAGACCTGGTTACATCCAGGACGTTAATTTGAAAACTTAGTTCGCGTTAACCCTTTATTAATATCTCGTGCTTTTTAAGAAAAACATCGATCAATCAATTTGAATCAACTTCTAAGTTTTAGGACCTGGTTATATCAAGGACGTTAATTTGAAAACTTAGTTCGCGTTAACCCTTTATTAATATCTCGTGCTTTTTAAGAAAAACATCGATCAATCAATTTGAATTAACTTCTAAGTTTTAGGACCTGGTTATATCCAGGACACTAATTTGAAAACTTAGTTCGCATTAACCCTTTATTAATATCTCATGCTTTTTAAGAAAAACATCGATCAATCAATTTGAATTAACTTCTAAGTTTTAGGACGACCTGGTTATATCCGGGATATGACTTAGTTCGCGTTAATCGTTTATCAATATCTCGTGCTTTTTAAGAAAAACATCGATCAATCGATTTGAATTAACTTCTAAGTCTTTAAGATGACCTGGTTTTATCCAGGCACCATATGCCCCCCAAGTAATTAGGAAATGGTCTTTTGTGGTTACTTGAGATTACATCCACAAATATACACAACAAAAGATGGCCTTTCTGACTAAGCCTTACAAAGGTATCACTGATAATACTTCTTCAGATGGATGGTGTTCCAAGTTCGTGGGACTGCTTCTCCATTAAGCCGAGCTAACTTGTAGGTTCCATCTTTTATGACCTCGGTTATTTGGTATGGCCCTTCCCAGCTCGATCCCAATACTCCGTCTTTGGAGTCCTTACTTGCTAAAAAGACTCTCCTAAGGACCAGGTCGCCAATGCTAAAGGCACGTTTTCTAACCTTTGAGTTGAAATAACGAGTGATTTTTTGCTGATAATGCGCGAGCTGGAGCTGTGAATCTTCTCATCTTTCATCAATTAGGTCGAGGGACATGCAGAGCAGTTCGTGATTGCGGTCCTGGTCATATGCCTGGACTCTATGTGAGGCTACCTTTACCTTGACAGGAAGGACTGCCTTACTCCCGAAAGCTAGGGAGAAAGGAGTATTGTGACAGTCAAAATCCCGTGATCCGTAAGGGGAAAGAACGGGTAAGCTGTGCAATCCCACACCACCTGGGGAAGGTCAAGTGTAATGATTCTAAGACTATGTAGGTATGGGACTACACAGTTGAAGAGGGCTTAAATGGATTGATGGGTACTACCTATATCAGGAAGGTGCATCTTCTTTTCGGTAGCCCATCACTTGAGAACTCCATGGTTAAGCATGCTTGGCCTGGAGTAATCTAGGGATGGGTGACCTCCTGGGAAGTTTTCCCAGGAAGTGTGCGAGTGAGGACAAAGCACGCTGGAAAGACTTGTCTTGGTTTGTAGGGCCAGTTGTCATTCCAGAAAGCAGCCATAGTGATGTGGGGCGTCACAAGTATGACCTGTCGGAGTTCGATGCGAGGTCCGGTATGCCCACAGTACCTGGGGGAGCTGTTCTGGCCAGACTCCCTTAGCTTCGTCTAGTCTCTTCTTAAGGCTCACCTTTAGCGTCTTATTGACGACCTCGACCTGCCCATTTGCCTGGGGATAGGCCACTAAGGAGAAGCTTTTTACAATGTCATGCCTCTCACAGAATTTGGTAAAGAGGTCGTTGTCGAACTGCGTTCCATTGTCTGATACGATCTTCTTTGGCAGCCCGAACCAACAGATAATGCTTTTGACCACGAAGTCGAGGACTCTCTTTGAAGTGATTTTTGCCAAGGGTTTTGCTTCTGCCCACTTGGTGAAGTAGTTGATAGCCACCACCACGTAACAGACCCCTCCCTTTCTAGTAGGGAGGGCGCCAACCAAGTCGATTCCCCAGACTGTGAATGGCCACGGGGACAAGAACATCTTCAACTCGACCGGGGGAGCTCGGGCAACGGTGGCGAGTCGCTGGCATTTTTCACATTTCTTGACGTAAGAGATCGAGTCCTTTGATAGAGTGGGCCAGTAATATCCTTGCCGTAAGATCTTCAGAGCCAAGCTTTGCCCCCCAGTGTGATCTCCGCAAAAACCCTCATGCACTTCTTGCAAAATGGTCTTCGCTTCGCCTGGCTAAACACACCGTAGGAGGGGTAGAGAGTGCCCACGCCGGTATAGCACCCCATCTACCACTGTATACCTTGGAGTCTGGTAAAGTACCCGCCTTGCGTCATTACGCTCTTCAGGTAACTTTCCTTCAGTGAGATATTCGAGGATGGGGGTCATCCAGGTCGGTCTGGCGTCGATCATATCGACCTCCGCCCCAACCTCTTCTATGCTTGGTTTCTCCATGAACTCTACCGGGACTAACCCCAAAGTCTCCGTCTCCCCGGAGGTAGCGAGCTTTGCGAGGGCGTCTGTGTTGGCATTCTACTCCCGAGGTATCTGCTTGATTGAGCCCCGTTCAAATGCAGACAGCTCGACTTTTACCTTGGCCAGGTAAGCAGCCATCTTGGTTCCCCGTGCTTGGTATTCACCTAGCACCTGGTTTACCACGAGCTGGGAATCGCTGAAATACTGAACGGAGCTGGCCTTCAGCTCCTGGGCCACCCTTAGCCCAGCCATTAAAGCTTCGTATTCAGACTCGTTGTTGGATGCCTTGAACCTGAATCTCAACGCCGAGTGGAATCTATGTCCTTCGGGGGATATCAAAATGATTCCAGCTCCGGAGTCGTTCTCATTGGATGAGCCATCTACGAAGACCTTCCATGAGGCCTGGAGCAAGGTGGCCTGGGGTGAAGCTTCCACAGGATCTTCTCAGAATCTTGTGCATTTTGCCACAAAATCAGCCAGGGCCTGGCTTTTTATTGCAGTTCGCGGAGTGTACAAAATTTCAAACTGGCTGAGCTCAATAGCCCACTTCAACAGACGTCCCGATGCTTCAGGTTTTTGCAAAACTTTCTTTAAAGGTTGATCGGTTATGACATGTATTGAGTGGGACTGGAAATACGACCTGAGCTTTCAGGAGGCCGTAATGAGGCAGAAATCCATCTTCTCCATCAACGGATATCGGGACTCAGCCCCGAGAAGCCTCTTGCTGACGTAATAGACTGGCTTCTGAACCCGGTCTTCTTCTTGGACCAATACAGCACTAGCTGCGTCTTCTGTGACAGCTAGGTAGAGGAAAAGAGGCTCTCCCGCCGTTGGTTTGGACAATACGGGCGGCTCGGCTAGATGTGTTTCTAGGTCAAGGAAGGCACGTTCGCATTCCTCGGTCCATTCGAACTTCTTATTCCCCCGGAGCAGGTTGTAGAATGGCAAGCACTTGTCGGTAGATTTAGAGATAAACCGATTAAGGGCTGCCACCCTTCCTGTCAGGCCTTGAATGTCCTTTCGTGACCGAGGTGAGGGCAGCTCGAGCAACGACCTGATCTTATCGGGGTTTGCCTCGATTCCTCTGGTATTGACAATGAAACCCAGGAATTTTCCAGATGCGACCCCGAAAGTGCACTTCTGCGGGTTAAGCCTCATGCCGTACTCTCTCAGTATCTTGAAGCATTCTCCCTGGTCGGAAACATGTTTATCGGCAGTTTTTGACTTGACCAGCATGTCGTCAACGTACACTTCCATGTTCTTCCTGATCTGGTTGGCAAACATCCTGTTTACTAATCTCTGGTATGTAGCCCCAGGGTTCTTTAGCCCAAACGGCATGACCTTGTAACAATAGACATTAGTTAGGGTCATGAAGCTAGTGTGTTCCTGGTCCGCTGGATTCATGGCGATCTAATTATAGCCCGAGTACGCATCCATAAAGGACATGAGCTCGTGCCCTGCCGTGGCGTCTACCAACTGGTCAATCCTTGGCAAGGGAAAATAGTCTTTGGGGCAAGTTTTTTCAGATCGGAGAAGTCGATGTAGGTCCGCCATTTCCCGTTGGGCTTCGGGACCAACACAGGATTGGCGACCCAGAACGGGAACTTAGCTTCATGGATAAAGCCGCACTTTTTTCGCCGAGCTACTTCCTCTTCTAGGTCTTCAGCTGGGGTTGTTCCTAGGCGCCTATGTGTTTGGGATTTCGTTGGCATGCTATTATCCAAATGGAGGGTGTGCATGATGACACTCTGGCTGATTCCCACCATGTCCTCGTGAGACCATGCGAACACGTCCAGGTTCTCCTGCAGGAACTTGATCAGCTCCGCCTTCCTCTCGCCACAGAGGTTTTTCCCAAGCTTAGCCATCCGCGAGGGATTCTGTGGATCGATATTTACCTCCTCGAGTTCTTCAATAGCTTGGAGCTCAGACTTATCCTCGCCTACTCTGGGGTCAATATCATCACTTAAGACGATATTTTCCCCTTCGACACTCTGAGGTTTTTCAATCTCAGGATTAGGCAAAGGTTCCTGAGATTCCTATTTCCGCTCTGGACGGTCATCGTTAACTTCCCGAGTTTTACTTTTCCACCAGTAGGGCTTAAAGTGAAGCCCCTATAGAAATTTTTTTCATAAATTATAAACATAATCAACTAATTATTTATAAAATATATTAATGATTATTTAAACAAGTAGAGTCTATTTTATTATGGAATATATGTAAAATTTAATTTATGAATGATTATTACAAAATTTAGAATTCATGATTCAATAAATTTATTTAAGTATATCATTTTAATAAAATATCCTTAAAATATATTATAACAACAACTTAAAAATATCATATTTAATCTATCTTTAACAATATTTTTATTATGTCATTAATATTGATTTATAAGATATTTATTATTTAAATGTCATTAGTTCTTTTAATGACATGTTCTAACGAAATTTAAAAGAAATATGTCATAAAATGTCATATTTAAAAGAAATAGTTCTTTTAGTGCTATATTTTTATAACACTGAATATAAAATGTCATAGATTTTTCGTCTTGAAAACTACTTTTTGTTGTAGATATACAAATTGATCTAAATCCTAAAGTTATTATGAAATTCTGTTTATATCTTTTGAGTCATTCGATTCATTTGTTATGCTTTGTCAAAATGGTCAGGCCGAAACTTTTGTTGGGGGACTCATTGGTATAGATGGCTATAGACATATTATATAGATATGAAATCCATACCTTTCATATATGGAATTGAATAATGGTCCCCTTAAGGGTTGACTTTTGGAACTGAATGGTTATTGAACTCGAATTCATAAATCAGTTTATAAATTAACTATTCACTAGTAAGGTTAATGATACTCAAGAATATTAAGAGATAATTAAAAAGGTCGAATAGTCAACTTATCCTTGCTTTAATCATGAACCATTAATAGAAAATTAAATTGTATGTAATTATTATATCAATGGATGATTTATTATAAAATACTTAGTAAATAAAATTATCTATAATTGCAAGAGTTCATTATCATATTTTTAGTGGAATAATATAGAGATTAATCAATAAGATTATTATATTCAAGAGTTTTAATTAATAATCTATATTTATTGGAGCAAGGAATTATAGGTCCATAAGCCCCCTAACCGGCTCTATCAACATTGTTCAAGGTAAGAGTTGAAACATAGTTGAAATTGTGAAAATGCATATTTGGAAGAAAATTGTTCATTGGGCAAATATGTAATTATATGATAATTGAGATTAATTATTAAATCTTGAAATTAACTAATTAATTAATTATTATATATATAATTTTTGAAATTATCAATAAACTAATTAATTTTGAATTAATTATGTTTTCTTTGTTTAAATGTGAAATATAAATCTGATAATTCCAATTGGATTTGAATTGGTTCAAATATTTATTCAAATAATTAACTATTAAATATAATTAATTATCTAGATAAGATTGATTATTGGTTATCAAATATTTTATGATCTTTGAATAAACTCATCATCAAATAGAATTAATAAATAATAGTGGTTAAGACACATGCCCTGAAATTGACATGTGTTATACACATTGGCATGTAATTGAGTGTATCACTCAGTCTTTGGCTATTTTATTTATTTAAATACTATCTTAATAATTAAAATTTCTTAAATTTGATTTAATTCATTATTATAAATAACCAGTTAGAATTTTTTATAAGGAAGTTATGTTTTTGTCAAACATTTCACATATTTTTTTCTCAAAAACCTGAAAAACTAATTTCTCAAATCTTATTCCAAGATCTCATGTGTTGTGAATCACAAAATCACCCATAGTTTCTCTACGTGCTCACACATATCTTGAGGTGTAGAGAAAAATTCAAAAGATCTTGGTTTGAGTTCTTGTCAAAGCTTTTGGATTGGATGTTCGAATAATTATACGAGAAGTAAGCAATGACACTTGATAGGCTTCAATTTGTATTCTTATTGTTTAATGTGTGTTTGAATTAATGTATGTGTTGACGCAATTTTTTGCCAACAGGTAATTATACGAATAAGTAGGATGGATTAGTGCAAATTGATAAACCGTAATATGAAATGAATCGTAATTTAGACTTTGGAAAACTAATAGCAGTAGAAAGATGGTCACTCCCTTTCTTTTTAGGTGGTTCGAAGGTTCAAAATCCCTCTAGTCCACTAGTCAATATTATTGATATCTCTTGACTATTTTATTACACAGTGCCTTGTTACAAAAATCTCCCAACCCCCTGCACTACCCAGAGTCTTGGCATTTATAGGAAGATGATACTAGGGTAGGTATTGGGGTCATCCCGTGATCTCCTCATCCATCAAATCATTTATGGGACACTATTGATTAATTCCTAAAACCTGGCAGTGAAGTGTGGTCTAATCAATAGGTAAGGAGGGATAATGGGCCGCATGGCCCAAATCAGGTGTGGGATGTCTGAATACACACGTTTATACTGTGTATCCGAGAATTCAGGGATAGAATAGACACGTGATATATGATATACGCACATTTATATTGCGTGGTTGACTTTACAAGAATTCAGGTGTTAGATCTCTGCCGCATCACGAGCTTAATGTGGCGCTAGCTCGTGACCCTCAAACTGCTGACACAATGCCTCCGAGTAGTAGTTACCTCTTTAATCAGCTCAGGCTGGATAGATGGAGACCCATAACAAACAGCTCCGGGTGGACGATTGACACGTGGCAAATTAAATTAGGCCTTTCTCTAGCTCTCTGAAGTGCACGGATATTTAGGGCGTACATTTTCCCCCCAAGCCCTTGCTCGTGACCCATGACATTATCTGTGACCTTCACAATGGGGGCTTTTAAGTTTCCCTTTCAACTCTTCATGTTCTACCCACTGTGTGGGTATCCGACACGTGGAGCGCCTTGATTGGCGACTATTCGGTTTCTGAGAATTGCATTAAATTTCCTAGCATGCTTTCGGCCGTTGTTTCGCCGCTTGAGTTATGACCCTCGTATCTCGCATTAATTTGTCGAATGGTCCTCGTTCTTTTATGTCTCTTACGTATATATAAGGTTGGCCATCTTCCGTATTAGCTACCCTTCATTTGAATTTTTTTCCTCATTCTCTCTCCTTTTTAGTCTCAGAAGCTTTTCTTCTTCCAGTTATCATCCCAGAGATCCCTACGTTCTCGTCACAAGAGTTTCTTCATCAGTCCAGCTTTAAGGATTCCACCAGGACTCCGATTCCTACGCTTTTTGTGACTTTCAGACGGAAAATACACTGTAAGTACTATGCCTGTTGCATGTTTTGATCTTTCCATTTCTCTGTTAGGTAAACCTCTTTCTTAGTCGCACACTGTAGGTTGTTTTTGGCTGGTTTTTGGTGCATAGGTTTTGATCCTAGGCATATCAACTATTTGAGAACATGTCTAGGGATGTGATGTTTATGACAAGATAATTTTTGGGTAATTTTTTCTGGGTAGCTTTTCTGGGTAGCTTTAGGGAATGCCTGTTTGGAAAATGGAAGGTGAGAGGTTTCTAGGGTACAAAACCAGGTAGCTTAGAGGTCACGCTTCCTAGGCGGTTTTGCTTTTTTAAAACTTTCCCTCCAAGGCAAGCACTATCCTGACCCTTCTGACACACAGATCCTGAGCAATCGGGGATCCGTTTGAAACGTGGGCGCGTGACCATGGCAACGCATGGCTTCACACACCGCGGGTTGAAATTACCTCAGCCTGTGTTCGAAAATCATTACTTCTCGCGTTGTATTCCCTTTTCTATTTTTAGGTCGCCTATTTAAACTTTTCTTCATTCTTGTTCTTTAGACGACCAGATGGGACCCAGGAAGAACTGTAGTGCACCAAATTTTTTTTTTTTTAGATTATTTAAATTTTTGTGATTTATTTTATTTAAATGTTAAATGTGATGATTTGTTTTATTTAAGTGTTGTTATTTTATTTAGTTGTTGTTTGATTGTTTATTATTTTATTTAATTGTTAGAATTGTTTGGCATAATCTTTTGAATTTAAAATTGTTAATTGTTTGTTTGGTTAATTAATTTAATAAGTGAATAGTGTGTAACATGTGTTATTTTACTATTAGTGTTACATTTTAAATAAATGTGACAATTGAGGTAATTATGTGAGTTATGATTGAATGCACTAAGGTGCATGGTAGATAGTGATGCACTCTAGTGTTTTAGTGTGTGCTAGTACATGGTAATGAGGTGCACATGTGTAGATTTTCTACACACTCTTTCCTTTATGGGATTTATTTTAGTTAAAAAAATAAATAAATAAATAAAATAAAGGAAATGGCATGTAGTAGTGTGGACGTGTAGTGTGTGGTGTGTAGTGGGAAAAGGATTGTTTTTTTTTTAGGTAATAAAATCGAAATTGGAAGGCACTAGCTATGTTGGGATAGGAATGTGATCACCCTTTATTATTTTATATCTATTATAATAAAAGAAAAATGAAAATAATTAAAGGAAAATGGGGAAGAAAGGAAACTTACCATTTCCTCTTGATAGTGGCTTTATGGGAATGAGAATTTAAAAAGGGGATTAAGAAGAGATTAGGTCATTTGGCCGTGACCTAGAGAGGAGATAGAGAGAGAGGGAGGCGAGCTAGAGAGAGAGAAAGCAAGGGCTGCCATATTTTTCTAGAGAAGAAAAAGAAGAAAAGAAAGAGAAGGAGAAGAAGAAGAGGGTTTCAAACCCTAGGTAAGAATCTATCAACTAGTGTTTCACATATGTGCATTTGGATCTTCTCCTCTTCTCTAATCTAAGGTTAATTTTGTGGTTTCTTTCTTTGGGTATATGGTGTTTGGAAATCATCTATAGGTGACAAGAGGTTTTCTTGCTATTGTGTTCTTGATTTTACAATCAAGAGAGGTAATGGTCTTTCTTAGCCTATATATTGGTTTTGATGGGTTTGTCTTTGAGGTTTTTGATGGTGATGCTAATGGTTGATTATTGTAGGGTTGATGATTATGATTTGTATATTTTGAGAATATGATTTGTTTAAAAAGGGTATCATGGTTTAATGTATAAAAGGGTTATGATGTTGATTTTTCTATGTATAATGATTAGTGGTAATTTATGAATGCAAATATGGGGTTTCGGCCTAGGCATACCTAAGGATTATCTTGATATTTTGTTTGATGTTATATGATTTTCAATATATTAGATCCATGTTTTAGGACCTATGTAATATGGGTAAAATGATAATTGGCAATCTTGACATTTGGATCCATGAAATTTTGATAGGATGCATGTTATATTGTGAATGAATAAATTATAAGATACATGAAAATAATGATATAATTATGTTAGGATTTTTGTAAAGGCATGTTCATGAGATATGGTGTTATGAATTTATGTATGCTATTGCCATGGTTATTGTTGTTGGATTTCATGTGTAGATTCAATGGAATAGAAAATTGGTTTTATAAGATTTCATGTGAATATGTTAGTAATATTAGAATCATGTATATAATAAGAGTATGATGAGATTTTGGACATGTATGATTTTATGTGAAATTTTTGGGATAAAAGATGAGTTTCATGAGAAATTAAGCTTGCTGATTTTTGCAAATATTTGGGTAAAAGTTTGATAAAAAAAAGATTTGCATGCATAAGTAATGTCCTTGATGTTATGTTACTTTTATGAAATTAAAAGGGGTATTTTAAGTCCCATTAAAATGATATTTTAGTCAAATAATTACCTACAGAATTTTTATTGAATTTTTGAGAAAATATGAGCTTTTATATTGAATATGGTGATTTTTAATGATAAAAATAGTTGCTGGAATTTTTGTAAGAAAATATGAAGTGAGTTTCACTAAAATGAATTTGATGAGTTTTTGGAACAAATTATTTTTCCTAAGTTATGGTAATATTGAAAAATGGTATTTTTAATGGTATGAATGCATATTTTGATAAGTTATGATTTTCCTTTATTTTGATTGAGAAAAATATTTAGATTCTATTTATTTGTGATTTTTGAAGAAAATAAATGGTGGCTGAAAGTTTGTTTTAAAAAGGTTAAAAATTGTTATTTAATTGTCACATATGGATTTTTGTTACATAAAACTAAGTCTTAAATAATTTAAATAAAAATATATTTTCCACACTTAAAAATATATTTTTCACATCATTTATGTAACACAATGATAAAATTTTATTTTTCTAAAGAAACATATTAAAAAATAGGTATTTTAATTAAATCCAAGCTTTTTGGTTAATTCTTTGTAATTTGAGATTTATAAATGAAATTGTCACATATTTTATTTTTAAGCTAAATCAAATTATTTTATAAAATAAAATAAAGTTTTGAGAAATTTAATCAACTTAGAAATTTTAAGAAAAATAAAGCATGTTATATGTCTATTGATTTTAAAATAATAAAGTAAGAAATGTAGAATTATCGTTTTTGAAAACGTCTCTATTACGCAATGTTCCCACGTATGCATGTTACATGCAAATCCACTTTTACGTCCAAAATTATGTTTATTATTCAACTATGTGGTTTTTATAAAACGATCATGCCAGTAAAATGGGTAAAACAAGCATTATTCTTTTATGGCTTTATGAGTAGTTAAGAATAATTGCATGTTTTTGTGTAACTGTTATTATGTGTACATGGCCCATGCACACGTGAGTTGTGTGGAAGGGCAAAATAGTAATTTTATGGGCCTAAGAAATGTTATTTTGATTATGTTATACGCTCGTTGAAAGATTGTGAAAATTTCTTAGCTTGGACCTGAGGTAAGGAAGTTAGATAGATTCTATGATTTTATGCTATGAATGGTAAGACTGTTGTATGAATAAATTGTTATGAATTATGAATGCCATAACGTGATGATATGTTGAATGTGATATGTGTATGGATGTTAGATCCATCAAACCAGTTACGATGTCAGATACATCAAACAGATTACGATGTTAGATACATCAAATAGATTACGATGTCAGATACATCGAACAAGTTACTAAGGACATTGAGACGTAACTCCTAGGGCGGACACGCCGAGGTTATTCAAGGACCAGTGATCTCCTGTTTACCTCATAGGGTGACATGGACAACTAGCGATCCATGCTCATCATGTATGCTGTATGTTTGTGATATGATGATATGTCACGATTATGTTATGATATGATGATATATTACGATTATGTTATGATATGATGATATGTTACGATTATGTTATGATATGATGATATGTTATGATATGATGATATGTTACGATTATGTTATGATATACCATGATATTTTAGATGAATGTTAGTGTTTGTTTTTGTTGTATTCTTACTTGCTTATTTGTTTGTACTTCCTTACTGGACTTTTAGCTCACCCCCTTACTTTCCTTCCAGGTAGCAAATAGGATTTCTTTATGGCACGCGTGGTGACGTGAGGGGTTCTTTCATCATGGGGTGTATGGCGTGGGGTAATCCTATGGACGGAAAAACGATCAATGTAGAACGTCATTTAAATTATGTTTTGTTTTTAAGAGACTTTTCCTAAATTATCAGTGGGACTCAGTTATTTAAAATTTTGGTTTCTTTGAACTTTGCATAAAAACCTATGTTTTATTTTAAAACTTGTGGCGCCAACTTGCATGGTTTTAAACAAGTCCCCCTGAGACTTTGATAATGAATGTTATTCTTTTATAAACTATGTTATGCGAACGTTTTGTAAGTATTAATCTAGGGCGTTCTTTACAAGAACATACACAAGAAAAGCCTGGGTGGCTCGTCATCCCAGCAGTCCAGCAAGGGGAAAGAGATTGCGGTGGAGTCTCCCATCCCCCTATTCGATCCCACGGTGGAGAAGGAGGTCGAGGTGGAACCTGGTGCTTTCTTCGAGGCAGAGAGGATAGTCTCAAAGATTACAACCCAAGGGAGGGTTAGCAAGATCCTGCTGTCCCATAACATCGAAGTTGGGACAGGCGCTCTTTTGGCCCGACCTCCCCTCGAGGGCGAGAGGAGCTGCACGCCTCTTGATGAGGAGTTCGCGACTTGGAGCGAAAAACACCTCAAGGTTGGGGCCTTCCTACCTCTGGATCAGTACTTCGCGGATTTCCTGAATTACGTGAAGCTGGCCCCCTTCCAATTGCCCCCTAACTCCTACCGTCTGCTGGCGGGGCCGAGGTACCTCTTCCTGAGGCATGAGTGGGAGGTCCCTACACCCGCGGACATCCTTTACTTCTTCTGCCTCAAAGCCAGCCCGGACCAACGGGGGAGAGGCGATGGGTTCTACTATGTGACCTGTTTTCCCAACTCTCCTGCAGTCATCGAGCTGACCAGCCACCCCAACGAATTTAAGGACCATTTCTTCATGTCGACGGGGTTTTGCAACTACGAGTACCACTACTTCAACCATCCATGTAAATTCTTTCTATTCTCAGCTCGCGAAATCACCATATTGCTTCATTTCTTTTCGCGCGTATTGACTTGAACATCATCGTGCAGCCATTTTTGCGAGGACGGCCAAATCAGTGACCCTTGGGGGTCAATACGATAACTTGGCGGGGCTTCCACCAAGTGAGAAAGACTAACGCCAGCTCATATCTGATGAGACGATGCTGGCATGTAAGTTAATTTCAGCGGGCCAGACTCTGGCTTTGAGGAGGACGTGGGCTAACCACCCAGTAACCTGTGAGCTGGTGCCTATCCTCGAGGGTGATGCCGCAGACGGTGACGGCGACGAGTAGGACAAATAAAATGAGGTGCCGCTCGTGCAACGAAGGTGGGCTCCTGAGGCCGCTCAGGGCCTCGACGTGGATCAGGTTCAGTCGGGGGCAGCAGCCGGCCCCTCCGCTCAAGGTAACCCATACCTGTTTAGGGACTTAGACAGGGCTGCCGCAGACCTAAGGCTTGCTAGGTTTAACCCCAGCCAGCTCGTACATCGTCATCGAGATGACCCAGACCTTAACATAACCCTACTCCAATGGGTAGATCAACTAGTGTTACACCACGATATGGGTAGTCCTAGGGGCACCGTAGTAGTAGACAACACCTTGTCCTTTAGGTTGGCCTTTTTTGAGGAGTACGGGACCAACCTTAGGTCATGGCCCTCCCTCCTGGAGGGTGTAGTCGCTCTAGGGCTTAGGAAATACGTAGAGGAGTCCAGTCCTGAGGCGGATCTGGACCCAGAGCCCCCTCTTATCCGTGTAGTAATAAACTAAAGTTCCCCTATAGAAGCTTCGAGGCCGGAGGTCGTGGCAATAGATTCCTCCTCTAGCTTGGAGGGTAGGAATTTTTCAATACACCTTTAGATTTTTCTTGTAATAAAGTAACCTTGCATGTATACTAACCTTCCTTTCTTTTTGTTTCAGGCGAGGAGATGGCTCAGCCCGGAGACAACGCCCTGCGATCCATCTTCCATGGGGGGGAATCCTCCCTCAGGACCGTCCGGGCCACTGGTCAAGAGACCCGGCTCGCCAAGAAGACTCCTCCCTCCGGGAACACCCCCAAGTCTCCCGCCAAGGGGAGGGGCCAGGTCCCTGCAGCCACAGAGAACATGCCCCCACCTTCCTTGCGACCTCCAGCCCCTACTCGGGAACAGGAGGCACCAGCTGGAACCCCGCCAGTTCTTCCTCCCACCGTGCGCATCCCGATTAACGCCCAGGCCCTAGAGAAAATCCCCGAGGCCTTCCGAGGGACGTTCTATGAGATCGCGAGCTATACGGTGGAGCATTATTACAATGCCACCCTGAGGGACTTGAGGGAGATCGAGACGAGGAGCCCCGAGAATGGCATGGAGTCTTCGCTGGGGATGACCCTCACGGTAAGTTTACTTAGTTAAATTTCTTTGCTTTCTTCCCAACACGTGCCTTATTATTTATGTCTTTGCAGGCGGCTTTGGCTCTACACCGCAGCATAGCTCAGTCTAGGGCCAGGATCAACGAGTTCAGGGCAAGCTCTAGACCGCTCAGGTCGCTCTCGCGTCTGCCCAATAGCAAGAGCAAAGTGCCAAGGTTGCCTTGACGGCTGCCAAAGAAAGCGAAAAGGCCGTACAGGTTGCCTTGGCCGCTGTGAAGACCGAGCTCGAGGACGCCAAGGCTAAGCAATTGGAGGCCGAGGCTACCACCGTGGCAGAGAGGGCGTCTTCCAGCTCCTCAATGGAAGCCATGCTCTACCATTGCTGGGCCTTCAACTAGGATGGCGACTTCTCCTTCCTGGCGCCCGAGGTGTGGGAGCCATTCCTTGAGAAGTTCAAAGCTCGTCTTCAATAGGAGCCGCCTTCTCAGACTGGGGAGACTTCCGCTGCTGGTGAGCAAGAGACTGAGGAGGTGACCTCGTCGGAGCTTCCTAGGGGGGGGGGGGGGGGTGGGGGGGGGGCTAATAATTTTGTATTTTTCTTTTATTTTCCTGTAATAATTTACCATGAGATTTTTCCTCCTCGAGACAATTGATTTTAGTTACCTTGAATTTCATCATTTATTTTTCTTTTTAATATGATGTGATTGGTAAAATACCTAGTTCGCATTAGTTTATTGACTTTTTCTTCAAAACTACAAAGCATCGCCAGTCAAGTTTAACCAACTTCTAAGTTTTAGGACCTTGTCATATCCAGGACATTAATTTTTTAAAAACTTAGTTCGCGTTAGTTTTATCGACACCTCGTGTTCTTTAGGAAAAACACTGAATCAATTTAACTAACTTCTAAGTTTCGGGATCTGGTCGTATCCAGGACATTTATTTAAAAACTTAGTTCGCGTTAGTTTTATCGACACCTCGTGCTCTTTAGGAAAAACACTGGCTAATCAATTTAACTAACTTCTAAGTTTTAGGACCTGGTCGTGTCCAGGACATTAGTCTTTTAAAAAGTTAGTTCACGTTAGTTTTATCGACACCTCGTGTTCTTTAGGAAAAACACTGAATCAATTTAACTAACTTCTAAGTTTCAGGACCTGGTCGTATCCAGAACATTAATCTTTTAAAAACTTAGTTCGCGTTAGTTTTATCGACACCTCATGTTCTTTAGGAAAAACACTGAATCAATTTAACTAACTTCTAAGTTTCGGGACCTGGTCGTATCCAGGACATTTATTTAAAAATTTAGTTCGCATTACTTTTATCGACACCTCGTGCTCTTTAAGAAAAACATTGGTTAATCAATTTAACTAACTTCTAAGTTTTAGGACCTGGTCGTGTCCAGGACATTAATTTTTTAAAAACTTAGTTTGCGTTAGTTTTATCGACACCTTGTGTTCTTTAGGAAAAACACTGAATCAATTTAAATAACTTCTAAGTTTTGGGACCTAGTCGTATCGAGGACATTTATTTAAAAACTTAGTTCGCGTTAGTTTTATCGACACCTCGTGCTTTTAGGAAAAACACTGGTTAATCAATTTAACTAACTTCTAAGTTTTAGGACCTGGTTATATCTAGGATATATGCCCCCCAAGTAACCAGAAAGAGGTCTTTCTTGGTTATTTCAAACACGCTCTTTTAAGCCCACACGCACATGGAAACATTCGACACAAAATATACTCCTCATTTTTAATAAAACAGGGTGGCTTTTATAATTAAGCCTTACAAAAGCACAACTATTGATAATATTTCTTTAAGTGTATAGAGTTCCATGTCCGTGGGACTGTTTCCCCATTGAGCCGAGCGAGCTTAAAGGTTCCTTCCTTCACGACCTCTATTATCTGATAGGGTCTTTCCTAGTTTGGTCCCAAAACTCCATCCTTGGGATCCTTACCGGCTAAAAAGAGCCTTCGGAGCACCATGTCGCCTACATTAAAGACGCATTTCTTGACCCTTGAGTTAAAATACCGAGTGAGTTTTTGTTGATAATGCGCGAGTTGCAGCTACGAATCTTCTCGCTTTTGTTCAATTAGGTCGTGGGATGCGTTGACCAATTTATCGTTCTGGTCTTGGTCAAACGCCCGGACTCTATGTGAGGCTATTTTTGTTTCAATAGGAAGGACGACCTCGCTTCCAAAAGTCATGGAGAAAAGAGTGTGCCCTGTCGAAGTTCAGTGTGAGGTCCGGTATGCCCACAACACCTGGGGGAGCTGTTCAGGCCAAACTCCTTTGGCTTCATCCAACCTCTTCTTAAGGCTCGCTTTTAGTGTCTTGTTCACAGCCTCGACCTGTCCATTAGCCTGGGGGTAGGCCACGAAGGAAAAACTTTTAATTATGTCGTGCCTCTCGCAGAATTCTATGAAGAGGTCGTTATCGAATTGGGTTCCGTTATCCGACACGATCTTCTTTGGCAGTCCGAATCGGCAGACAATATTCTTAACCACAAAGTCGAGGACCCTCTTTGATGTAATCGTCGCTAGGGGCTCCACTCCTTCCCATTTGGTGAAGTAGTCAATAGCCACCAGTGCATAGCGAACTCCTCCTTTTCCCATGGGCAGGGCACCAACTAAGTCAATTCCCTAGACCGCAAATGGCTACGGGGACGAGATCATTTTCAGCTTGACGGGCAGAGCTCGGGTGATCGTGGCAAACCGCTGGCACTTGTCGCACTTTTGGATGTAAGAAATCGATTCCTTCGATAGAGTGGGCCAATAATATCCTTGCCTTAATATCTTCAAGGCCAGATTTGCCCCCCAGCGTGATCTCCACAAAATCCCTCATGCATCTCCTGCAGAATAGTTTTGGCTTCGCTTGGCAGAACACACCGCAGAAGTGGTAAAGAAAGACCACGCCAGTACAACATCCTGTCTACCATTGCATACCTTGGAGCTTGGTAAAGTACCCTCCTCGCGTCGTTTTGCCCTTTAGGTAACTTTCCTGTCGTGAGGTACTCGACTATGGGAGTCATTCAGGTTGGCCTGGCGTCGATCATCTCGACCTCTCTCATGGTTTCCTCTATGCTTGGCCTTCCCAAGAATTCCACCAGTACCAGGCCCAAGGTTTCGGCCTCCCCGGATGTGGCGAGCTTCGCTAAGGCGTCGGCATTGGCGTTCTGCTCCCGAGGTATCTGCTCAACTAGGCTGTACTCAAATGCGGGCAGCTCTTTCTTTAGCTTGGCCAGGTAGGCCGCCATCTTGGTTCCCCGCACTTGGTATTCTCCTGACACCTGGTTTACCACGAGCTGCGAATCGCTATATCACTGGATAGAGCTGGCCTTCAGCTCTTGGGCCACCCTTAGCCCAGCTAATAAAGCTTCGTACTCGGCCTCGTGGTTGGACGCTTCGAATCCAAAACGTAATGCGGAGTGGAAATGATGTCCCTTTGGGGATATCAGAATGACTCCAGCTCCGGACCCGTTCTCATTAGATGAACCATCCACAAAGACTTTCCACAAGGACCGTGCCGGTTCTTCCACTGGTTCCTCTTGGAATCCTGTGCACTCTGCCACGAAATCATCCAGAGCTTGGCCTTTGATCGCATTCCACGACATGTATAGTATCTCGAATTGGCTGAGCTCGATAGCCCACTTCAAAAGATGCCTCGATGCCTCAGGTTTCTGCAAAACCTGCCTTAAAGGTTGATCGGTTATGACGTGGATTGAATGGGATTGGAAATACGACCTGAGCTTTCTGGAGGCCGTGAAAAGGCAGAAATCCATCTTTTCCATCATTGGATATCTAGATTCGGCTCCAAGGAGCCTCTTGCTAATGTAGTAGACCGACTTCTGAGATCGGTCCTCTTCATGAACCAGCACTGCGCTAGCTGCATCTTCCGTTACGGCTAGGTAAAGAAAAAGAGGCTCTCCTGCTGTTGGTTTAGATAACATGGGCGACACAGCTAAATGTGCTTTTAGGTCGAGGAAAGCGCATTCACACTCGTCGCTCCATTCGAATTTTTTATTTCCCCAGAGCAGGTTATAGAATGGCAAACACTTGTTGGTTGATTTGGAAATGAACCGGTTAAGGGCTGCCACCCTTCCTGTTAAACTTTGGACGTCTTTTCACGATCGGGGTGTTGGAATTTCGAGTAGCGACCTGATTTTATCACGGTCCACCTCTATTCCTCTGCTGTTGACTATGAAGCCCAGAAATTTCCCTAACGCAACCCCGGAGGTACATTTATGGGGATTTAGCCTCATGCTGTATTGTCTTAAAATCCTAAAACATTCCTTCAGATCGGGGACATGGTTATCGGCAGTTTTCAATTTTACCAACATGTCATCAACATACACTTCCATGTTTTTCCCGATCTGATTAGCAAACATCCTGTTGACCAATCTCTGGTATGTAGCTCCAGCATTCTTCAGCCCGAAGGGCATGAATTTGTAACAATAAACATTAGTCGGGGTCATGAAGCTAGTGTGTTCCTGGTCCGCTGGATTCATGGCGATTTGGTTATAACTCGAGTATGCATCCATGAAGGACATAAGCTCGTGCCCCGTAGTGGCGTCCACTAATTGGTCAATTCTCGGCAAGGGGAAGCAATCTTTGGGGCAGGCTTTATTCAGATCAGAAAAATCGATGCAGGTCCGCCACTTCCCGTTGGGCTTCGGGACCAAAACAAGATTGGCGACCCAAATCAGGTATTTTGCCTCGCGAATAAAGCCGCACCTTAAGAGTCGACCTACCTCCTCTTCTAAGGCGTCAGCTAGGGTCGTGCCCAGGCGCCTTTGTTTCTGGGACTTCACAGGCACGTTTTTGTCCAAGTTGAGGGTGTGCATGATGACGCTTGGGATGATCCCTATCATATCTTCATGAGACCAGGCGAACACATCTAGATTCTCTTGCATAAATCTTAGCAGCTTTGCCTTTCTCTCATTACACAGGTTTTTTCCGAGCTTTACCACCTTCGAGGGGTCTTTCGGGTCGATGTTCACCTCTTCGAGTTCTTCGATGGCCTGGAGCTCAGATCTATCCTCGCCTATCCTGGGGTCGATATCATCATTCAAGGTGATACCTTCCCCATTGGCTTCCTAAGGTTTTTCTATCTCAGGAATAAATCTTACTTCCTGAGATTCCTCATTTCTACTTTGAATGGTCATTGTCCGCTGCCCGGGTCATGATTTTCCTTTTACGGAAATGCTATAGCATTCCCTGGCAGCGAGTTGATCACCTCGGACCGTACATATCCCTGTGGAGGAGGGGAATTTGACTATGAGATGGCGGATAGAAGTTATAGCGTCAAATGCCATCAATGCAGGCCGGCTCAGAATAGCATTGTACGCGGTGGGACAATCGATAACCAAGAACTCGAGGAGCTTTAAGACCGTTCGGGGTCCCTCCCCCAAGGTTATTACTAGCTCGATTGTGCCTATTGCAGCCGATCCTTCTCCCGAAAACCCATACAGCATCATGGAGGTGGCCTTCAACTCAGTCACAGACAATCCCATTTTCTCTAGCGTGGACCGGAACAGCAGGTTCATCGAACTCCCATTATCGACTAGTATCCTCCTAACTCTTCGGTTGGCGAGCTGGGCGGTTATAACTATAGGATCGTTATGGGGGAACTGGACGTGACCATCATCCTCCTCGGTAAAAATGATTGGTTGTCTCTCCAATCATTGTTGTTTGGGTAGATGCTGCTCTGGGACGAATTCCACTCCGTTATGAGCCTTCAACTCATTGACATATCTCTTCTGGGCACCCCTGCTCGTGCCAGACAAATGGGGGCCTCCGGAGATTGTGGATATCTCTCCTCCTATTACAGGAGGAGGGGTATCCTGACTTATCCGGGGCCTGGGATGATTTATTGGAGCTTCCGGGGCTGGCTGATTAGTAGGATCCCGGTTACGCGCATATTGAGCCAAAGGTCCGGCTCTGATGAGTGTCTCGATCTCTTCCTTTAAATTCCTACAATGTCATTTTGGAATCGACAGAACATGGAAGGGTCCCTCTTAGCTTTCTGGTGTTTCAAAGGCTCCAACTTTTTCCAGGGGAGGCGGGCATAATTTGCTAGGAAAATTTGTTCCCTAGTGTTTGTGAGCTCGGTATAGGTCGCGTAGACTGGCTTAAACTTTTCCATGGGCTTGTTCTTCTTCAGACCAGCTGGCCGCCCTCGCTGCTCCGTTTTCTCTTGCCTCCACCCCCTTGGTTATTCTGGGTAATGGTTTGAGTCGTTTTTACGACATCCGTTTCCACTCCAATGGGCTGATGAAGGGTTTGGCTGGTTCCCGCGACCGATGCTCGCTCATCTTCCAGGTTTATCCATTCCTGGGCCTTATTCAGGAATTCATCCACGGTGCTGACACCTCTTCTCTGTATCTCTTTCCATAGCCCGCCTCGAACGAGGATTCCGGTCCTCAAGGCCATAAGTTTGGAACTATCGTCCGCGTCCCTAGCTCGAGCCGCGATGTTTGCGAACCTACTCAGGTAAGCTTTCAAAGGTTCCCCGGGCTGTTGCTTCACGTTCGCCAAGGTGTCAGCTTTGACCCGGGCAGCTTGAGAAGCTCAGAATGCCCTCTTGAAGTCGGCAGAAAAATTCTTCCACGAGCTGATGGAATGCTTTTTACGCTGCTTGAACCACTGCCTAGCTGGCCAGATCAAGGTGGAAGGGAATATCAAACACCTCAGCTCAGGGTCGATATTATGGGCCATCATTAGGGTATTGAACATACCTAAATGATTCGACGGGTCTTCGTCTCCATCAAATATAGACAGGTGGGGCATCCGAAAACCCGGCGGGTACGTTGTGGCTGCTATGTTGGAGGCAAGAAGCCTGAGTTCTTCACCCAAGTCATACTCGTCCTTCTCCTTTCCTGACAAGAGCTTCTTCATTAGCTCCTCCATCTGAGCTAGACGTTCTAGGATCTGGTCCTTAATCCCTTGGTTGTTCTGGGGCTGTTCAACAGCTCCAGTTCCATTGTATGCGTTAGGCGGGTTATTGTCCCTCCAAGCTTGAGCTTGGTTAGGTGGGACATTCCCACTGTCACGTACTTCGAAAAGACCATCCTCTTAGTGAGCATGACTTCCATTTCTGGCCAGATTCCCTCTCTGTGAGTTGAGGCGATCTCGAATGTAACGCCCTGGATAGCCAAGACCACTACATTGTGTACTTATAAAGGTGCAAGACTTGCTAACCAAGTCATTAATTTAAAAACGTGTCACTAAACATGTATGAGCTAGGGTTAAAAGGTTTTGGTCTCAAAAGTTTCATTTTATATAATTAAGCAGTTATATACATGGGATTCCAAAAGAAATAGAGTTTAAAAGTTGAATTATAGACTCCTCAAAAATACAGACAACTGTCAGGCATACTAAGGCAAAAAGAACAATTTCTGGGTCTCGCGTCCCTGCCTAAACCTCAACCGTGGCGACTGAGCAGCTGGCCATGTACATTCCGCTCGTAGAGCTCTCCTAATCAAGGCTGATCAAGTTTACGCTTGCCTTTACCTGCACCACGTAGCACCCGTGAGCCAAGGCCCAGCAAGAAAACATGTGCAACACAAACAGTATTAACAGATAGTAAATTCACTAAGCATGAACTCTCATCAAATAATCCACATTAATCATTCAACATATATTCAGAATTAAGGATGTAATCAATCACTTATAACATTCATATCACATAATAATCAGGGTCGACAACTTAGGCCGCACCCTCTGTTTATCCCACTGACTCCGGCCCGCTTAAACCGAGATCAATGCATATTAAGCTGTACTCGGCTACCAGTGGCCAAGTCGCACCCTGTGCACTAGTGTTACCCTTGGCACCCTTAGGCCGTTGGTTCACTAAATAGCTTGCATGGCATAATACCATCTTTTCAAGCATACACAATAGGGAACCCTTAGTCCCATCACAGTTATTCAACCAGGTGCAGTTTTCTTACCTTTAATCTTTGCGGTTATTGATTACGAGCAACGCTCCTCAAGCACGATCCGTTCCCGAGCCCTAGCTTTTATCACCTAGTCACAACCAAGGTGTAGGGTTCCATTAATATTCAAGTAACGGTTTCCGGATAGAAAACTAACTTCCGAGAATCCGAATCCCACCAAGCACGGTGGTGAGATCGATCCCGAGCACTCTAGGCTAGATTCCCAAGCTTAAAAACCCTAAACGTTCAAGTATGCCTCTAAGGGCTGCGGCCCTTGAAGCCTAGCCACGACTCTGCCCTCAAAACATAACTAAGGGCAAGCCTGAAAGAAGACATGCACCGCGGCCCTAGCCTTGGGCGCCACGACGCTCACCCTTGGCTGAGCCCTCCTGGCTCATCTCCATCCTAGGGTCGCATCGCTCTAGAACAGAGCCGCGGCCCTTCCCTTCGTGCCCAGAAATTCCACAATTTTCAAGCTTAAAACGTTACCCAATATCACCCAAAAGCTCCCTAATTCAAAAACAATTAATCCCAACACCTTTAGAATGTCTTAAACAACATAATTCAGCATAAAAACCCAGCCTAACACACATTAAAATCTCTTTTCATTTTATGAAACTGAAGAACTTCAAAACACCCAACCAGCCATGCAAAACTCGAATTTAAGCTTCTACATCATGAATTAAAACTTACCTCTTCAGCTGAACTCCTTTTCTAAGCAGAATCCCTGTTAATTCCCAAGTTTTCCAGCTCCAATTCAACCTTAAACATCAATATCAAAATCACCTCATTACTCAGCCAAAAGCTCAAAGCTTCTAACTTCAAAACACAGTTTAATTCTTACCTTAGCCTTGAATAAATATTCCCTGGATAATCCTTGAGCTAGCCTCCAATCCCCCTCTGAATTCTCCTGAAATCCCAGCTCAAATTCCAGTAATTCCTCTAAAATTCTCAGTGTTCCTTGTGTTTTCTTCTTAGTTTCCTTGAGAGATAAAAGAGCTGAGAAGGAAAAGGGTTGGTTTATTTCTTTCTACTGTTTTCTGTTTCTTTGTAAGTCTATCCTTTATCACTTAAGTCAAACCCGAGGCTCGGGGTGCCGGAAACGTCCCCGGGGCCTAAACGGTAATTTTCCCCAATATCCCCGCCTAGACTTCCTAACCTCAAATATATCTCCATATATTTATTTTCATAACCCGATAGTCTAAATAACTACCTGATACCTAAAATACCCGTGACTTATCCAAAGTCAACTGTTATGCCCTGTTGTGACTTTTCCCCGCTATCTAGCCCTAGGATCGCCTTGAGTCGTGCTCTGCAGACCTACCCACATAATAATGTGGTTCTCACAATACCATATATATATATCACATTAACACCAATATAATCATACAAGAATTTTTTTAATCATATAATTATGCATTTAAATCAATATATGCATGCGAACCATATTCAACCCAATTATGCCCTCCCGGCACACTAATCAAGGCCCTTCAGCCTCATTAGCGAATTTGGGGTCGTTACATCGAAGGTTGGCCTTCGAGGTGGCCTGAGGGCTTTGCGCCGAACTTAAGCGATTACGCAGGTCTCCATCAGATTTGCCACTTTGGCGGCTCTCAGTCCAGTAACTCTCGTTGGAAAAGCTTAGAGCCCGTTGCTGGGGGTGAGGATCCGGGACCTCCCCGCGTGCTCGAGGGCGATGGGAAGGATTGGCGGTAGGAGGATTTCTTCTGTTGCTCCCGTGTGTTAGAATGTCTCGAACTGGACGGGGATGAGATGGGTATCTTATCGGCGACGAGGGATGCCTAACTGGTGAAGCGATCTTAGTCCCATCCGGGCGGATCAAATTAGCTCGCGGCTGTTCTACTCTACCGCCTCCAGCATCCTGTGCCCGGCGGTCTGACCGCGGCACAGGAGGGCTGTCCGGAGCAAGTTGTCTGCGCGAGCCTTCCCCGGATCTCCTCTGCGAGATGCCACGAGCCCTTCTGTGGGCGTTCGATGGTGGAGTCTAGCTAGGAGTTGAGGTTTTGTCTGATCGGCTGAATTGATGATTGGTCCTAGGAAACTCCTCAAACATAGCTTCCTGGTTATGGTGTGACGTGGGTGCAGAACTCGGGGTCGAGGTTCTGATTGATCGACTAGGTCTGGGCCGATTATCCCCGCGAGACTTGCGAGTCCCAGTTTGCCTCTTTTCGACGTTAACATCGGTTGCAAGAGGGGGTAGCCGGGCCAAGACTTCTTCGATTTGCTTACTTGCTCTGGATAACTGACCCCTCAACTGTATGTTCTCCATCTCTATCGCCGTCAGGTAACCCGGGTTCAGATTTGGCGGTCGGGGTGCCGAACTCCCGGTGTCATCCTGGCCTATCGGCTGCTTTCCTGATCGCTGCTGGACCTCGGGGTTTGGTTCATCTGATATGGTGGCATGGTGGGCCTCCTGCCCATCATGTTGATCCGCCTCATTACCATGCCTCGACCGAGTAACCACCATGATCAGGTTTTTGTGATAGCACCAATCTAAATCCTCTCAATGAAAGCACCAAACTGGTGACGCGGTTTTTCACCAACAGGTAATTATACGAATAAGTAGGATGGATTAGTGAAAATTGGTAAACCGTAATATGAAAAGAATCGTAATTTAGACTTTGGGAAACTAATAGCAGCAGAAAGACGGTCACTCCCTTTCTTTTTCGGTGGTTCGAAGGTTCAAAATCCCTCTAGTCCACCAGTCAATATTATTGATATCTCTTGACTATTTTCTTACACAATGCCTTGTTACAAAAATCTCCCAACCCCCTGCACTACCCAGGGTCTTGGCATTTATAGGAAGATGATACTTAGGTAGGTATTGGGGTCATCCCGTGATCTCCTCATCCATCAAATCATTTATGGGACACTATTGATTAATTCCTAAAACCTGGCAGTGAAGTGTGGTCTAATCAATAAGTAAGGAGGGATAATGGGCCGCATGGCCCAAATCAGGCGTGGGATGTTTGAATACACACGTTTATACTGCGTGTCTGAGAATTCAGGGATAGAATAGACACGTGATATCTGATATACGCACATTTATATTGCATGGTTGACTTTACAAGAATTCAGGTATCAGATCTCTGCCGCATCACGAGCATAATGTGGCGCTTGCTCGTGACACTCAAACTGCTGACACAATGCCTCCGAGTAGCAGTTACCTCTCTAATCAGCTCGGGCTGGATAGATGGAGACCCGTAACAAACAGCTCTGGGTGGACGATTGACACGTGGCAGATCGAATTAGGTCCTTCTCTAGCTCGCCGAAGTTCGCAGATATTTAGGGTGTACAGTATGTATATTAATTGATTTGTTATTCCCTTGACCTACCACCGTGCATTTCGTTGCGCACTCAGTAATCTATTACCAACAAACTCACATTCACAAGGTAACAACCAAGTAGAACAAAATGAGTCTTTGGATTCTCATTCTTCTTCTAGTGATTCTTCATGTCAAGTTGAGATTAGAGAAAAACCACATGCCCAACCTAGTACAGCTCTCAAGAAGCAAGACCTCCAGCCATCACATCCTATGATTACTCGGGCCAAGGATGGGATTTACAAACCCAAAGTTTACTTGGGACAGGCACGATGGGATCCAATTAGTGAAGAACCTTCTATTGTGGTTGCTGCACTTGATCACAAGGGGTGGAAACAACAATGGAGGAGGAAATCAGAGTGTTACAGGCATATAAGACATTGATTCTTGTTCCCAACTCTCCCCAGTATAATCTTGTTGGCAAAAGTGGCTTTTCAAAGTAAAACTTCATTTAGATGCATGGTTCGTCTCAGCGATACAAGGCCAAATTAGTTGCAAAATGCTTTCACCAATGGCCCAACATTGATTTTGGTGAAACCTTTAGTCCAGTGGTAAAAGCATCTACAATGGGAATTGTCCTCACTATAGCGGTCTCAAGGAATTGGGATATTCGACAATTGGACATAAAAAATGTATTTGTCAATGGCTACTTGTAAGAAGATGTTTGGCTCAACCTCAAGGCTTTGAACATGTAAGTAAGCCTAATCATGTTTGCAAACTGATTAAGCCCTTATATGGCCTAAAACAGGTGCCTAGTGATTGGTTTGACAGGCTCAAACGAACCTTGGTGGAGTGATAATTTACAAACTCAAAGGCTGACAGTTCTTTGTTTTTCTACAAGATTGACCAAGTTGTGCTACTAGTGCTTATCTATGTTGATGGCATAATTATAACATAAAATAGTTTAGCAAAGCTCAAAGACTTCATTGCTGAACTCAACAAGCGTTTCACAGTAGAATCTCAAACCAGTTGCTACCCCTATGATTACAGGAAGATAGATATCTCAAACAGATGGAGAAGTCTTGAAAAATCCAACGCACTATAGAAACTTGATTGGTGCCCTACAATATCTATGTGAAACTCAGACTAGCATAACATTCTTAGTTGATAAATTGAGTCTATTTCTTCAAGAACCAAAGATAGCCCATTCGACTGGAGCTAAAAGAATTTGATATGTCTAAAAGGAACTCCCAGTCGTGGTTCGCACATTGATTACAACGAAAGAATGACCATCTTGGGTATTCTGATACTGATTTGGCGTGTTTTCCTTATGTTAGGTGGTCAGTGGCTGGTTATTGTGTACATTTTGGCAACACTCTTGTTTCATGGTCATCCAAAAAGCAAGTGGCAGTGTCAAGGTCTAGTATTGAGTCTGAATACATCATATTGACACATGTTGCAGTAGAGATATCCTGGATAGAATCACTACTACATGAACTGAAGTTTCCTCTGCAATCCAAATCAGTTGCATGGTATGATAATGTAAGTGCTAGCACTCTAGCTCCAAATTCAGATTATTACACACAAATAAAGCACATAGAGATTGATATTCATCTTGTGAGAGATAAAGTGCTCAAATAGGAACTTGAAGTCCGATATATACCCTCTTCATACCAAATAGTTGACTACCTAATGAAAAGCCTCTATCCTGCTCACTTTCAAGTTCTAATATCCAAATTCGGTGTGCAATTATCACCCTTTCGTTTGAGGGGTGTAAAGAAATGAGATATCAACGACCAAGTCACCTATGTATGCTAAGTATTGAGGAAATTCTTCTAGATTATGTTCATTCATGTGTGGTCCTCACACAATCGGTTAGCAAAGATGAATTGGTTTTTGATTCCCTTTTCTGTTGTGTAACTCTGGGCACATGTAATGAGCCGAATGGCTCCCTTTTCTTCGTCACTATACTAGCTCAATATATTTATATATATATATATATGCAATAAAGAGACTCAATTACGGTTTGAGCTATGATATACATTTTTCACTCCTTATACAATATTTTATCTTGGAGATCTATAAATAGCACCCAATGGGACCAAAATAGGGATCTTGGGATATTTTAACAATTAAATTTCCTGCTATTATTGATTTTGAAGGATCGTTGTGTTGAGAATTATGCCGTGAAAGCATATGTAGTAGATATTGTTTTAAAAAAAAAAATAAATTGAATTTGTCATGTATATATTTTATGGACTATATTATTCTGTGATAATATTAAGTAATTATTAGAAAAATTTCTAAGTTTATATATGTGATCTCAACCACATATTGATACGGGAGGATTGTGTTTGAGATAAATGAACTTGAATAGTTCGCAGTAAAATAAAGTTATGGAAGCTTTACATTAATTACTGCAAGTACGATCTACTAGTATTATGAATACATGTGATCTAGATTCGGATTACTAGTGTAGTATGACACTTTAGTGGATGTGCTTTATATATTAGAGAATGTATAGAACTGGACCAGATATGTTTATTAATACTTAGTTAAATATCGTTTCGAAGAATTAATTAAATATATCAACTAATGACCATATACAAATAGTTCTTAATCTTGAAGTTACTATGAACCTCTGTTTATGTTATATGAGTTCTTTGATTCACTCGTTAGGGTTTGTCAGAATGATCAGACAAGAAACTTTTGTTTTGGGAACTCATTAATGTAAATGGCTGGAAACATAGTATACAGATAATGAATCTATACCTTCTCGTAAGAGATTGAATAATGGTTCTCTTAAGGGTTGACTTTCGGGACTGAAAGGTTATTGAGCTCAAATTCATAATTTGGTTATGAATGAACCTTCACTAGTAAAGTCGATGGTACTTAAGGAAACAAGATATAATTAAAAGGGTAAAACGGTAATTTCATTCCCAGTTAATTATGAACCATTATTAGGTGGTTAATTTCTATGTAATGATTATACAAATGGACACTTTATTGTTATAAAGTACTCAGTAAATGAAATGTCTATAATTACAAGAGTGCAGTCTCATATTTATAGTGGAGTAATCATGAGAATAATAAATTAAGATTATTTAATTAAAGAGTTTAATTAATAATCACAAATTTATTGGAGCTTGAAATTATAGGTCCATACGTCCCCACAGCGGTTCTATCAATACTATTCCAGACAAGAGTTGATATAAAGGGTAAAATGGTAAAAAGACATATTTAAGAAGAAATTTGTTCTTCGGGCCAAATATGTAATTATGTGATAATAGTGATTAATTAATTAATTACAAATTAGTTGTAATTATCAAAATTAATTATTGTGTAATTTTCGAGATTATATATATAATTAATTTATTATAATTTTCGAAATTAATATTAAATTAAAATTTGTTTTAATTAATTAAATATCTGTATTTGAGTGGGAGATAATAATTTGACAAGTTCAAATTGGATTTGAATTTAAAAGATTAATATTTATTCAAATAATTAATTATATGTGATAATTAATTAAAAATATAATAGATTCAAATTTGAATTAATTATCAAGTTGTTGAATTTTATCTGATAATGTAGTTTGAATAAATAATCAAATAATTGTGAAACAAATATTGGACCTTATTTTGTAGGGAGCTACACGCACCAAGGAGTCCTAGGAACTCACTTGGGCGTGTAGCACAGTAAAGAATCAAGATTGAAATTTTCACTTCTATTTATTAATTAATCAAGTAATGGATAAGTCAAAAGTTTATTTTGATATTTACATTATTAAAATAATTAAATAATAGTTGAGAAAATAAATTCCCCTATTTTATAGGGTACTACACGACACACATAGTCCCTGGATTGAGTGTGGCGTGCAACTATAGTAATCAGAAAGTTGATTTTTCACTTTTTTTATTTAATTAATTAATTAATGAAAAATTAAAAAAAAATAGTTTTGATGTTTTCATTAATAAGATAATTAATTAATTAAAAGATAAATTGTAATTGATTACATATTTATTTTTTAAATTTAAATATTTTCTATATTAGTTAGACTTATCAGAAAATAACAATATACTCAATTATTCGCTCTAAGAAAAGAACGATACTTTCCATCTCTCCCTGAAAAGATACAGAACCAATCTCAAGCATATTCTCTTGATTCCATGTGTTGAGTAAATCAAGTTGAATAAGAAATATACCATTATTTATTCTCCAAGTGCCCACACACTTCTTGAGGTGTAGAAAACGTTGTGAAAGATCTTAGTGTAAGTGCCTGGGAGCAGCTTGGATAAGAAGATCGTTTATTTTACGAAAATATAGCAATGACACTTGATATGCATCAAGAGGTATGTTCTTTATTTTTTTTTATTTTTTGTGTTATGATTAATGTATGTATATTAATGAATCCGCATATTTAAAAGTAGTTTAAATATGTTATAAAATTTTCGTTGTACACTGGGCCAACCCATCACACAATTCTGCTGCATATTAGGAAATACGTTCTTAACACCTTGCTGACTTGAGTGTCGAAGTACCTTCTTCTTGGATGCACCCCTAGGAGGTTTCTTTCACTTAATGTCGTGAAAACTTGGTTGATTCTATCCGAGTTATTTCTCTTGATTTATTCTAAGTGATCATATTACATATGCAACTTTAACTTAGATATGGAATGAGATCGCTTGAAATATTTTGGATTGAACACCAGATCTAAACCATTACATTCTTAATGATAAAGACTGTACTAGCAGTAACTAATTAAAGTTCCCAACTTTAATTTATTGTAGATTATTTTGTTTATTATTTATAATATACTCTCTTACTAATATAAGATTATAGTTACATTACTAAACTTGGATTTTTTTTATATTTATATATATATTATTATTTTCCAATAAATTGACTATCAGTTATTGAAAATTATCACTTTTATTAATTTCATAAAACTGTACATATACATGCTTTTCAGGTACTATGCCTAGTCTCCATTTTACCACCATGGGATCAACTCCTTTTATCAGGCATATGAGCCAACCTAGTGACCAGATCCAAATAATGTAGTTTTCTCTTTATGTCCTTCCCAGATTGGACGGTCCAATGGTCTTCCTCTTTGCCTATAAATAGGATGTCATTCCCTTCGCACAACATTCACAACTGCTCGTTACACAAGTTTGTGCTTGAGAGTTAGACTCTTTTCCATTTTTATTCTCTCTAATGAGAAGAATCAGCTCTAGGATTCTCCCAATGAGAAGTTCTTATCCATCTTTACTTGTATACAAGCCAAAGTACCTTCTGAGGTACACACCCCTGTTATTCCCCACTTACGACTACTAGCCTCCAGGTTCAATACTAGCTTGAGGAGAGAGTCTAAGGTAGTTCAAACATAGCAAATCGATTGATGATTTGACATTTCCACTACTTGCTTTACTCTATAGCAAAGGAACGAAATCCTGCACCAATAGTTATTTCTCCTTTCATAATATCTCTCACAACATTTTTTTCTTTTTTTCTCTTTTCTCACTATAATTTTTTATCTCATCACCACAATCTCTATTTGGAGCTTGAATTTTTGTGGGGAGAAAAAGGTAAAGAATAGGTAAGAAAAGAAAATGGTGCGGAAGAAGAAAAAATTAATTTTCTTTATTTGGTAAGGATAAGGTGCAAAAATAAATGAATTATTTATAAAAATATTTCATTGCTTTGGTTTTTGAGAAAAATATGAGGATATAAAATGAATTATTTATAAAAAAAAATTAATTTATTTAATTTTTTGTTTGTTTTATAAACACATAAATAAATAAATTAATTAATAATTTGGAAAATATCCAAGACAAATGATAAAAACAAAGGCTAATTCGTGAAAATTATTTTCCACCGATTGGTTTTAAAGGGGCCACACCTTAGTTTTTTTTATTCGAACAAGCCTCCTTGATTCTCTGTCAAACTATGAATATTTATTCTAAGCAAAGGATACTAAAGGTGGAGTCAAACGCCATGGGAGCTCGAAGAATCTTATGAAATAAAATTATGAAAATCTTGAATTTATACAAATTATAGAAAATGATTTTCACCGTAGAAAGATCTGAAAAGATTTAAGAGAACTAGTTTCTTTGGTGAGAAGATAACGATGAATTTTCTCACCTTTCCTTTATTTATAATTTTGTCTAATTTTTTTAATTCTTGTGAGCTATTGTAGAAGAAAAATATAATTTTTTATTTATATTTGAAGAGATAGGCATGGATGGGCCTAGGCGTGAATGCCATTGATTGCCACTAATATGAGTATTACATGCTAAATCAGAAAATAAACTTGGAGATTCTTGATGGAGGATGTAGAGATTGCCACATTTCTTAGCCGTCCCAATCTTTGAAATTCGAAAAGGATCATGTAAAAGACAATGAGAGGAAGTGAAAATAATGGAAAATTTTGTGTACTGAAAAAAGATTGAAATATGATTAAGAGAAATGTGTTTATTTATTTTGACTGTACAAACTTGTAGATTTTGAATTTCAATCCATTGGGAAGAGTAACATACTTTGCAAATGTTACATTATCAAAAGAGGAAAAAGCATAAATGTTTATAACATATATGGTTGGTAGCCCCACTGTCAATTATCCATTTATTAGAAGGAAATTGAGCAGGTTTACCAGAGAAATTAGTGACAACCGATTGAGGAGTCATTGGCAGTAGTTGCTTTGTGCTATTGTTGACCCAACAAGGATATTAATTGATGAAATTGGGTGTTGAGCAGAGCAGTAGGATTGGGCGCGGCTGGAGTGGATTGCTAAGAAATGGTTGCTGGAGGAGCATTGCCAGTAGATTGTTGTGCTGAAATATGAGTTTTTTCTTGGAATTTCTTCTTGTCTCCATATACGGGCGGAAACCCATGTAGAAAATACACTTGTCAACATAATGGCCTGGTTTCAAGCAATGAGTGCAATAGGGCTGAGATTTCTTTGGGCGTAATGGGGTGTTTATATTGTAGAAATGTGGAGTGGGAGCTGGATTTGGGAGATGAGGCTGTTGTGAGGAAAAAAAAAATTGTTGTTTTAAGAGTGGGAATGGATTTGGGAAGGGAGGGTAATCCAATATCTCATTTTCATTCTTCTTGAATCACCATGGAGAAAACCTTAGAAGTTGAAGTGTAGAGTCCAAGAACTGTACATATCTAGTTAGATAGTAGTAGTAATAGTAGTAGTAGCTAGTAGTAGTTATATTATGTTTATTACTGTGGATTTTGGTTCAAACCGGGACTTAGTTGAACACTCGTAGCAACACTTATAGATTTTATAAGTTTAACCTATAGTTTAAGAATATTAATTATAACATAAGGTTTGATTAATATAGCTGATTATGAAGATGATATTTATTATATTATAAGGTTTAGATAGAACTAATAAGATCATGACACTTGTCATGTGCATGTTTATTGAGAAATTAAAGTATTTTGAGGAATAGTTTTATAAGAGGAATATTTGAAAACTCCAGAATCTGCCAGCAGCTTTAAAATCGTTATAGGACTCAGTCAAAGTTATTTACTCAATTCAAATTAGGCTGAAAAAGTGCAATTACGTGTATAATATTTCAGCTTATGCCGATATATCGCAGCTCTAGGGGCGATACATCGCCACACGAGGAATACGAAAAATACGTAACTTCGCACGAACGTTTCGACGAGCCTCGGGAATATAAGCCCAGGCGATATATCGCCTACCATGGGCGATATATTGACTCTAGGGCAAGATTTTTGAATGATTTTGAAACCGAGCTCAATTCAACCCATAACCTCTTAGCAAGCCGTTGAATCTTTTTGACCGAGTCTTAAGCCTCTGCTGAACGAATATTCAAATGTTTTTCAATTAAATAGTCCTTATTTTATTCAAGCTAAAAGAATATCTTTTCATTCTTGCACTCTATAAATAGGACCTAGTACCCAGCCATTTCTCTCATTCTTCAAGCTGAGTTCAGAGCCTTCAAGCTGCTAGGTTTACTTTAGAGTGTTAAACACTTGGGTTGGGGTTATAAGCTTTATCATCTTAAGCTTATTAAACCCTTGAGAAGTAAGGTTAATAGTGTGTTTTCGATATCGAGGTGTAGTTCGGTTATAGAGCATTTAAAGGTATTCCTATTCCTAGTTCATTTTTGTATGTTTCATTAGTTTCTTATAGTTTTCTCTACTCAAATCCTAACTTATTGTTCTCATTATCTTGGTTAGGCATTTAAGTTCTTTGAACTTGAGGTTTCTTTTCGGTAAGCTCTTCTTCTCGATGGTTTAGTTCGCTCCTTTTCATCTCTTTTCTTTTAGAATACTCACATTCTTATTGATGGTTTTTAGGAGTGTTCCAAAATCCCGTCCTTGTTCTCACATCCCGGTATTTGTAAGGAAAATAAGATAGTTTCTATATGCTTATGTGTATGTTTATGAATAATATATTTATGCTATAGTACGTTATGTTATGTTTTATCTAGGGCTCATAGTTGCTTAGTGCCCTAGTGTTTATCATTTTTATGTTTGTAGTTATGATTTACCCTACCTCAGATATTTGACAGGGGACTTAGATGGGTTATCATATACTATCATCTGATCTAACCTACCTCAGATATTAGACAGGGGACGTCGATGGTTTATCACATGTCTTAATGGCCATTAATAGTGTAGTCCTATATGGTATACGTCTTTATAGTCATATGTTATATGTTTATGTTTATATGCTTTTAGTAGATTTTCCTTGCTGGGCATTAGACTCATTCCTTTATTTTATATGTGCAGGAAAATAATTATGGCGACGGAAAGATTCTTGGCGGCTTGGGATTGTGTATTGAGGAAGAATGGATTCGGTGGACTGCATGAACGATTCAAGGACGACGTTGTTTTAAGTCTTTTTAATTATGATTTCTATGTATTTTCCGCACTTGATTTTCCAACAAATTTATTTAAGATTTGAGCTATGTTTTATTTTATTTTTAAACAATGGGATCCCATAACCCGTGTTCATATATATTTCAACTTTTACTTCATAGTTTTTAATAAAGTTATGAATGTTTCATATGTATGTTTTCTTAAGAATAGTGTCTATGTATAAGCAGTTTTAATGGTCCAAAGTCTAGAATTTGTTGGGTCATTACATGAAGGGAGTGACTCAATGAGTAAGATTTGTGCTCGGACAGAGGTATAAGTGTAAAACGTGAGAACTTTTCAGGTTGAAAGTCAAAAAGAAAAATAAATAAATAAAATATATTTTAATAAATAAGTGGTGGGACCCGCTTCCTTTTATGTTCAATTTTTTTTTTGTTTCCTTTTTCTTCTCCCTCACTGACCCTTCTTCTTTCTTTTTCTTCTATTTAGTTTCATTACCCTTTGCCATGAAAGCCACGAAAAGCTTATGACCCACCACCATCGGAGCTTCCATTGATTAGTGATGGCTTCATCCTTGAAATCTCAAGGTGATCAGAGTTAAGATGCACACAAACAGAGGTGTTAAAGTTTCGTCGTCAAAACTTTGACTGCATTTTCCGACTCACTCCAACCACCTCTCGACAAATAGTTGGCACCATTGGAACTAGTGTGGAGAGAGGAACAAAGCCTACTAAACCATTCCTATCAACTTGCCATTTTTCTCCAGCGATATTTTGGGCTAATACATTGCATATATGTGATGTACTCATTGAGGGGATCATTTTGATATATGCCATGCATATATTCGTCGATGTTTCCGGTGCATTGCTCACTGCCACCACCAACTGCTATTGTACACCACTTGGGTGGGTTCCAGAATTTGAAATTTTAAATATGGTCATATTATATGTCGTTGGCACGATTTTGAATAAGGTGTGCAATGATGATAATTGTTTGCTCATTTGATGCACGTAGGAAAAAGGTGATATTAAAATTGGACTAAATCACTCTAGGATCATCGTTAAGCTTAAGAGCATCGCTTTGGACTCGGGTTGACAAATCTAAGGGGTAGGGACTCCACTTGGTTCTTGGACTTGTTTTATATGTATCGAATAACATTAGACATATCCCAATTTTTTATTTATAAAATGTTTGAATAATTGAAAACTTAATATGCATGCTTTTCTGGACTGTTTTGAGGGCACTAAGTGCCATATACATTTTTATATGCTTATCTATGCAGGTTATGATTTTTGGATTTGATTCAAATGCAGTCGTTATGCTGCTCGACTTTCTAAAATAAAAGGGAATATGTTTCTTTCTTTTCATGTTTGCCTGCATTTGGTTATACTGATGAGAGCAAAAGTGATCATGATTTGTGCATGTTGTTGTTTCACGACTTAGTCTCTATGTCATCATAGGTAGATTAGGTGTCCACTCACCTGTAGGTATAAATATCTAACATCTGTATACATGAAGTGTTCTGAGCTTCCCTCTCGTGATGGTTATCAGGTCTGGCTACCTGGTTTAGGATGTCAGTTTTTCTATGGTGGGTAACGGGACCTGGTTCTCCGAAGGGTCTTTCTGGAAAATAAGGATCCCAAGGATGGTGCCTTAGGCACGAACTTGGAGGGACCATATCAGATCATGGAGGTTCTGTGTGAAGGAACCTTCAAGATAGCTCAACTGAATGGGGATATAGTCCCACGGACCTGGAACGCCATGCTTTTAAAAAAGTATTATCAGTAGCACCATCATCCATGTAAGGCATAGTTATGAAAGCCATTTGATTAAATAATAGATGGATTATTAAATAATTTTTCTTGTTAAGGTTGTATTAGATCATGTATCAATGTTTGTAAAAGCAACCAAGAAAGTTTCTACATTCTGGTTACTTAGGGGCATATAACCCGAGGTGGGTCAAATTAAGATCACTGGATAAGTTTAAATTACTTAAAACCCTGGATACAACTAGGTTCGAAATTTAGAAGCTTGGAAAATTGATTATTCGACGGATTTTTAAGAGCTCGAGATGTCAATAAACCTAGCACGAACTCAGTTTTATCATTTAAAACCCTGGATACAACCAGGTCTGAAACTTGGAAAGTTGGGAAAATGGTTTAAAATCAAGGGCTTTTTAAAGCTCGAGTTATCAATAAACCTAACACAAACTAAGTTTAAATTATTTAAAACCCCGGGTAGACCGGGTTCAAGGCCTGATTCTTAACAGGTATGATACAAATCAACACACAAAACTTGGATATAACCGAGCTCAAAAAATATATCCCGATCTAAAAATCGATTCCTAAAATCTCGAATGTACAAGTCTAAGGAGTCATAAACATGAGAGAGAAGGAATGATATATAGATAAAAAGTTAGATATATATATCGGATAAAATTTTCCCGAGGAGAAAATACCTCAAACTGAGCCAAAAGGCAATTGTTTAAATAAAAAAAATAAATATTGTTGAGCAATTACAAACAAATAAAAAAAACCGGTGTCACTGAGCTCCAGCAGGTTGCTCCAAGGATGTAACCTCCTCACCATCCCCCTCGGCTGCTGCAGAAGCCTCCCCAGTCTTGGATGGTTCTTGCAAAATCCAAGCCTTGAATTTTTCAAGAAGCAGATCCCATAGCCTGACATCCATGAAAGAGAAGTTCCCATCCTGGTTAAAGGCCCAACAATGGTACAATATCTCCTCCATGGCTGATGAGGATTTTCTTCTTTGGCTGTGGTCTCGGCCTCGAGTAACTTTGTTTTGACCTCGCCCACCTCAGTCTGGAGTAGCGCCAATTGAGCTTGGAGGGCAGTCAAGGCAGCCTTTGCAGCCTGCTCACTTTCTTGGGATGAGGTGAGAGCAGCCTTGGCATCATGTGCATTCTTCTGAGCGGCTGCCAGAGCTATGTTGTCGGTGTTTAGCTCAGCCCGGAGCTCATCATTTCTAGCCCTAGCACGGGCTATACTGCGATATTGAGCCAGTACAGACTGCAACATAAAAAAGAACAAGTCCGAGATACCCTTGGTAAAAAAAATATATAAAAAAGATTTTCACCAAGGGAAGACAACTTACAGTGAGGCTCATTCCCAAAACAAACTCCATGACGTTCTTTGGGCTACACTCCTCAATGGTCCTTAGATCCCTTGAGCTGGCTTTATAGGCATGCCCCACCATATGGCTCGCCGTCTTGTAAATGATACCCCGAAAGGCTTTGGGGATTTTCTCCAGGTCGTGGGGACCAACCGGCATCCGGATGGTAGGAGCTGGGATGATGGGAGTTGGAGGATCACTTTGTATCACTTCGTCTTGGGGGGGCACAAACCAGGGAGGAGGAGGAGGAAGAACCCTCCTATTGGCAGCAGAAGGCATCGGAGCTGTTGAGCTCGTGCCCTTCCCCTTAGCAGGGGACTTTGAGGTGTTCCCTGTTTCCATAGGGGTTTTCTTCATAAACCTGGGCCTCTTCACAACGAGGCCTGAGGCAGCCTTCCTGGCTTGGAAGGCAGTTTGGAGGTCAGGAGCTTCAGGTTGTTCCATCTCTTCACCTGAAAAGAATAAAAGGGGATTAGTTGACGACTAAAGTTGTCAAAAACACAGAAAGAAAATAAATAAAGATCTTACTCTCCGGGATGGGGGAGGAGTCTATTATCACGACCTATGGCCTTGGGACTATTGGAGGAGAGGGAGAGTCCACGACTAGTATTTCTTGGATCCTAGGAGGTTCAGGCTCAAGTTCTTCCTCAGAGCTGGACTCATCTACGTACTGCCTAAATCCAGGGGCAAAGGCGCCCTGGAGCAGAGAAGGCCAGGTCCAGTGGTTGGTTTCATACTCCTCGAAAATGGCAGATCTAAAGTTTAAAGCGTTGTCAACAACAACTGTGCCCTTAGGGTAACTATTGTCATGATGCACCACTAGGTGGTCTACACATTGGAGCAGGGTTTTATTACGGTCTGGGTTATGAGGATTACGATGGACGAGATGATTTGGGTTAAACCAAACTAACCTAAAATCGGCAACAACCCTATCCAGTTCCCTATAGATGTATGGGTTACCTTGGCCGGAGGGGCCGACTGCTGCCCCTGACGCAACTCGTTCTAAGTCAGGTTCTCGAACAGCCTCGGGAACCCACCTTTTTTGCGCAAGAGGCACCTCATCCTCTTCCTCCCCCTCGCCTTCGATGGTCAGCAAGGCCTCCTCTTGAGAGGACGGGAGCTCCTGGATCACTGGATGGGTAGCCCGGGTCCTTAAGGCCAACGTTTGACCTTCGCCAATCAATTTGCATGCCAGCATCGTGACGACATTCACGACCTGGCGATAATCCTTCTCACTGGGGGGCAGCCCAGACAATCTCTTTTACTAACCCCCAAGAGTCACAGACTTCTCCGTCCTTGCAAATATGGCTGCACGAGAGACAAATTTAGTCAAGACATGTATAAAAGAAATATCATGAAAAGCATAAAATTTCACGAGTTGAAGTAATGAAGTAAGGAACTTACAAGGACGGTTGAAATATCTGTGTTCGCAATTCTGGAACCCATTCGACATAAGAACAAGTCTTTATAATCGTTGGGGTGACTGGGAAGCTCGATGACGGGAACAGACTTGGGAAATCTTGTGAGATAGTAGAATCCATCACCTCGCCCTCTCTGTTCCGGGCTGGCTTTAAGGCAGAAGAAATATAATATATCTGCCAGAGTAGGGACCTCCCACTCATGTTTCAAAAACAAGTATTTCAACCCACCAAAAGCCTATAAGAATTTGGGGGGAGCTGAAATGGTGCCAACTTCATGTAGTTCAGGAAGTCAGCAAAATATTGGTCTAGGGGAAGGAAGGCCCCCGTCGCTCCAAGCTGCGAAGTCATCTTGGAGAGGGGAACAACTTCGTTCCCCTTTGAACGCAGGTCGAGCCAGGAGAGTTCCGTTCTCGACCCCAATATTGTGACTCAGCATGATCTTGTTCACCTTCCCCTGGGTCATGATCTTGGAACTATATGTTTAGCCTCAAAGTAGGCGTTAGGGTCAACTACCACCGCCTTCTCCACCACTAGACAAAAGTAGGAAATGGGGGATTCTGGGGCGATCTCCTTCCCCTTGTTCTTTTGTTGAGTAGACGAGTTGGATGCGTTCTTCTTGGGTGTGGTTTTCTTGTGAGGATCCATCAGATCACCTAGAGAACAAAATGATATAGTTAGTAGGTGACCTAAGAGGATTTAAAGACTGACACAGAAGTACGAAGGGGGGAAGGTTCACTTTTTTTATACGAGCTGAGGTTAGCCTCAGCCTCATCACGTGATGCCACGGGATACCCTAAGTTACGGGCCTCGATTTCTTAACAGACCCCTGATATTTAGTTATCCGTGTGTCAGACAGTCATACCACTACTTTCCTTGGGAGGCGGTTTAGTGCAAAACCGCCCAAGAAGTGTGACCCCTAAGCAATCTGGTTTGAACCCTAAAAACATTTATCTCCTTTATCCCGACTGGGTATTCTTTAAATTAGTTTACCATTGAAATAACCCAAATTTTCCCAGAAATTACCCAGTTTTATGAATGTCATAGTTCTAAAGATATTCTAGGACCTACCCATTGAACCTAAGTCGAAACCTATTTGCTAAAAACGTTTAGAAATAGCCTAACAGTGCCTACAATGAATATTATTGATGAGCATGTTGAAGAACAAAAGTCCATTATAAAAAAAGCTCTTAAATCCAAAGAGTGAGATACTTACAATGTGTTCGTCGACGGTGATGTGTAGACTTTGCGAAGGGAAGTTCCTAAAACACTTTTGAGCAACTGGGTATGGCGAACAATTTTTGGGGATTTCTGGGAAAGAAGAGAGGTTCGAAAGTGCAGGAGAGCAAAAATGGGAAAAATCTCAAATGAAAGGTGGTGAAGTATGAACTTTGTCTATCCTATTTATACGTAAATGGTGTAAGTTAATCTGGGCCATCCAATCTGGTTAGTAAAAGATTCAAGGGCCATGGTTGAATAGACAAAACAACAGCAAAAAGGTGACAAGATAATTATTGTAGTCTTCGAAACCTGAACTGGTGCTAATTGCGGTATACCACGTGTCCAGTACTCGAGTAGTGGACAAGCATGGTTTAATGCAACAGAAGTTTAAAAGTCCCTACTGTGTAGGTCAGAAAGTGACGGCATGAAACACGAGCAGGGACTTGGGGGGCAAATGTTGTACCTTGATTTCTGCACGAATCCTTCACTCAGCTCGGCTACATCTGGCAAATAAATATACGGAAAAATAACCAAGGAATATATCAATTTATTATCCACGTAGGCAGCTCATCTTGCACAGTGGCCATATGAGCTAAGGATCTGGAGGTGGTGAAGCATGAGCTCATGATATTCAAACAATTGTTGAAGCACGAGCTCGAAGAGATATCCAGCTCGTGGTAACTCAAATATATTGCGTACCTGCAGATCCTCAAAGACTCGGGTACTTTTATACGGTTATTTATGACCAGGCTGTCATATTTAATGTCCTAGATATTAGGGGAACATTTACTTTATGATCAAATCATATTATGTTATAAATGAGAAGTATATGTGTTTAAATGTAATAAATATGTAAATCCGTGATTGACTCACGCGGTTACCCAAACCTGCCCATGGAATTTCTATATAAATACTGAGAATATTGGACAGGGAAAGAGACCATTATTCTGATATACTAAAACTCTGCCAAAAAAGAGAGAGAAATAGCAATAATATAGACTCGTGGACTAGGTGGATTTTAACCACTAAACCACGTAAAATATTTGTGTTCTTGTGAATTCATTTCATCTTTCATTATAGTTTATTACTAAGAACTAATCAACCTTATTATTATTTAATACACTATTGGTGAAAAACTGCATCAACAAAAATCATAGACTAAGGTGATGTCAGTCGCAAGTACCATTGCCTCCAAGTCTTTTAGAAACTTTGGATGTCATACATTCATGAGAGATAAGACCCTATTGGCTTCCAGATGCCTATGACAATTATGAAAATGGTTAATCTAGGAATGCAAGTTGGGTATCGAGTTATCCTTGTTGATTCGCAGTAAACAAAGAGTGTGGTAAAGTGGTGGGATACCAAGGAGGTGAAACATTGTACATAAGGCATGGAAAAATTCTCCATTTATGCTCATAATCCTGAAGTGGAACAATCATTCTAATCTATAAGTTTCGAAGTCGCCTAAAGTTGGAGTTTTTAACCAAATCGATATCCTATCTTAACTCGAAGGATTACGTGTTGTCAATGCTTCATATTGAAACTCATGAATATGAGTTTCAAGAATATGAAATTGACACTTGATAGAGGATAAATCGCAGGATGACTAAGGAGACTTAAGAACGGTAATATGGTTAAAGTCGAATACTTGAGAAATTGGTATAAATATTTGGCCTTCTAGGATTGTTTTGATTCTGGTTGGAAAATCCATAAGAAAAGAAATAGTTCACATCTCCATCAAATGTTTCCATCGTTGATTGGGTGTCCTACTGATACAGAGATTGAATTTTATTCAAGTGACTCACCAAGTTTCTAAACTTACGTGGTTGTAGGGAACCAAAGAAGTACAATTATAAAAGAGATTTCAGTGTGTGAACATGTAACGTCCCAAAGTGCTAATAAGGCTTAGTGCCTTGATTGGTGTGCTGGGAGGGCATAATTGGGAATATACGGGTGAAATTAATTGATTAAATGTGTGACTATTTGGCATACATGATTTAGATGGTAATATAAATATATATGCATGTGGGCCCGTTCTTGTTAATAAGGCATATTTGTAATTTTGACCCATTGAGGGTATAAATGTGATTATGTGTGTTAAATGATTGAAACCAAATTAATATGTGGATATATTTTTAGCATTTCGCTCGAGGCGATCCTGGTGAGCGGATTAGCGAAATAGTCACAACGGGGTCTAATACTTGGCTCAGGGTGATCCTAGGGGTATTTTGGGAAACTTAACGTATATTTGGGATTCATCGGGTAACGAGTAATTATTTGGTGATTAATTGGGCATGTCGAGATTAGTTGGGAATCTATAGGGCTACTTGAGTTTTAGCGAGAAAATGGTGGCAAAAGACGGTTTTTCCCCTTGGTGTCAGAATGGATAATGATAACATTAAGGGCATTTTTTTCTTTTGTGTTAAGGGATATACTTAGGAAAACTTCAGGAAGTGACTTGAAAACATCAAAACACTTAGTTACTCTCCAAACTCTCTCTCTCTCTCTCTCTCTTCTTTTCTCTTCTCCTTTTGGTGCCTCGATGGGTTTTGATTTTTGGGAAGGAAGGGGCTTGGGAATTTGTGGATTCAAGCTAGAGTTGGAGCAGGGAACAGTTCAAGGTCATGATTCATAGCTGGGGTAAGCTCTGAACCTCGATTTAATTAAGTTCTTGGTCTAGTTTCTAAAGTGTTTTGGTTGTTGAGCTCAAGGAATTAAGGTTGAATTGTGATGAGGTTTTTTGGTTAAATTTTCGTGTTTATGCATTGCTCTGAGTGTAGTAAAGATTTTTGGGGCTCAATTCTAGGTATAGTTGTTGTTTATGATGGATTTTTGGTTAATTGGGTTAAGGGAAAACATAGGAAAAGCCCCAGAATTTCTGGGTTTTGGGCTCAAGTCGCGGCCCATGTGCATGAATTAGCCTAGGGGGTTCCTGAAATCGCTGCGGCATCACAGCGCAAGTTAGGGCGCGCTGCAACCTGCATCCCCCAGGAGATAGAGCCTTGAGGCTCTCTGACTTGTAGTGTTCCGCGATCCTTAAGGCTCGGGTCGCTGCCCTAATTAGGAGAAATAGCCAAATCAGGTTTTTAGGCTTGGGAACTCAAACCTAAGTGCTCGGGAAGGATCCTACTACCCAGTTTAGTAGAATTCGAGGTGCCGAAGGCTAGTACGTTATTCAGAAGCTTTTTAATTGTTTTAGGTTTTAATGGTGATCCATTATTGCTTTGTCACTAGAGTTACCGTTAAGGCTCGAGATTGAGGATCGTGCTCGGGACTGCCTTAAATCTTCTGCTTGGGACTCGAGGTAAGAAAACTACACCCAAGTTGTGAATGAGGCTTAGACCCCTGTTAGCGAATATGTTATAATTGTGATTGTATTTGTATATGGGAATATCTGGATAGGTGTGCTTGTATATGCCTCCTCTGATTACTTGTTGTGCAATATACATTTGTGATATATCAATTTCGAAGGCCAGCCTAAGGGCATTGGGGGCCGATAGCAAGCGTGCGGAATGCAGCCTAGCCTAAGCGTACCGAGGTTGGCTATAAGACTAGAGGACTCGGCCTAAGGGTGTCGGGCCTGAACATTATACAATAAACAGAAGTGTTGTTTGCACTTAACTAATTGTATTCGTTGATGAGATTGGTTTATGTCTTTGATTGAGCTGTATATTACTACTAAAGTTATTGCTTATATCCTGTTGTTGATTGAGTTTATTGATATAGGTTCATTGTTCCTATGTTGTTGCTTATTTGTGCCAGTTGAATTAAGTTTTATTGTTAAGCCTTGGCTCATAGGTGCTACGTGGTGCAAGTAAGGAAAGTGAAAGCTGACCAGCCATGAGTTGGAGAGCTTTAGGGGCGGTGTGTACATCAGTAGTTGCTCGACCACCACGACTGAGGGATTAATAGGAACTAGAACCAAACTTATATTTTTCCATTTATGCTAGCTTCTGTTGTAACTATTTTATGGGTTGTAATTGTCTTTTAAACACCTTTTTGGGATCTCGTGTACAAACTTTTACTTTTTAATGAAAAACAATTATTTTATGATCAAAATCTTTTAACCCTAATCCATTAATTGACCTTAGTAACACAATTATGTCCAAACGATTTGGTTAGCAAGTCCTGCACTATTTAAAATACACGTTGTAATGGTCTTTGCTATCCATGGCATTATAGAACACCTGTTAACCAGGTCAAAGAAAAGAAATAGTTTTTGTTCAATCCTATGATATTGCTAATGAGGAGGTGTACGGAGGTGCAGCCCATGGATTTGTGGTAGATATGGTATTTGTCTCACACTCATGAATTGATTTATTCGTCGATTCTGGTGCATTTCATTCATTCACACCTTGATTGTTATTTGCATGTTGGATCGAGATGGGAAACCCTTTGTTCTACATTATCAAAAGTGTACTTGTGGAAGCTCATAGTGAGGTTATCATCGCTTGTCGATGGAATGTGAATTGTGTTGAAGTGGTACATGCTATGAAAAATCTATTAGTGTTTCCCATTGGACAAATGGATATAATAATTGGTATGAGTTGGTAGTGGACGTACAAAACCATAGTTGATCACTCAAGTAAGTGAGTGACTTTTTTATTATAAAGTGGTGAATTCATCCTCCATTGAGCCAATGCGGGTGCTAAAAAGCAAAAACCTATTTTTAAAATGCATGCTTAGTGTTGACTGCGTTTTTGGCCAACGACGTGTAGACGTCAAAAACGACAAAAACCTTCAAGAGAAATAAACGACACAGACGATTTTTATAGTGGTTCAGCCCCAATGTATTGGTAATAGCCTATCCACTTAGAGTTGTGATTATAGATCTACACTCAAGATCAGATGAACCTGAGTCAACTGAGTTTCTTCAGTGCAGATTACAAGAATACAAGAATTCTCTGAAATACAAGTACTCTCTCTCTCTAGAAAATTAGAATTCAATCAAAAGTCCAAAAAAAAGTCCTCTTTATGATGCCATAAGCCTTGTATTTATAGGCTCAGGATCGTACAGATGACGTCCCTCACAATCGGGATATTTTGTTATTCTCATTATATTTAATTTACAATAATATTCAAAATATAACAATATACTATATTCATGGGATAAACTGAGAGATTCCCGCGCAAGCCAAGACAGATTCTTGTTGAAGCCGTTTCTGGGATCTCTTGCGTAGCTCTGCTCTGTCTAGTCGATCCATATCTCATTCAGGTTGGTCGGCCACACCTTCACTGGGCAGACACGCACCTGACTGGGCAGACATGCACTTGCCTGGGGAGTCATGCACTTGCCTGGGCAGTCATGCACTTGGCTGGGCAGACATGCACTTGACTGGGCAGACATGCACCTGCCTGGGCAGACATGCACTTAGCTGGGCAGACATGCACTTGGCTGATCGGACATGGTCATGACCGGTCGGCCAAGGTCATGCCTGGTCGGACAAGATCATTCCTGGGCAGACAAACATGTGACTGGTCAAACAAGGTCATGCCTGGTCGGTCATGACACTTAACTGGTCAGTCAACATTCTTCACTGGTCTACTGGGTCACTCATAAGCCAGATCACCCAATCATTCCTTGCCATTTGTCATTTCTATTGCCACGTCATCGTTTTCAAATTTTGGGGATAACATTTGCCCCCCAAGTTTATTATATGATGCTCTCACATAATAAACTTTTTTCTCCACAGCTGACGACATAATTAATAAAAATCCAACTGTTTATCTTCCCACCATGCAACAGACCACGACTCCACAGACCACGATCACTGCAATTAACTGCTCATAGTCGTGGGGAGAAAAAATATCCCAGGAATTCCAAGGGTCCAAAAATAAGTGGTAATTCCCACTTTTTTCCTTTAAATAGACCCCTATACTCCCACATTTCCACACACACAAGAGAGCAAAAACAAAAATTTCCCTCATCTTTTTTTCTTCTTTGGCCGAAATCCCACAAGCCTTATCCTTGGCCGAAACTTCAAGGATTCTCAAGGAAAAGCTTCTCATTTCTTCAAGCATTCTCCAAGGTCTCTTCAAGATAGGGTAAGTTTTCTCTTTCATCTTCACTTGTGTTGTTTTTTTTTTCAAAATTCCATGAAAAATACATGTGTTGGCCGAAACCCCCTTGGAAAATTTCCCCTTGAATCTATGTGTGAATCTTAGAGATGCAATGTATTTGGTGGCTGTTTTGATGTTGTTTAGGTTATGGGTAACTCAATTTTACCTTCAATTTCATAGAAATTTAAAGGAAAATGAATCATTTTAACCTAAATCATGAATATGGGTTTATGGGTAATGAATGGTATATATGGTCTCAAGAACATTAGGAACTTTACAAATTCTCCATTTTGATCTTGTGATTGTGTATTTTGGGTGAAGAAATGTGTTTGTGCTAGATGGAATTTAGGGCTATGTTTTTTTTTCTTTTCAAAATGGGTTTTGGTTGAGGTTCGGGTATGGGGTATGGGCGATCGGCCATTGCTCATGCCATTTTGAAAATTCTAGTCCGATCGAACTCTACAACAACCACTCGGACCTAAGTCCAATCCGATCGGATGCTTGGCTTTGCTCCTCGGAGATGCACCAGCTGGCTCCTCGGACGCACGGCTCAGACACACGGACACGCACCTTGGCTAGGCACGGTCTGCTCGGATGCGTGCATGCTTCTAGTCGAATGCTTCAGCATCCGCTCGAACGCTCACGTCCCGGCCCCTCGGATGCTTGGAGCTGATGGCCATCCGCTCGGACAAGGCCCTTCGGCACTCCTCGGACGCGCACTGACTCCTCGGGTGTCTCGACACTAACAGCCCAGATGCCTCGACACAGCCACTCGGACGCGCGCGCTAGCTCCTCGGACGCCTTGGGATCCGCTCGGCCACCCCACGGCATCCGCTCGGACACAATGTGGGCCTCTCGGACACACAATAGCCACTATGCACCCGACCGACCATCTCTTTGGCACTCTAAGCACTTATAGCACTTTTAGGCACTAAAATTATTTTTCCTCATGCATGCTAAAATTTTACTACTTAGACAAATTTTTTCTAAGTAGAAAAATAAACACTGCTCTACTTAATTATATTTGTATGGTTACTCACCTCCCTATTTTTATTTTTTGTAGATGAATCTCTTCGATTATAGGGGAGGTGACAACCACATGAATTCTGATACGTCCGTCCCGCAGTCGATCGACACCCCTCAAAGCAGTGACTCCTCGTCAAAGTCTCCTAATAGTTGCACTCCTAAGGATCGTCTCCGCCGCTTTAAGAAGATCCTCCCCCATTTAGCTTTATACTTTCTTCACAAAGAGCAGTTCCTTCATCAAGTTGAACAGTCGACAATGAGGGTAAAGAAGTCCAACAGACTCCCGCACGACCAGGATCCTCAAGTAGCCCGCAGAGCGGTACAGAAAGTGGTGGAGCGCAGTGAGGTCCAAACTGCGGCTTCTTCGAGACCACCCCGCCAGACGCCAAAACTAAATAAGCCTCGGAGAAAAATTACCTAGAAATTCACTACCGAGATCCAGCATCTGGCTGTCCAAAAACCAAGGAAGGAAGGAGAAGAAACACCTTCTTGGTTTACTGCCAAGCCTACGAAACTCAACCTTGGGATGTTTGACAAGCACATCCAAGCCTTGGGCTTGAGAGGGGTGAATGTGATATGTCCATGCCCCCATCAGAGGGCTAACAGGCCTGGTGGACCTTACTGTGCCTGGTCTAGGCACCATATATATGCAGGAGCGACTATCCCGCTACACCCCTTCTTCCGGTCACTAGTGGACTATTTCAACGTTTCTCCCTTCCAGATCGCTCCTAACGGGATTCAGGCATTGTCTGCCCTGTTCATTCTTTACTTCCTGCAAGGCTGGGATGAGCCTACTCCTCATGAAATACACTACCTATTCGACTTCAGAACCAACTCGAGCCATAAGAACACAGGTTTTTTCCACCTCTTTCATAGGCATAAAGAGGTTAAATACCTTTGTGGCATTGCTCACAAGTCGAATCCTGGGAAATACTATACAGAGTATTTTCTCACGTCAGACATCAAAGCCAACAACCTGGCTTTTACGCATGCGGGTCCATTCCAGCAACACTTGCCTGCAAAAGACATGTTTGACCAAGCAGAGGAGTTGGCCAATATGTGCATCGAGGAGAAGGATGTGAAAATTTTGGTTACTGTAGATAATCTTCAGCTGGTGGGCCTGCAACCAAGTAACTAGAACATCACAGTGGAGAGCACTACTGAGGAAAATAATGCAACTGATCAGTCCAACGCCGGCACTGAGGTAGTGACCGATCAGTTCTCTCCTGGACCATCTCCTCACTCTCGCAGACCAGGCGATCTCATCATTAGGGAGCCCCAGCCAGAGGACCAGCACAGACCTGCTATTCCCACACAGCCTGGGAAGTGGAAGGCCATCTAGCCTGAGAAGGACTTGAGCTCATCATTCGACGACGAGGACGACTTCCTCAACCAAATCCTCAACTCAGGTCTAGTAGTCATAGTGATATGTTTGTTAACTTGGTCATATGGGATTAATAGAACTGTCTAGAAGCAGTAATATACTTATTCACATATTGCTTTATTGTTATTATATATATTTTTTACTAACAAATCTTGTACTTTCTCTTTTGCATATTCAGAGATGTTTAGGCATTTCAACGCCCCTCTTGCCCCAAAGAGGAAGTCTGGAGAAGGAAGTGGCTCCACCCCTCCGAGCAAAGTCCTGAGGACAGTACCACCCAGCCAAGGTAGACAACCCGAGGGGTCGGTTGCAATCCCGCAGCTGACCCCTTCCTCGCTTCCTCCCTCAGCGAGCCTAACCCACACTCGCCTAACTGGCCTGAATGAGGCACTCCGCACTGCTGGTACTATTGGGAATGAAGTGGTTGATTATACTCTCCACGACGCTTCAACGGTTCAAAGCTTTGAATCCTTTCCTCGACTTAGTGTTGATGTCGTCTTACAAAGAGGGCTTGCTCAGTTGGCGAATGTAAGTACTCTACCACAAGACAGTTTGTTATTCATATTTATACTTGTAGTAACCTCTTGTTTTCCATGCAGACGCTCATCACCATCAGTCATGCTCAGCACCGAGCAGTAGACTACAAGGAGTTGATCAAGGTCTTAAATGACCAATTAGTGGAGGCCCAAGCTAAGGTGGATACTCTGACTGCTTCGGAGAAAGACTCCAAATCTAAGCTGGAGCAGGCAGAGAGGACCGTGGCTGAGTGGGATGAGTCTCTTAGGAGACTGTCTGATGAGAATCAATAGCAAGTTCAAACCAACAAGTCACTGAACGATATGCTGGAGAAGCTGACTCGTGAGAACGAGGTGTGAACTTGCAAGAACGAGGGACTGACTCGCAAGAATGAGGAGCTAAGGCGGGAGAAAGAAGCCGATGTTACTCGCTACGAGGAGATCTGCTTCAACTGCTTTTACTAGGTGTGGAAGCTAAACAAGCCTCTCAACCTCGAATTTCTCACAGAGGAGGTCAAGGCAGAGGAGCTTGCGAAATGTGAGGCAAGGGCTGCTGAGGAAGCAGTTAATCCTACCGGCACTACATCTGTTTCCCCCACGCTGTCATTCTGACCGGAAGGAGCAGCTGATGCTGAGGAAGGGGTTGATCAACCAGCCAGAGTCGACCAGTGATCTCTCACCCGATCAGAGAAGCCTCCATCCGACCAGACAAGTTGTCATCCTACCAGCTCTCTAGTAGACTTTTGTTTTGTATTTTGCTACTTCACTTTTGCTCGTATGGCTGAGCTGTTGGCGTTTATACTTTACTTTTATTTTTGGCTAACTTGAAATATTCTAAGTCTTTTCATACTTAAGACATTACAAGTTTATTGTGAATAGCAAAGTCACTCTTATGTATGCCTTATATTTTTGCATGAATACTTAGTTTTCTAACTTAGAAATTCTAGACATTTCATAAGTCCATACTAAGTATACTTTCTCACACTCTTATTGCTCTTAACATTTTATGAGCATAATGTTTATTGTCACACGAATATCTGCTTCTAACTTAAAATTTGTAAAAAATTCCAAGTTAATTAAGCTTTGTAAAACAAGTTAGCTTAACGGTCCTTTCGACTTTAAAAATTTACAAGTCAGCCTAAAAACAAACATCTTTGCTCGTGCTCTTATTGCCTGTGTTGAAGTGTACGTCAGTATACCCTATGGGCCCCCCAAGTGATTGAGGGTTGAAAAATCCTTGATCACTTGCTACTTGACCGAATTTGTCCGAGCAGTTATTACTCGTGAAATACATAGAATATACAAACATATTTCAGCAGTTAACCACTGCAAAAATATGCAACTATTTAAACGTTGGTCATTCATCTGATGGATACCGACCAGTTGAACACTGCCCGATATTTTTTTTTTTAGAAGACCTTTTTTGTTTTAAATTGTAATGACAGTTGAACACTGCCAAAGCAAGAATAATCAACACATATGCAAAATTTGTAACAAGATTTGACCACGCTGCGCGTGATCTCTTTTACTACTCGTAAAAAAAATGACAAAACGTGTCTAATTACGAGTCTCAAACAAAATAATATTGTTCAAAATAACATGATTGGTTAGCAAATAGCCAGTTCACAAACAAACTTAAATAACAAGTTAAGCACTTAATACAAAGCTACTACTCTGTAAGTAGTATTCATTTATAATATTTCCTCAAGTGCTCGCCATTCCAATAGTTCCTGATCAACTCTCCATTTAACCAAGCAAGCTTGTAAGTGCCGGGTGGCAAGACTTGCTCAATTTGATACGGTCCCTCCCAGTTTGGTCCTAGTACTCCAGCCGCTGGGTCTCTAATGAACACTTTTCTGAGGACCAAATCTCCGACCTAGAACTTTCGATCTTTGACTTTGGAATTAAAATAGCGCGCCACTTTTTGCTGATGAGCAGCAACTCTTAAGCTTGCTTTTTCTCGTCTCTCCTCGAGGGAATCTAAAGATTCAGCTAGCAATTGGTGATTCTCCTCCTGGTCGTACATGATTCTTCGATGAGATGGTGGGTCTACTTCCACAGGCAACATGGCCTCATACCCATATGCCAAGGAAAAGGGGGTATGACCAGTTGTTGACCAGTTGTTGTCTGGGCAGTAGTCCTGTATGACCAAAGGACTTTTGGCAATTCTTCCGCCCAAGCACCCTTAGCTCGCTCTAGACGCTTTTTTAAAGTGTCTTTCAGAGTTTTGTTTACGGCTTCAACTTGTCCATTGGCTTGCGGATGGGCTACCGAGGAGAAACTTTTTGTGATGCCATGCCGAGTGCAGAAATCGGTAAATATGTCATTGTTGAACTGAGTGCCATTGTTAGATACTATCTTCTTGGGCAGACCATAGCGACATATTATATTCTTAACCACAAAGTCTAACACTTTCTTTGAGGTGATCGTGGCTAGTAGTTCTGCTTTAGTCCACTTAGTGAAATAATCCACAGCAACCACCGCAAATTTTACTCCTCCTTTCCCTTTGGGTAATTTCCCGATCAGATCAATGCCCGATACTGCAAAAGGCCATGGGCTCTGCATTTTCTTCAAGACATTCGGAGGTGCCCTTGGCACTTTAGAAAATCTCTGGCATTTATCACACTTCTTTACGTACTCCATAGAATCCTCGTTCATTGTAGGCCAGAAAAATCCTTGCCGCAAGATCTTTTTAGATAGACTCTGCCCCCCAGTATGATCTCCACAGAACCCCTTGTGCACTTCAGCTAATAAGTTTTTTGACTGGTCGGGTGCTATGCACCTGAGTAGAGGCAAAGAGTACCCTCTTCTATACAGCACCCCATCCATCATAATGTACCTAGCAGCTTGCCTCATAATCTTCTTTGCTTCATTGCGATCATCTGGGAGGGTCTCTTGCTCAAGGTAAGCAATGATGGGTGTCATCCAAGTGTCAACTATTGTGATGGGCATGGCTTCTTGTTCATTAATGCTCGGCTCCGCCAAGTATTCCACCGGTACTATATTCAGCGTTTCAGCGTCTTTGGCACTAGCTAGTTTTGCTAGAGCGTCTGCGTTAGAGTTCTGCTCTCATGGTACCAACTTAATGGTGTACTCCTCAAATTGTGCTAGCAGATCCTTGGTCTTATTTAAGTATGCCATCATGCGTAGGCCCCTTGCCTGATATTCCCCTAAGACATGGTAGACCACCAATTGGGAATAACTGTTCACTTAAACCGACCGGGCACGAACATCTCTAGCTAAGCGCAAGCCTGCTAGGAGGGCTTCATACTCCGCCTCATTGTTAGAAGCATTGAATCCGAATCTTAATGCACAATGAATTCAGTGCTTCTCTGGTGTGACCAATATAATTCCAGCTCCTGAATGATGCTCGTTCGATGACCCATCAACAAAAAGTTGCCAAGTAGGAAGATCCTCTTTCTGCCCAGTTACACACTCTTGCTGGTCGGGAATATCAATTATCCCAGTAAATTCAGCAATGAAATCTGCCAAAGCCTGACCCTTAATAACAGATCTTGGTTGGTACTTGATTTCAAATTGGCCCAATTCAACTGCCCATTTAAGTAGCCGACCAGATGACTCCGGCTTCTACAAGACTTGACGTAGGGGCTGGTTGGTAAGGACTTTAATGGGGTGTGCCTGGAAGTACGGCCGCAACTTACGTGATGCAAGTACCAAGCAATAAGCCAACTTCTCGATCATGGGATACCGGGATTCTGCTCCTATCAATCGCTTGCTAACGTAGTACATCGGATGCTGCACTTTATCTTCTTCTCATACTAAGGCAGCACTAACAATGTGCTCTGTGACTGCTAGGTACATAAAGAGGTCTTCTCCATCAACTGGCTTTGAAAGAACAGGAGGTTGGGCCAAGTGTTCCTTTATGGCTTGGAAAGCTTGCTCGCACTCTATCGTTCATTCAAACTTCTTGCTTTCTCTAAGAAAATTAAAAAACGGGACACACTTGTCCGTCGATTTTGAGATGAACCTGCTTAGAGCTGCAATCCGCCCAGTTAAGCTTTGCACATCTTTAATTCTGGCCGGAGACTTCATTTCTGTGAGAGCCCTTGTCTTTTCTGGATTTTCCTCTATTCCTCGGGAGTTCACAATAAACCTAAGAAATTTTCCAGAACTTACTCCAAATGAGCACTTAAGGGGATTCAACTTCATGCTGTACTTTCTCAGTATTGCAAAGCACTCCTCCAAGTCTCGTACATGTCCTTCAGCTTCCTTTGACTTCACCAGCATATCATCTACGTAAACCTCCATGCTCTTGCCGATTAAGTCATTGAACATACCATTCACCAAACGCTGGTAGGTAGCTCCGGTGTTCTTCAATCCAAATGGCATGACCTTATAACAGTACAACCTTATGTCTGTTCGGAAGCTGGTATGCTCTTCATCAGGAGGATGCATGCTAATTTGGTTATACCCCAAATACGCATCCATGAAGGACAATGTTTCATGACCAGAGGTTGCATCCACCAGCTGGTCTATTCTCGGCAAAGGAAAGCAGTCCTTTGGGCATGCATTGTTCAGGTCGGTAAAGTCTACACAAGTCCTCCATTTTCCATTGGGTTTGGGCACTAACACTGGGTTTGAAACCCAGGCAGGGTAATATGCTTCCCTTACAAACCCATTCTCCTTTAGCCGCTCTACCTCCTCCTTGAGAGCCTTTGGTCGATCTTTGTCAAGCAATCTCCTCTTCTGCTGCACTACTGGATAGCTTCATCCACGTTGAGCACATGGCTGATCATAGTTGGTGAGATACCCACCATATCCTTGTGAGACCAGGCGAAGACATCTTGATTCCTTCGCAAAAATTCTATCAGATGTGCTCTCACTTCTGCCTTCAACTTTTTTCCAACCTTGACTCCTCTGGTCCAATCATTCTCATCTATTAGGACCTCCTCTAACTCCTTGGACGGTCCCACCTCACTTTCATAATCCCCAAAGCGAGGATCAAAGTCCCTTCCCTCGCTTTGGGCAACGCCCTATTTGGTGACTTCATCACCGGATGGGGCTTTTTGTTCTCTTAAGCCAAGAGTGCTTTCTTGGCCAAACTCTTCTAACATCTCTTCCTGATCGGTTACAACTGCAAAACTTAGGTCGACATCCATTTCATCTACCTCCTCTCTCTCGGCACATACAATCATGTTTCTTTCTTTGGCCCCCTTCCTTGCTTTAGCTACCGAGGCATTATAACATTCCCTAGCCTCTCTCTGATCTCCTCGGATGCAGCCTATGCTTGCACTGGTCGGGAAATTCATAGATAGGTCCCACATAGAGACTACCACATGCAAAGTTGTGAGCAGTGGTTGACCAATAACCACATTATAGGCGGACGGGCAGTCAACTATTAAAAATTCTGTCATCACTGTCTCATGCTTGGGGGCATCCCCCGTTGTAACTAGCAACTTGATCATTCTAGCTGGTGAAAATCCTTCTCCAGTGAACCCATAAATGACTTGAGAGCATGGCTTCAAGTCATTGATAGATAACTTCATCCTCTCAAAGGATGATTTATAGATGATGTTCACAGAACTCCCTGTGTCAATCAAACACCTCTTCACCTTCATATTCGCAATTTGGACTGTCACGAAGAGAGGGTCATTATGAGGATACCTCACGTGTCGAGCATCATCTTCAGTGAAAGTAAGGGACTCACTTTCGTATCGTGGGTTCTTCGGAGGCCGCTCCTCTACGGCCATGACTTCGGAGGTTAATGCTGCATCCAATTCATGACGAAGGGTGCGGGCATACCTCTCCCTTGACTTGTTGCTATCTCCAGCTAGATGTGGACCTCCACATATGGTGTCTAGAGTGAAGTCCACAGGCTCAGGTTGCAAAGGTGGGGATCATTGCCGCTTTAACTCAGGATTGTTCTTACTTCCCTCTCCTTGGGTCTTCTCTGCTCGATACTTTTTCAGTTTCCCCGACCGAAGGAGAAACTCTATCTCATCCTTGAGATGATTGCACTCATTCGTGTCGTGACCATAGTCTCCATGGAAGCGATAGAACTTGTTCATATCTCTCTTACTCATCTCCTTCTTGATTGGTGGGGGTTTCTGGTAGGGGACCTCCTGATGACTTGCCAAATATATATCCGCTCGGCTCGCCGAAAGAGTGGTGAATTGGTGAACCAAGGTTCATACTTAGTTGGCTTGTCGTTTGATCCTGACTTAGCCTTTTTTTCATTGTGGCGGTCAGACCCGTTATTCCCATGTTTCTTACCACCACTTTGATCATTTCCACCATTCTTGGGAGGATCAGTCGATCCGCTCGGATTGTTTAGGCCCTTCTCTCTTTCTCAATTGCATCATCCAATTTCATGTACTTGTCTGCCCGGTCAAGAAATTGTTGTAACGTTGAAATTGGATTGCGATGAATGCTGTCCCACAAAGGACTCCGATAGATTATGCAGGAAGAAATTGCCACCATCTTCCCCTCATCTCCGACTGCAGTAGCTCAGTTAGCTTCTCTCATGAACCTTTGTATGTAGTTCTTGAGAGACTCATCCTTCCCTTGCTTAATATCTGCCAAGTGATTGGCGTAAATTGGAGGGGTCTGAGCAGCACTAAACTGCCTGCAAAAATCCTTTCTAAAACTTTCCCAAGAAGTGATAGAGTTAGGATTAAACTTCCAATACCACTCCTGGGCAGTGTCGGACAATGTGGTGGGGAAGACTCTGCACCGATAGTCATCACTCACCCCGAGCAGCTCCATCTGATCTTCGAATTTCCCTACATGCCTTATCGGATTTGCCTTTTCTGTATAAACTGGCAATACCAATACTTTATACTTTGCTAGTGCCTGGGCAGCTCTAATTCGAGCACAAAACGGGCTGCCACTCCTGTGATCTACTGGATCGATCGCAGAGGGTCGTTTCGACAGACCATGAACTGCTGCTGTCAGAGCATCGAGCTGGGCTTGGATGCCTGGGGCCATTGCTTGGAACTCATTCTCGGGACCGCTTGGTCAAGCGCTCCTATCCGGCAGACCATCATCAAGTATTTCTACTTCACTGGTAGGTCGGATTGGATCTCGCCCTTCGACCGTGACGGTCCTTCTCCTATCAGTAATGACGTATCTTAGATCCTTCTGAGCGGTGTGCTTTCCTAATCGATCGAACACCGTACTCCGAGTTTCCTCGGAAGTTTTGCCATGCGAAACATGCTCTTTGCCACTGCGCTGGTGGGGATGCAGTGGTGGCCTTCCTGTCTGAGCTGGGCGATCTTTTCCTCCTCGATGGTTGTTATCATTCTTCTCCTTTGACTGGTCAGTGTGATGACTATCAACTTCATCACGACCATGCCCATCTTTGAAGTGGGAAGTTTCTTTACCTCGAGGAGCTCTATTGTGCTCCTGCTTAGGTGGAGTTTTCTTGCTACCTGATTTATAACTTCCAGATTGGGAAGTCTCTAATCGGTGGCTCCTTGAGGGGTTTTTGGAGTTCCCCTTTTGAGTTGAGGCAGTGCCCGACCGGACCCCATCTTCTTCCCGACCAGGTGGGTTACTACCACTCCTGTTTGGCCCTCGAGAATTGGGTCTATCAGTGTTCTTACGACCAGCTTCTGTGGTCCTTGCTCCTGGGGTGGCTGCTCCTCGTGCTGCAGCTTGGGCATTGGCCCGGGTCAACTGCGTAGCTGCCTCTAGAGCGAGTGCAGCCTCGTGATGTCACCTATCGGCCTCCTCCTGCTGTCGCTGGATCTCCTCATTCCTGGCGTCCATTTCCCGTCTTTGCTGCTCGAATGCAGCCTTCTGCCTAGCCATTTCTTCAGCGAACGCCTCGTGTCTGGCGTTGAATTGTGCCATCTCCTCCTGGAAGGCCCCCATGGCTTCCTGGAGCTCTTCAACTTCTGGAGTCACGTCCTCGAGCACGACTCTAGGCTCAGTCTCACGGTCTTGAGGGCCAGGACCTTCTGATCTGGCAGGCTCTTTAGATGAACCTGTCTTCTTGGAGGCCGCATTGGTGTTCTTAGGTGCCATCACGCTATAGGGATCGTCTGTCTTTCTCTTCAGGCTCTCAATGAAAGCACCAAAATGTTGACCGCGTTTTTGGCCAACGACGTGTAGACGTCAAAAATGACAAAAACCTTCAAGAGAAATAAACGACACAGACAATTTTTATAGTGGTTCAGCCCCAATGTGTTGGTAATAGCCTAATCCACTTAGAGTTGTGATTATAGATCTACACTCAAGATCAGATGAACCTAAGTCAACTGAGTTTCTTTAGTGAAGATTACAAGAATACAAGAATTCTCTCAAATACAAGTACTCTCTCTCTAGAAAATAAGAATTCAATCAAAAGTCCAAAAAAAAGTCATCTTTATGATGCCATAAGCCTTGTATTTATAGGCTCAGGATCGTACAGATGATGTCCCTCACGATCGGGATATTTTGTTATTCTCATTATATTTAATTTACAATAATATTCAAAATATAACAATATACTATATTCATGGGATAAACTGAGAGATTCCCGCGCAAGCCAAGACTGGTTCTTGTTGAAGCCGTTTCTGGGATCTCTTGCGTAGCCCTGCTCTATCTAGTCGATCCATATCTCATTCAGGCTGGTCGGCCACACCTTCACTGGGCAGACACGCACCTGACTAGGCAGACATGCACTTGCCTGGGCAGTCATGCACTTGGCTGGGCAGACATGCACTTGATTGGGCAGACATGCACCTGCCTGGGTAGACATGCACTTAGCTGGGCAGACATGCACTTGGCTGATCGGATATGGTCATGACCGGTCAGCCAAGGTCATGCCTGGCCGGATCAACAGGTGACTGGTCGGACAAGATCATTCCTGGGCAGAAAAACATGTGACTGGTCGGAAAAGGTCATGCTTGGTCGGTCATGACAGTTAACTGGCTAGTCAACATTCTTCACTGGTCTACTGGGTCACTCCTAAGCCAGATCACCCAATCATTCCTTGCCATTTGTCATTTCTATTGCCACGTCATCATTTTCAAATTTTGGGGATAACACTTAGGTTGAAGGAAGAGCTTGGAGTGTTGTGGGAGTTTATATGAAAATGAGAGAGAGAGTCTAGGACTCCATATTAGTTCCCCTGGACATTGATGGTGGAGGGAAATACTGATGTGATTTAGATGATTAGTTGGAAAGACCACTTAATTTGGGAGGTTGAATTTTGCATTGATTTGATTCCCTAATCTCAATATACTTCCAGTATACCTAACTATATAGCACCACAAAATTTGGGTAAATTGATGAACCAATTATATGGATTATTTTATAATAATTACATTTGAAAAAAGAAACTACCACAAGAAGTTTTGTTTGTGTGAAAATTAGGCCGACAAATTTTTACGCTTTTGTGTTGATTATAAAGGTGATCCACTGATGGTGAATAATTAGTATCATCTATTGATGATGCATAAAAGGTTTGATAAACTTTGAATATGAAGATTCTTCTCTAAGTTTCAATTAGGATTAAGGCATTGTCAGTTTGAAGATTAAAATGAGGATGCCCTTAAAATTGCTTTTGGAGTCGTTAAGATTGATCAACTTCAGTTTTGGTGATGATGTTTGAATCGAATAACACTCTGCAATGTTTATGGTTCTCACATTCTCCTTAAGTGAGGCTTAGAGAAATACTTGCACAATGTGGTAAGATTGTTGCTTATGCTTCACACATATTGAGGTCGTATGAAGAGAGTTACTTTGGTATGAGTGAGACATTGTTTGTACCACTTTTTCCTTAAAGGGTTTGAGACGTTACTTATATGAGACGGAGTTTGAGACCCATTATCAACCATATGAGTTTAGAGTAACTCTTCCCTTAATTGGACTTGTGTATGTGACAAAAGATGGGTTGAGTACGAGAAAGGTTATAATTTCCCCTCAGAGTATTAAGAGGGTAAAGCCAATACCGTGGAAAATGTTTTGAGAGGGAAATCTCATAGTACTTTGGCATGTTTGGCTCTTAAGGACGGAAAGAGAATAATCACAGTGGATGTTTATAACTTATAGTACTATGAGTGAGAAGAGATAGCTTGTGAGTATTATGTGGTGATTGCAACAATGCTACTTAAGCAAGTTAGACATTGCTAGTGGAAAGAAAAGGAATTGGGACTTTTTGGAATCGAATCCAAATTAGCAAGCATTCAAATGGATAGACAGTAAATATTGAAATGTTCTTATTTCATAAGGGGTGATTGGTTGTTGCACATTTTCATAAATTGAAAGACACTGCTATGATCGAGGTCATAGGTCTAATTATGCCATGCATGATTAAGGTTTAAAGGTATACTAAGAATGGAAGGCACGACACTCGTAAAAAGGCTTGAAAAAGAATATTGCCAGCCTTTTTCAGCTAGCCTTGTCGCCAACTATATGGGTGCGAGCAGATTAATGTTGAGCAGTATGCCCATGAAAGACCTTGGGTGTCAAACCTTTGGTTAGTGGGTCCGCTAGCATTAAGTTTTTTCCTATATGCTCAATATACATTATCTTACTTTGAACTCTTTCTTTAACAACTAGAAACTTAATGTCTATGTGTTTAAACATTGAAGAGGTTCTATTGTAATTCGAATATAGAACTGATGATAGATTGTCACAATAAATCTTTAGTGGTCTTTCAATTCCATCCACAACTCGCAGCCCAATGATAAAATTTCGCAGCCATATCATATGATTGGTTGCCACATAACAAGCTATAAACTTTGATGCCATGGTGGAAGGAGTTATGAGTGACTGCTTAACACTTCTCTAGAATATAGCTCCTCCTCAAAACATGTATACATAGCCAGAAGTGGATGTTTTAGTATCTTGGTAATCTGCAAGATCGGAGTCAGAATAGCCAATGATCTCCAAATTTTTTGACTTTCGATAGGTGAGTATGTAATCCTTTGTTCTCTGTAAGTACCTCATAACTCGTTTGGCTACTTTCCAATGATCTATGCCGAGGTCACTTAAGTATCTGCCAAACATACCCACTTTGTACTCTAAATCTCGACGCGTACATACTTGAGCATACATAAGACTCCCAACAACCAAATCATAAGGAAACTTTTGCATCTTTTTTCTTTCAATTTTATTCCTGGGGCATTTGTTGAGACTAAATTTGTATCCTTTGGCAACATGAGTATCTCCTTGTGCACAATCTTTCATGCCAAATATAGCAAGCACCTTATCGATATAGCTCTTTTGTGATAACCCAAGTACACCCCGAGAGCGATCTCAGTGTTTCTTAATTCCTAATACAAAAGTGGCGTCAGAAAGATCTTTCATTTCAAAATGCTTTGTTAAAATTCTCTTGGTTTCGTGCAATAAGCCTATGTCTCTACTAGCCAAAAGTATGTCATCAACATAGGGCACTAGGAAAATAAATTTACTCCCACTGTATTATGTATTTGGTTATATGCTTAAAATAAATAAATCTACACAAAAAAGGTTACTTTGGCAACATTTTGCTTCAATTAATTTATTTTAAAATAAAGGACATAAAAATTAAGCGAGAGCCCAAATCTAAAATTTTACCATAAATAAATAAAATCATGATAAAATTATAATTATAATTACATTAATATATACATACAAAATCATTGAATTCATAAATAATAAACATAAATGCATATATATATATAATCTGTAAAGTATTCATGATATATATGTATGGTAGTAATTGTAATTATATATGGAGTAGCTTAATTGATTCTCAAAATTCAAAATAGTAAAATATATATATAAATAATAACATAATTCAAGTCAACATATATATGTGAACCGTAAAACTTAAATCCAGACACTACTACAAAATTGAGATTTTAGAATAGTTAAAAACTGTCATTATTGAGCAATAACGACTGTCGGCTAACTGTCGTCATTTTCTATGCTGGCGTAGGGGTAGGCTTTTCTGACAGTTATTAAATTTCATTGTTGTTGTAACCGTCGATAATTATTAACTGTCACTGTTGCTATCAACGCCGACAGTTATTAACTGTCGCTCTTGCAGCCAACGCCGACAGTTATAAACTGCCGCTGTTGTAGTCAACGCCAACAATTTTTAACTGTCGTTGAAAATCATACCAAAATAATTTTTTTTTCTTAAAATACCTCCACACCATTAAGTAATCCTTAGCTTCAATATCATAACAGAAATGCAAAAAAATAAAATAAAATAAATATAACGTAATCCTTAACCTCAACCACTTATATTGAAAAATAAATTGTGTGTAAACATAGAATACTTAATCATATATCATGAGTAAAAGGTAATGAATGTATCCCTAAAATAAAAGTGTGTACAAGTATGAAAAAAATGAAGAGAAAAAATAGTACAACTTGACAAAAGATCTCATAAACACAAGTTCTTGTGGAAATTTGGCATCATGAACTTAGTGTGCAACATCACTCCCCGACTCCTGCAAAAATTTAACATTCTACATGAAACCAGAACTATATTCCAAAAAAACTAATAAGAAATGAGCACGATGTCATTTTCCATACTTTTACAAAAGTGAGACTTTTTTTATGTCAAATAATTGTAGTTAGATCTACTGAGTTTTCTTTGTAAAATATCAACCTTATTATGAATATTTCATCACTAATATTAAAATCATAAGTTGCCTTCTCTTTTAAAATCCAAAACCATTGTTTTCGTTGGATATTAACTTGACACTATTATGAAGGCCGCACAAATGACTTATAATACTATGTCGCTTATAATAGTTCTTAATAAAGTATCACTCTAGCGTCGAGCGTTATTAGAATACAACTTAAAATTCATATTCAAAATTCACTAATCTTTAAAAATCGCTATCCTAATCGATCATAGAATAACATGTGATTTTATAAATTTAAATCAACACAAGTTCATTAATTTTTTTATAAAATCGAGCAGCATAACAACTACAAATTGGACATCCCCAAATTTTTAAAACCTACAAACATAGCACATAAATAGTCCTAGAGCAGGTAGATATATCACACTACAATCCAGTATATTAATTAACACTTAATACACTTCGAACATACATAATTGCATCATAGTTCCCTAACTCACAATTAATTCAAAAACTCAAGAATCAATAAAATTGGGTTTAAAAATTTATACCGCAACGTTTATCCTGTTGGGAATTGTGCCCTGAAAGCATATGTAGTAGACATTGTTTTAAGAAATAAATAAATAAATTGAATTTTTTATGCATATATTTTATGGACTATATTATTCTGTGATAATATTAAGTAAATATCAGAAAAATTCCTATGTTCATATATGTGATATCAACCACGTATTGGTATGGGAGGATTGTGTTTAAGATAAATGAACTTGAATAGTTTGCATTAAAATAAAGTTATGAAATCTTTAGATTAATTACTGCAAGTGCGGTCCACTAGTATTATGAATACATGTGATCTAGATCCGGATCACTAGTGTAGTATGACACTTTAGTGGAGGTACTTTATATATTAGAGAATATATAGAACTGGACTAGATATGCTTATTAATACTTAGTTAAATACCGTTTGGAAGTATTAATTAAATATATCATTGATGATCATATGCAAATAGATCTTAATCCTGAAGTTACTATGAACTCCTGTTTATGTTATATGAGTTCTTTGATTCACTCGTTAGGGTCTGTCAGAATGATCAGGCTAGAAACTTTTGTTTTGGAAACTCATTAATGTAAATAGCTGGGGACATAGCATACAGATATGGACTCTATACCTTCTCATAAGAGATTGAATAATGGTTATCTTAAGGGTTGACTTTTGGGACTGAAAGGTTATTGAGCTCAAATTCATAATTTAGTTATGAATTAACCGTCACTAGTAAAGTCAATGATACTTAAGGAAATAAGATGTAATTAAAAGATTTTATTCCCGGTTAATTATGAATCATTATTAGAGGGTTAATTTCTTTATAATGATTATATCAATGGATGCTTTATTTTATAAATTACTCAGTAAATGAAATGTCTATAATTACAAGAGTGCAGTCTCATATTTATAGTGGAGTAATCATTAGATTAATAAATTAAGATTATTTAATTAAAGATTTTAATTAATAATCTCAAATTTATTGGAACTTGGAATTATAGGTCCATAGGTCCCCACAACGGCTCTATCAACACTATTCAAGGCAAGAGTTGATATAAAGAGAAAAATAGTTGAAAGACATATTTAAGAAGAAGTTTGTTCTTCGGGCCAAATATGTAATTATGTGATAATATTGATTAATTAATTAATTACAAATTAGTATAATTAACAAATTTAATTAATATTTAATTATTATGTAATTTTCGAAATTATATTAAATAATTAAATTTAGTTTTGAAATTATATTAAATAATTAATTAATTATGATTTTCGAAATTATAATAAATTAAATATTTAATTTCGAAATTATTATTTAATTTAAATTGGTTTTAATTAATTGGTAGAATTAATTAAATATCTTTATTTTAGTGGGAGAAAATAATTTGATAAGTTTAAATTAGATTTGAATTTAAAAGATTGATATTTATTCAAATAAATTAATTATATTTGATAATTAGTTATAAAGATAATTAATTCAAATTTGAATCAGGTTGTTGGATTTTTATCTAATAAGGTAGTTTGAATAAATAATTAAATAATTATGGAAAAATCAAATATCCTTAAAATATAGGGTGGTACACGACACACACAGTCGATGGACTGTGTGTGGTGTGTACTTCACAGCTTTTTAGGGATAGATTTTTTAATTTTATTTAATTAATTAATTAACTAATGGAAAATTCACAAGTTAGTTTTTGGATATTTTCATTAATAGGATAATTAATTAATTAAAAGATAAATGGTAAATTGGTTACATTTTTATTTTTTGAATATAAATATTTTCTATTTAAGTTAGATTTTTCAGAAAATAAGAGATACATAATTTATTCTCTCAAAAAGAAAAGAGTTATACTTTTCTATCTCTTCCAGAAAAAGATACAGAACCAATCACTGGCCTATTCTCTTGATCTCATGTGTTGAGTACAGCAAGTAGAATCAGAAATTAACTATCATTTATTCTCTAAGTGCCCACACACTTCTTGAGGTGTAGAGGACATTGTAGAAGATCTTGGTGTGAGTACCTAGGAGCAACTTGGATAGGAAGTTCGTTCAAATTACGAAAAGATAGCAAGGACACTTGATAGGTAACAAGATGTATGTTTTCTATTCTTTTCTTGCTTATGATTAATGTATGTATATTAATGGATCCGCATATTAAAAGGTAGTTCAAATATGTTACAAAAATTTTTATTGTACACTGGGCCAACCCACTACCATTCTGATGTGTATTAAGAAACTCATTCCTAACATATGCCATCACCACAAGTCCGAATATGATTTTTAGAGTTCAAAACAAGTCTCCATTCACTCTGAGTGGTCGTCGACCGAGACCCACGACGGAGATTTGGCAACGGCGACGATGCCAGCATTCCACGGTGGTGGTTTGGGAAAAAAATGACTGGTCTTCATAGCCCAAGACTCGAGGGACGTCATGGTAGCAGTGGTTTCTCTTGAAATGAGTCGTGGTGGCCTAATTTGTGCTTAGAAGGTTCGGACCTCCATGGAATCTGGTGAACGCATTTTCTTTTCTGACAACTAGTGAGGTCGATCATTGGGTGGGTTTTTCTTCTGTCATTGTCCTAAGTTCAACCATGACATCTGCTTTCCTATACGATGTCAGAACCCATCGAAAAATGGCTCTAAAGACACGGTGATGCAAACCTTCAGGGGGCCAGTCGCGATGAAGGCCTGGGAAGTTCCTAAGGTAAGGGGTTTTGGAGGCTAGGGAAGTTCCTGGTGCTGTGTGTGTCATCGTTGGGTGGCTGCAAATGGCCCATCTAGTCTGGATAGTGGCGATGTAGAGGAGTAGGAGAGGAAAGAGATGAGGCTGCTGGGGGAAAGAGAAAGAAGAGAGAGATGGTATGAAAATGTTAAGGGAAAAATAAGGTTTTCAACATATTTTTTTGTTCATTTTTAATAACAACAAACAGAACCAATTTAAAAATAAACTTATTTATTTGATTAAATTTCTTAATTTAGAAAAATTCTAATTTTATATTTATTAAAAGTTGATTTTTTTTAAATTTTAAATCTCATAATTTAAAATGTAAATCTTCAAATCTTAATAAGTCCCATTTACCAATTTAAAATTTTCTTATTATTTATTTCTCAATAAATAATAATGCAAATTCAAATTAAAAGACAAAACTCTTTAAATTCAAGTTATTTTCCATTATAACTAATAAATTTGTAGAAATTTTAAAATTATTTTACAATATTTAACCAATCAATCAAATAATTCATTTCAATTAATATTAATTTTATAAATATGTTAAACAAATTAAATTTCATAAGTATGATTCTTTATATCACAATGAATTTAAATTTTAATATAAAAATTATTATGAAAACATATAATTAAATACAAAAGTTAATAATATTAAAAATTTAGAAACAAAACAAAATGTAGTTTTAAATTTTTTTCATTAATACATATTTAAAAAAAATATATTTATTACATAATTTATTTTTTTTACATTATATTATTCATTAATTATATTTTTGGTTTTTTTATTTGAATTTCGGTGATAGATTATAACCGTCAATATTGGGGTTTTATTAACCGTTGGCGTTGGTGTCAATAGCAATAGTTAAAAATTGGCGGCATTGGTCTCTAATGAACTGTTGGCGTTGGGGTCAACAACGACAAATTTTAATTGTCGGCATAGGTCTCAAATGAACTGTCAGTGTTTGAGTCAATAGCGACAGTTTTTAACTGTCGAAAGCAATAATGACAGTTATTAATTGTCGGCGTTAGTCTCTATTCCTACAATTTTAAGTGTTAGTGTAGAGACACACTAAGTAATTACGACAGTCAATCGAGTTGACTGTCGTGGTTGAGTTTCGGGAAAGCCCAATTTTATAGTAATGAGAATATATAATGACATTAAATCCAAATTAAAAAAAAAGGAAGATAATCATTATAAACAAATTAGACCTTATTCTACTGGTTCCATATGAATAATAATAAAAAAGTGTTATCAGTTAATAACATATATGTATACGAACCATATCAGAACATATAAATTAGCTAGCGATATGTTGATCTAAAACACTGAACCCAAATATATATACATATTCCAACTTAACTGTAAATTAAGTAAAAATAAAAGCCCTAGTAGCATATATATTTGCTTCTGAAAGGAAAAAATATTCCGATAATATATGTACAATTAAACTTTAAAAATACATTGGTCTCTAACAACAATCATATAATCATGATTAATAAAAATACAAACAATAATCAAATTCTTAATACCATATAGATTTATAAAATAAACTTAAATCATGTGTATAAATATCAAATTCAATAATCACAATTAATATGATTAATCCTAATAATCTAACATAAAGCGAGACTCATGACACCACTTGTTGGGACTAAATCTAAATATGCATAAATTTAAACTTATGTCAGATTATCAAGATTACATAGCAAACTCATAATACATACCTCATTTCATGATGTTGGATATGAGAAGGGTTATGGGTTTATAGTCTTCCATAACCTAATCATTTCCCTCTATGGGTCTCACTTAATTGATGGGAGTAGAGGATGAGAGGTGATTAGAGATTAGCCTTGGTATACCAAACTCTATAGCATTCTTTATATATTAATCTAATTAGAACCCCATTAACCCTAATTAGTTTTACTATTGGGCATTACACAAGTCCATACCATATAAGATGTTTAATTGAGATGCTTTAATTAGATTGCTTAGTTAGTCCAACTTAGAATATCTCAAATATAATTGTGTTAATTTGTTAACGAATCTGAATACAAACCAACCACAGGTCTGCGTATATACAAAAGGATAACCAAATAAAATCTACAATATATAAAACAAAGAGATATATTTCCTTTGAAAGAAAATGCTCTATAAATCCATGACCAATCCCTGTAAAAAACACAACCAAAGAAACAAAAATGCAAGGAAGAGAAAGAAAAATAAACAGTTGCCCTATTTCGTCCCCTTGACACGCGTGAGATCTCCACACCACAATTGATCTCGATCTAAACAAAATTTTAGAAAAGAAGAACAAAATAAAAAGAGATTGGGAAGAGATACATATCGTACCACCGAGCATGCCCTTTGCTGAGCCTTTCATCGAGCCCAACCCTGCCACTGTCGTACCCTACTAGCCTTTTGTCACGCCCAATCCCTTTCGTCGAGAATGAGAGAGTGAGGGTTGAGATTTTTGAGTTAGAGATTGAGAGAGAGAACAAAGAGTGATGGATTGAGAGAGAATGATATAGAGAGGATTGAGGGATAGGAAAAGGGGTCGACAAATTATAGATGAGAGAAATGGAGAAAGAGTGAATGAGAGGGATATGGTTTAGGTTTAGGTTTAGGAAAATGGGCTTTGGCATTTTTTTTTTAAATATCACTCCATTAGCATGAGTTATATACCGATGCTAATGGGCTTTATCAATAATGTCGATTAGTATATTGACACTATTAAAATAATTAGCGTCAATTTAAAACTGATGTTGAATGGCTAAAATTTTTCAATAGCTTTAGTATCAGTGTAAAACCGATGCTTAAAAGTGATGCTAAAAATTATTTTTGTTGTAGTGATATATGGAAATAATAAATTCTTATGGAATAAAATTATTTCTTAGTATATGCAATTTTTTTTGTAGCACTTAGTATATGCATTTTAATTTCAGTAATTAGATATCGATTTGATTTAAATATATTTATGACTAAAAATATAGTGTGTATTATTTTAAATTATTTTGTATATATCTGGTTAATAAATGATTTTAATTTAATTGAAATTGGTATTATTTTTCTTTCACTGGTTTTTTAATTCAAAATAGGAAAGTGTTGACCCAAATTTTGGTCAATTGACACGGAGTCAGAATATGTTTGATGTGAATGAATTCGTTGAAAAGAACGTGATGACAAAAATAATAAGAACACGATATTTTATAGTGGTTCGGCCCCAGGATCTGGTAATAACCTACGTCCACTTAGATTGTTATTGATGTGAGAATCAAAGGGGTGATCAAAGAACTTAGGGTTCAATGAGTTTCACTGACCTCTGAAGAACAATACAATATCCTAGATAGAATTACTCTAGTCTCAAATAATTCAAAGGCCAAAAGTCCCTTCCTTGAGCTATCTTTCTCTATTTATAGGCTCAAGGGGGATTACATGAATCTGTTACAGATATTCTCTCCGAAATAATCGGATACTGAGGAGATTGTGTGAGTCAATTTCGGAATTTATAAAGATCTTAATTGGAACGTCATGTTGCATGCGGAACCATCGACCAGACTGGTCGCAGGAAAGACTGGGCTGCCTACTGCTTATAATGTGCCTTCTGGTTGATATCCTAGCAGAACTCCTCCAAGTCTCAGTCATGTGTCCAGGAATAACTTGCCACGTCATCTATGCCAGTTTTTTGGATAACATTTGCCCCTCAAGTTTATTTATTACAAGCAATAAATAAACTTTTGAGGAAACGACCCTTCGGTGATCCCGCCATACGTGTCAGAACCCTTCGTGTGTTCTGGGAAAAAGCAACCTACTCTTGTCTAATCATGACTTTTCGGTTCCCCAGTAATAATTCGACGGCTATCTCGCTTCCCAATACTTCGAAAAAGGGGAAACTGATGATTACTCCCTTTTAATGCCACAAACAAACTTATATATAGCATCTCCGAAGTTCCCTTTTTCTTTTTACGCACGCCATTGCCCTTTCAAGAAACCCTAAAACCAGAGCTTCAATCTTCTTCCAAAGACCATTCTCCTGTGCTTTCCAAACTCGGCCCGAGAGTTCCCTGATCTCCGAAAACCCCTATCAATCTTCACGACCTTCTTTCTGGTAAGTTTTCGAATCTTTATGTTTCACATTTTTGTAATGCATGCTTCTGTATGTTGACTGTTTGAGTTTATCTACTTCTGAGTTGAGATGCTTATTAGTAGAATGTCTTGTGGGTGAAAAAAGTTACGAGTTAGTTTGATAGTTGGGATCATACTTTTAGGACGTAAAACCGAAGTAAAAATTCGATTTTTAGGCCAGCCGAAAAATAAGTTTTTCCCGCCCTAAGGGGAGTTGAAAAAGCTTTTATGAAAAACTTTTTGCTTTCACCCTTTGATCCGTTTTTCAAACTGTTCGTGTGAATTTTTTTTAACTTTTGCTAGAATGCTGTTGTATAAAAGCTTAACTTTTATACTCGAACATCGTTATTCTAGAAAGTCTTAAAAATCCTCTATCCTCACCTCCCCATTCTTCTGTTTGCAAACTTTAATGCCAGATTTGTGGGGAGGTGAATGGCCCATCGACGACGATCTCCTTGCCCAGCTGCTCGAAGGCGAAGAACAGCCGACCGTCCGAATTCACGAGATCCCTTTCTCACGATCTTCTCCTAGACTTCGCCCATCTCCTCCTCAAATGGCCCGTTCTAAATCCTTAGGCAAGAAAAGACCCGATTCCGAAGAAAGCCCAAACTCTCCTGCCCAGCCTGATTCACAGGCTAGGGTTCCCTCGACCAGCGGTCGAGAAAATCCTGCTCCTGACCCCAATATCCAAACTAGGGCCCGCCCTCGCCATCAGAATCTACCTGATGTCGAGTGGTATCTCTCCCCGACCAGCCAAGTGACTCCTCGGATGCTTGCCAACTACCTTAGGAAGTATCCTCTCACAGGGGTCAATCTCAAAACTCCTGCCGCAGACAAAAGAGCTAACCTCCCCGGAGGTGTATACAGTGCTTGGTCTCGGTATCACATAGAGGCGGGGGCTACCCTCCCTCTACATCCTTTTTATCAGGGGGTGGCCGACTATTTTGGTGTCGCCCCCTTCCAAATTACTCTGAATGGATATAGAATGTTGGCCGCACTCTATATCCTGTACAAACTTAAAAAATGGCCAGAACCCACCCCCCATGAGGTCAATTATCTCTTCGACCTTAGGGGTGATCAAAGAACTTAGGGTTCAATGAGTTTCACTGACCTCTGAAGAACAATACAATATCCCAGATAGAATTACTCTAGTCTCAAATAATTCAAAGGTCAAAAGACCCTTCCTTGAGCTATCTTTATCTATTTATAGACTCAAGGGGGATTACATGAATCTGTTATAGATATTCTCTCCGAAATAATCGGATACTCAGGAGATTGTGTGAGTCAATTTCAGGATTTATAAAGATCTTAATTGGAACGTCATGTTGCATGCGGAACCATCGACCAGACTGGGCTGCCTACTGCTTATAATGTGCCTTCTGGTCGATATCCTAGCAGAACTCCTCCAAGTGTCAACCACGTGTCCAGGAATAACTTGCCACGTCATCTATGCCAGTTTTTTGGATAACACAAAGGTAAATGTATATAATTTGTACATTATTTATTTTGGAAATATGATTGTATAAATTAATATGAAAATACATAGAGAATTGGTATTTGATCATTTATTAACAATACATTTTTTTGTACCCGAAAAAAAAAACAAAATATATTTTGCATTCTTAATCTAATACGGTAGTTTTTGACAAAAAAGAAACTAACATGATAGCACATTATTATTGCAAAATAATTTAAATTATTAAAATAATAAAGAAGTTTTATCATAACTATTATTTTTTTTTTTTCACAAGGAAAGAGATAAGCCCTTACAACACCAAAGTAACCTTAAATATATTAATTAATTAATTTATTTAATTTCTCAGACCAAACTCTTTCTTCTCCTTGGCATAGCATCCTTATTCTCTCAGAAAAGCAGTGACAATCTCTAAGCTTGGATTGAGCACAAACTGGTTCCAAGCTTTGTCAACCTCCATCTTGTCCTCCCCACGATTACGTTTCTCGAACACTGGTGTGGCATCAAGCCATTGAATCTCCCACAGGTGCTCATCTCTCAGCCGTTGGATCTTACTCCTCTGACGACAAACCAAACTTCGAGTATTGTACTTAGTGTTCTCAATGGCCTCCCTCAACAAAGCCTCCTCCTTTTCATCGGCATTCAGGTACTTCTTCATCTCGCAAACCCCAATGGCCCGCCATATGCCGCGCGAGCAGTCAATGCCAGGCTCGTACATTGTACTTATCTCGTTGACGAGCCCTTCCTCGACCATTTGGTCAACCCTGTCGTCCACATACTGGAAGAGCACGTCCAGAGACACGTCGAGGCAGAGGAAGCAACATTGGAACTTATTATTGTTGTCGACCAGGGCTTTCAGGTAGGAGTTGGAGCCACCGACGATGATGGGAGTGCGGCCGCGGTGGGTGATGTCGGAGATGGAAGCATGGACGTGGTTGATGAAGTCCTCCGGGGTGAAGTCAGCGTTGGGGTTGGAAATGACGCCAAGGAGGTGGTGTGGGATGCCACAACGCTCATCCATGCGGAGCTTGTTGGTGACGATGTCAAGGCCCTCGTAGACTTGGATCTTGTCCGAGTTGATGATCTCACAGGGGAAACTGGTGGCCAGGTCGATCGACAGCTTTGACTTTCCCGTGCCGGTGGCTCCCATGATGAAGATCACCTTTGGTTTGGTGGAGGAGATGGTCATGGTTGCGGACTGACTGATCTAACAATATTAAGTTTAAATCAAGAAGAAAAACATGAAAAAATGGAATGAATTATTTTCAATTAAATGATAGTACTATACTTTCCCAATTTACTCTATTATTATTTTTCCAATAAGGATATGATTCAAATTCTTTACCAACTTTATAATCAAAATTTATTATAAAAACATCGAATTTAAGATTTTATAATCTACTTTTACTATATATATTTGTGCATAAATTTTTTTTGAACAAATATTTGTGCATTAATTTTCATTTGAAATAAACTATATAAAATAAAATATTTTTTTGTCTGATAAAATAAAAAAATTAAATGCTAAATTACTGTTATTTAATCACAATATAACTAAGACAAAGCTAAAACACTAGAAAAATATGTGGTGTGTTTGGAAGTTACTTTGTAATTGCATACTAACCTAATTATATTATATTTTATTTTAAAATATAAAGTTTATTTGGATGCAAAGTAATAATTATTTAGTAATTACAAAATAAAATAATATTATATAATAATTATTATTTAAACAAATAGTATTTAGTAATTACATAGCATAATTATACTCAATTCTCAAGCACTATAAAAGTTGAATAGTGTAATTTGGTGCACTTCAATTACTTTTAGTTTTGTCATCATTACAATGACCTAGTTAAAAAAATATGCCAAACCTAGTAATTAACTGGAATTACTATACTCAAATCAAATTACAAAGTAACTTTCCAACAAACCCTAAAAATACCATACTGAAAGATACGGGTAAGAGAAACTTAATAAAAATAAAAGAAAAACATATAAAAACAAAAGCAAACATATTAAATCACAAATAGGATATAAAAGTACCAATAAATGTAATATTAAATGCAAATAGTCCCAAGATTATGTATGGTGTTGAGACTACTGTGCCTGCATGAGAGAAATGTATAAGAAAAAACGGACAAAGAAATCATCAAAATATATTTGATATTGCACTTTATATAAAAATAATAAACATGCATTACTTTTGGAAGTAAATTAAATACATATATAGCTTGAGAGAAAAAACAAACTATATATCGTTGTTATGATGTAAATTCATAATTTTTATAATCGGTAGTATCTTTCGTGATAAATAATTAAAACTACATACGATCCTAAAAAAAATATTTTGAAAAGTAGTGTGTTAAGATTTTTACTTTTAGCATTCTTAGATGCCTGCATCCCACTATTATTATTCCCCCAGAAAGTTATGGATGCATGATAACAAAGAAAACAAAAGATATCTGGACTAAATTATATGAAATTAAACACAGAAAATAAAAAAGAAAAAAAATTAACAGGAGGCAAGCCGAAGGTCCATTGCGAATATGTCGAGTTTAGTTTAAAGAGACATGAGAGACGAACTTCTTCTCAAGAAAAAAAAAAATTAACTAATGGCTCACCTTTTATGAAATGGAGAGAGAACATATAGGAAAACTATAGACTGATATATGATGAAAGTGACAACATACACACATATATACCTCCTATATATCATGTTTAGATACAAGTCTATTTTTAGGAAAAGCTAGCATTCATTTGTATATGGATTTTGCTAGATTTTCCTGAAAGAGATATATTTGGTACTTAAAAGAATTTACTGCCATATATTTCATCAATTTTTCTTCAAATTAAATTTCACATCAAACAAATACTATATATATCAATGCAACAACGATTCTGGTATGCCTTAAAAAAAAACAACGATTTTGGTATGCAATTATATTAATGAAATACATATTAGAGTAAATTGCAGCTAAATATCCTAATTTTTTTTGTGGTAAATATATGTAGCATTTTTATACCCAATTCTTTTTTTTTTTGAAAATATACATTATATTTTCAAAATGTTGTACTTTTATACTTATATTTTATTATTATTTTGAGAAATAATAAAAACGTGAAAGAAAAATATAGGTTTTTAATTTTAAATGATTTTCACCTTCTTATTATTTCTTAAAATAATAAATAAAATAATTTAAAATTAATCAAAATAATTAAAACTTATATTTTTCCTGGATTTTTGTTTAAATATATTTTAAATTGATGGAAAAATACAAGTTTTCAATCATTTTTTATCAATGTCAATAAAACATTTATTAATTTTTAATTTAAAATAGTTATTGTGAGAAAGAATAAGAAAGATAAAATAATTTAAAATTTAAAAAATAATTAAAAACTTATATTTTCCCCTGTAGACGGACGACGACGACAAAGAAGCTTAGGTCAGGCAGGAAAGAAGTGGAACACGACTTATGTTTTCTATTTCAGATCTGCATTTTTTGTTGTTTTTTTTTTAGCAATGAATTTTTTGATGAAATATATATAGCTATGCAAAGAAAAAAGTGTTAACCCTAATAACATAAGCTCGCAACATAATAACGCAAGCTTAGGTGGTCTCGTTGACATCTTTATTGGTTTCACTTTGAGATTTGACTCTGAAACAAAGCGAAAAAAACAACAAAGAGTGAAAAATCCAAGGTTGGAAAATAAATTGGTTACAGAAAACCTAGAACGATAAACTGGTTTTTGAAATGGAAGTTTGACAAAGAGCAAAATATCCAACGATAAAGTGAGTTTCTTACCGTTGACTAAAAAAACTCTTTTGCACATTGTTGTCATATGGGACTGAGAGGGAGGTCATTAGACTAGGGTTGGGGATGGTAGGGGAGATAGAGAATGAGAGGGAGGTCATTGAGACTTGGTCTGGGCGGGTCTATGTAACACCTTACTAAACAAGGATAATTACATTGTGTGTTTAAAATTGTGCTAGACTCGTTATGCGAGTCATTTGGATTAAAATGTGTAATTGGGCCAATTAAAAATTTGGTATAAAAGTTTTTGGTCAACAATTGCTACTTTTCATTAAAATATTTGGTATATACACGAGATCCCTGAAAAAGAGTTTATAATTAACACAAAGGAAATAAACAGGGCACATAACAGCCGACCTAAGCGGCAAAACACTAAACCCTAGATCTCCAAAAGAAGTCTCGACCGTGGCAGTCGAGCAGGCCACATTTCTACACGCTACCCTTGAAGTTCTCCAACTCATTGCCGGTCCATCTTTCCCTTGCCCTTACCTGCACCACGTAGCACCTGTGAGCCAAAGCCCAGCAAGAAAACGAAATTAAGCATAACATACAATCAATAGGATATAAATATAAATAGCATGCCTAATAATTATAAACATGCCCAACAATATTCAATCTATATATGCGACCAAAGGGTCACCCAAGTGCGCACCACACTTGTTTCATTCAGATAGATATAAAGCCAAACAAGTGTAACTCACGCTCCAGTCTCTTTTCAAGCGGCCATATGGTCATACTAGTGGGTACCGCACTTCCAGATATGAACAGACATACATTACATACATAACTCAACTATGTAAAGCACATTTATTCACACTCAAACAAAATATTCAAGACAGAGTCATAGCCAGTTCAATCACAGGGGCTCAAGCCTTAATTTCAACAAAGGTGTAGTTTTCTTACCTCGAGTTCTGTGCGAATTTCGATACGACCTCAAGTACGATCCCGATCCCAAGCCTTGCAAAAATATAATCACAACATAAACATATCTTATTAGGGATTGAATCAAAATCCCGAGGCTCACTCCAAACCCTACCCTATAGAGTTACTATTCCCAGTTGTCGGGACGTTAGAAACGTCCTCCAAGCCCCCTAAGTGGGCCCCCAAATGGGTTCCCTAACCTCCTGAGCTCTAGTCCTAAAACTAGAAAAATTATCTTTCAGGGCACCTGGCAGGGTCGCGCCCACAGAAAGTTTGGGGTTTCTGGGGTACTGGCACGGTCGCGCCAAAGACCGCGAAACCGCAAATTGAAATCAAATACCATGGCTTTTGGGACACTAGCGTGGTCGTACCACACCCTAGCGCGGTCGCGCTAGGTGGCCAAAAACACAAAACGAGCCCAGAACTCAAGTGTTCTTCCCCAATTCTCAAATACGCGATTCCCCTACTTACCAAACCCTTAAAATTGACCCCAAACCAGTGTTTCAATAGATTTACAGCCACATAACAACTTATACAACTTAAATAAACTATTACCAACATCAAATTACCATACAAACACACTCAATCCCATCAAAACAACAAATTACCACCTAGATTTTTAGACTCTCACTTTGCCTCCAAGATTCCAAGGTTCCAATCAAGATTGATAGAAACCAATAGCAACAAGAACCCTTGGGAAGTACAAACTTGATTTTAAACTTATCTAACACCCAAAAATAGCCCAACATACGAATTTTGGAAATATTAAACTAAAATCCCCAAATTCAAGAACACCCAAAAGTGAACTTCAAGCTTGAGGAAGAAGAGATTTACCTCCCTAAATTCAAAACTCTGGATTGATTGGAGCTGTCCTACACCTGCTAATTCCTTCAAAAACTTCAATTCCCCTTGGAATCCTCGGAAGAAATCCCTTGACCTAGCTTGGAAATCATTAAGTTCTTGGTTAAGCTTCAAGAGGGAGAGCAAGATTGGGAACCAAGTCTTGGGTGTGCAGTGAAGGGCTACCACCCATTTGGTATATTCTCTTTGTCAAATGACCATAATACCCTCACTCTATGACCCCCCCCCCCCCCCCCCCCCCAAGGGAAAATAAGTCATTTTGCCACTAATCTCACTAAACCTCAAATTATACCTGAAATTCCCAATTTAATTACCAACCCTCCGAATATTAATAGTTCCTCCAATAGTTCCCAACCTACACAAAATTACCAAAATACCCCTTGGCTCACCCCGAGGTGGGTATAAATCCCCGTTGTGACTTTTCCGCCAAATTTCTCATAAGGATTGACTTAAGCCAAATATTGCAAATATATCCACATAATAATGTGGTCTCAATCACATAACACATATAATTATAATCATACCTTCAACTAGTCAAAATTATGAAAATGTCATTTTTCAACGAAAACAGGCCCATAAGCATATTTAACACACATAAACATGAATAAGCATCCTTATCAAATGATATAACTCACATATTCCCCATAATTACACATATAAATCCAATTATGCCCTCCCGACAGGCTAATTAAGTCACTAAGCCTTATAAGCAAATTTGAGACGTTACAGTCGAGAATCGCGGGGATGAGGATGAAGGGTACTATTTTAATTTTATTTTTTAAAAATTAATTTAATATAATTTAAAATTCAATAATTAATCAAACTTGGGGCATTTTGGTCATATTGAAAAAATGTTTGACAAAAATTAGGCCAATGGTACTATTTTGTTCCAATTACAAAATGTAGGATCCAAATTTTTATTTAACAAAACAGAGGGTCTAATCGAATACTTTTGCACAACACTAGGGACAAAATGGTATTTATCCTTTATTTTATGTGGGATAATTAATTAAAAGGAAATTATCATTTAGTTGTGTCAATTTAAGTGCATCACCAAGTTTACTTTCAGTTCTTAAAAGAGTTAAAAATAACCACTATTATTTTAAATTTGTTATAAAACTATTGAAAATAAATTAAAATGTAATAGCAGAGAAAGAGACAAATAAATAGTAATGCAAAAGAAGAGTGAAATCTTGTGTCACATTTCAATGGGGAAATGACTCCTATTTATACAGATAAATATGCCTTAAGGAAATCGGGTAACTACCCTGAATACAATCAAGAATTAATGTTAATATTTTACTTTGGGTAACCTAGTGATTCTTCATTATTATGGACATCCATATATATAATATTTATAACACTCCCCCTTGGATGTCCATGAAAACTACCACATTAAAAACCATGCCAAGAAAAACCCAGTGGGACAAAATCTCGGCCAAGGGAAAAAGAGTGCAGTGTGTATTTACTCCCCCTCATTTCGACGCTCTTGAAGATCCTTTAATCGACGCATGCCGATCTTATGTACCATCTTCTCAAACATTGATATTCGTAATGAGTTTATAAATAAGTCTGCAAGATTGTCACTTGATCAAATTTGATGAACATTAATGTCGCCACTCTTTTGAAGGTCATGTGTGAAAAATAATTTCGGTGAGATATGTTTGGTTCTATCTCCTTTAATGTACCCTCCTTTTAGTTGAGTGATACATGCATCATTATCTTCGTAGAGAACTGTTGGTACTTCTTTAATGGGTGTTGACCCTCATGTTCCCTGGATATGTTGTGTTATTGATCTCAACCATACACATTCTCGACTTGCCTGATGAATTGCAAGTATTTCAGAATGATTTGAAGAAGTAGCTATTAGCGTTTGCTTTTTTGAATGCCAAGATATTGCAGTGTCACCGCATGTGAACAAATAACCTGTTTGAGATCTATCTATATGTGGATTAGATAAATATCCTGCCTCTGCATAACCAACTAGTTGTGACCCACATTTATTTGAATAGAATAACCTTTTATCAATAGTACCCTGAAGATAGCGTAGTATATGCTTAATCCCTTTTCAATGTCTATACGTTGGAGCAGAGCTATATCTTGCTAACAAATTTACAGAAAATTCTATATCAAGTCTTGTGTAGTTAGCGAGATACATTAAGGCTCCTATTGCACTAAGATATGACACTTCAGGACCAGGAGCTCTTCATGTTCTTCTCTAGGTCGGAAGGGATCCTTTTTCACATCAAGTGATCTAACCACCATTGGACTACTCAATGGGTGTGATTTTTCCATATAAAATCGTTTCAAAAAAATTTCAACATATGTTGATTGATGAATAAAAATTCCACCCTTTAATTGTTCTTTTGTAAACCAAGACAAAATTTTGTTTTTCCAAGATCTTTCATCTCGAACTTTTTCTTTAGATATTCTATAGCTTCTGAAAGTTTTTCAAGAGCTCCAATAATATTTAAGTAATCAACATATAGAACTATGATAGCAAACTCATAACCTAATATTTTTATTAAAACATAGGGGCAAATAGGATCATTTTGATAACCTTCTTATAACAAATATTCACTAAGTCGATTGTACCACATGCGCCCAGATTGTTTTAGTCCATACAATGATCTTTGTAGTTTAATTGAGTACATTTCACGATGACTTGAATTATATGCATGAGGCATCTTGAATCCTTCAGGGACTCTCATGTAAATATCACTATCTAGTGATCCATACGAATAGGCTGTGACTACATCCATTAAATGCATATCAAGATTTTCATAAATAGCTAGGCTAATTAAATATCTCAATGTAATTGCATCCACCACAAGAGAATATGTCTCTTCATAATCAATACCTGGTCTTTGAGAAAAGCCTTGTGCTACAAGTCGTGCTTTGTTTCTTACAACTTCATTTTTCTCATTTCTTTTTCGCACAAACACCCATTTGTATCCAACAGGTTTTACACTTTTAGATGTTTGGACTACAGTTCCAAATACTTTGTGTTTAGCAAGTGCATTCAATTCTGATTGAATTGCTTCTTTCCAATTTGGCCAACCTTTTCAATTTTGACAATCTTTAACAGATTTAGGTTCAAGATCCTCATTTTCATTTACAACCAAAAATATTGTCAACAACTACTTCAAGTCAGTCCCATTCTTTTCTTGTATTTACTTAATTAATTTAGATCTCATTATTTTTAATATTTGCAGGTACCTGAATCTCTTCAAGAGATTTGTGATTGTTTATGTCAATATCTCCCTCGAAATCATCAGCCACTTCATTAGGACCATACCGATTATTTGCTCCTTTTCATTTTCAAGGATTCTTATCTTTGGAATCGACTACCATGCTTTAAGCGTGCTTTAGACTCATTAGCAGATTGTCCTTCTGGGACTTCAATTCGAATTGAAGCATTTTCAGCTGAAACATGTGATTTTGTCATTTTCTTTGGGCCAGTGAATGCATCTAGTAATTTATTTGAAATATTTTGCAAATGAAATATTCCTTCAACTTCAAGTTCATATTGACTTGTACGAGGATCAAATTGAGATAATAATTGTGCATTCCATGTAATTTTTTTTTACAGCTGTTTCTTTTCTCCTCCCCCTAAAGTTGGGAAAACTGTCTCATCAAAATGACACTCAGTAAAACATGTTGTAAATATATCTCCGGTCATGGCTTCAAGATATCTAATGATAGAAGGAGATTCGTACCCAACATATACTCCTAGACTCCTTTGAGGACCCATCTTTGTTCGTTGTGGTGGAGCCATTGGAACATACACTGCACAACCAAAAATTCTTAAATGAGAAATATTCGGCTCTTGACATGTTGGCCTAATGCGCACAAGTGTCGCTGCATGTAAAATGGCATGTCCCCAAGTTGAAATGGGGAGTTTTGTTCTTATAAGTAATTGTCTAGCAATTAACTGGAGGCGTTTAATAAATGATTCCGCTAAGCCATTTTGTGTATGTACATGAACAACCGGATGTTCAACTTGTATGCCTGTTGACATAAAATAATCATCAAAAGCTTGTGTGGTAAATTCACCAGCATTATCTAGACAAATAGTCTGGAAATTGTGCTCGTAATCGAATTATTTGGGCAAGCAATCTTGCAAATGCCACATTACGAGTAGATAATAAACAAACATGTGACCAACTGGTTGATGTATCTAATAATACCATAAAATATCTAAATGGTCCACATGGTGGGCTAATAGGCCCACACATGTCACCCTAAATTCGTTCAAGAAATCTAGGAGATTAAATCCTAATTTTTATTGGTGATGGCTTAATAATACATTTTCCTTGAGAAGAATCTTCTGGTTCTTCAATGGATGACCATGTGAGTTCTCTATAATTCTACGCATCATGATTGAACCGGGATGGCCTAACTGATCATGCCAAACAAGGAAAGATTCTTTTAGATCTGTGAACTTCTGGTTTTCTATAACATGTGCCTCTATTGCACTTATTTGTGTAACGTACAAACTTGAGGACAAAGGAGACAATTTTTCTAACTAACACTTTTTTCTTGAAGCAATAGATGTAATACATAGATACTCAATATTATTTTCATCTATTGTCTCGATATGTTATCCATTACGATGTATATCTTTAAAACTCAATAGATTTCTTTTTGATTTGGTAGATAATAAAGCATCATCTATGATAACTTTTGTTCCTCTAGGCATTAATATAATGGCTCTTCCAAAATTTTCAATCAAATTCACTGCCTGATATTGTATTAACATTTGCCTCCATTCTTGTTAACTTTGAAAAATATTTATTGCTTCTAAGTATTGTATGAGTTGTTGCGCTGTCCGCTGAACATATATCTTCACCATCATTCTTGGAATCAAGTAAGGGATGAGAAATGTCCATTTCTATATTAACCGAAAAAAATACATAATAAGTTCTAAATAGAAATATTTAAACATAAGTTCATAAAATTAACATACCAAACCAAAGTACTTAAAACAAAAATAAATAACGGACAAATATGTCAAACATGACCAAATAAAATAACCCTAATTATGGACTTTCTCATCGCCAGTAGAAATATTCTTATTGCCATTGATGGGATCATCAGCAAAAAAATGAGCAACATCCAAGTTTGTAAAATCCAAGGATTCATTGAGGAGGTCATCATCTTGATAGGCATAGTTTGCTTCTATATTTTTCTCCTTCTCCTTCAAAGAGGCTTGATAAAGATCAACAAGATGTTTGGACGTACGAAAAGTACGTGACCAATGTCCTTTCATACTGCACCTAAAACATAAGTTTTCATAAGTTTGTTGATTCTTATTTTGTGGACTGTTTCCCTTATGTTTGTTGCTTGTAGTTTTCAGCGAAGTAGAGGAGTTGTTATTATGACCACCACATTTCCAAACATTACTTCGACCCTTACTATGCCTGCGTCCACGTCCATGACCACGACTATGGCTTTGGTTATGGTCATGACCACGACCACGATTGTCGAATGTTTAACATTCACTTCAGGGAAAGGGGCAAACCCAGTTGGGCGAGATACATGATTTTTCATCAAAAGTTCATTATTTTTTATGATACAAGAAGACATGAAATCAATTCTGAGTACTTTTTAAAACCTCGTCCTCTGTATTGCTGCTGCAGGAGCACATCAGAGGCATGAAAAGTAGAATATGTTCTTTCTAACATATCATTGTCAGTAATCTTTTCTCCGCACAATTTTAATTTAGAAATAATTTTAAATATTGCAGAGTTATACTTACTTACTGATTTAAAATCTTGCAACCTCAGGTGCAACCATTCATATTGAGCGTTTGGCAGTATGCCAGTTTTTTGGTGGTCATATCTTTCTTTCAAATTTTGCCAGAGAGTAAGAGGATCTCTTATCGTCAGATATTCAGATTTTAACCCCTCATGCAGATGGTGGCGAAGAAAAATCATAGCATTGGCCTTATTTTGACTTGATGCTTCGTTTTTATCTTTGATGGTGTTTCCAAGACCCTTAGCATCCAAGCTGATTTCAGCATCAAGAATCCATGATAAGTAATTTCTTCCAGAAATATCAAGTGGCACAAAGTCGAGTTTTGTAAGATTTACCTAAAGAAAACTATCATAGAATAATATTCAAAGTATTAGAAAAATAAACATTTGAGAAATTATATTGCAAACACTATTAAGAAATAAAGTGATAAGTGGGATGTACCAAATAATTCTTTCTTCGCTAATAAAACTGAATCTCTAATAGCATAAAAGAAAAACAAGTGAACTAAAAAAAATATAGGTAATATTAATATTAATTTAAAATGTAACATATATATATAAGTTCATACATATATTAACACATATAATTATAATAAGGTAATACAATTCTAACAAGGTAATGTGTAATAAGGTGATAACATGACTAGTAATTGTATAAGCAAATCATAATTATTAAAAGAATAATAATAAACATAATTATGAAAATAATAAAAATAACATGTACCAAATTATGTAAGCTTAATTATTAAGGGAATAATAATAAAAATAAATATTAAAATAAATTAAACATTGACATACACGTATTATTATTCCTACATAAAAAAACTAATATACATATTTATAATTACTATAGGTGCTTGAAATTGTTTCGTTCAGAGGGGGATATTATATATGACGATATATATTTGTATAGTGTATCGTGACTTCGAAACAATTCAAGAATTTCAGTAAACAATCTTTACCTTAGTTAGAGACTCGTGCTGATAACGTGTTATAAAATTATTGAGAATAAACTAAAATATAAAAGCAGAGAAAGAGACAAATAAACAGTAATGCAAAAGAAGAGTAAAATCTTGTGTCACATTTCAATGGGGAAGGGACCCCTATTTATACAGATAAATAAGACCTAAGAAAATCATGTAACTACTCTGAATACAATCAAGAATTAATGTTGATATTTTACTTTGGGTAACCTAGTGATTCTTTATTATTATGGACATCCATATATAAAATATTTATAACAAAATTGTAGTGTCCCAAATTTGCTAATAAGGCTTAGGGCCTTGATTAGCATGATTGGAGGGCAATAAGTGATTTATTATTATAATATGTGAATTTGATGAGTATGTGATTAGAGATGCATGTGGGCCCCGTTTGGTTATTAGGGGCATGTTTGTAATTTTAGGCTGTTGATGGCATAAATGTAATAATTGTGAATATTATGATATATTTGTGATATATCTGTGTTGCACAATCTGAGATAGTCCTAGGGAGCTGTATAGCAAGAAAGTCACAACGGGGTTGAATACCCGACTCAGGGCGAGTCGAGGGATATTTTGGGCATTAGACGTTTTATGGGGTTATCGGGTTATGAAAATAAATATTTGGATATATATTTCAAGTTAGAATTTTAGGAGGGAATATTGGAGAAATTTACCATTTTGCCCTCGGGGACTATTTTGGTACCCCGAGCCTTTAAAGTAACCTTAGAGACTTAAGTTAAGTAAAACAAAACCAAGGAAGCCTTCAAAAACTAAGGAACTGTCCCTCTCTTTCTCTATCTCTTAGTTCTTTCTTCTCCCTTGGAAGCTTGGAGGTTTTGATGAAAAACTAACCAGAGACTAAGGAATCATGCTGGAACTTTGGGGGCTAGGAGCTTGAAACATAGGGGATTAACTCAGAGGTTTAATTAAGCACAAAGCTAAGCTTTTAAATTGATGAATTATGTTGATTTTCTGCTGGTATTTCAGAGTGATGCATGTGAGCTAGATGAAGAATCATTCTTGAGTTTTAGATGAGGTTTGAGGTTAATTCTTGTTAGGTTTTGTTGCTGAGACTGTAGTAGAACTTCTGTGATGATTGACTTGAAATGTTGGGTTGATTTTGGGGTAAATTGGCTTGAATTTGGTGGAGAAAATGGAGGATTTTTCTGGGTTTGAAGGGTCGGGCCGCGACACACCCTAGCTTTGGCCACGACGTGCATGGGGTATTTTTTAGGGATTGGTTTCTGGTTGAGGCGGGCCGCGGCATGGGTTTATGGGGCCGCGACACTTAGTGTGCTTTTGGACTCCAAGGAGGTCCAAAAGTTAAGGCTCAGGATGGATTTTATCATCTGGGTTGATAGAATTCAAGGTCCCAGAGACTAGAATTATGACCCAAAGTAGTTTAATGGATTAGAACTTGATGGATGGATGTTGTTGATTCATTGTGACTAGGTTTTCAACGAGGCTCAGAATAGGGGACTGTGCTCAGGACATCGGTGCTTGGAAAGCTCGGGACACAGGTAAGAAAACTGTTGTATCCGTAGAGCAGGGCGAGGCCCTATAGTTTGTGTTGCAGGGCACGACCCTATATGATTGTGTTGCAGGGCGTAGCCCCATTGATTATGTTAAACATGTTTAGGTATTTGTTTAATTATGCTATGTGTGCATACAAGTGTGAATGAACGGCAGGAGCCGGGAATGGCGAAGGCTGAGAATGGCAAGGCCGAGTACGGCATGGGGCCGGGAGCAGCATTAAGCACGCAAAGTGCGAGTTGCCAGGGTGAGACCCTATAGGATACTTGGGATATCCTTACGGTGTAGATTGCGAACCCAAGGCCTGGTAAAGTGCCTAGGACGACATGGTTGTTAGGTGTTTAGCCTATTGGCGGTTTCGTTATGTGTTAATTGATGATTATGCATATGTTATTTGCTTGTGTGGAGTTTTCTTGCTGGGCTTCGACTCACGGGTGCTCTATGGTGCAGGTAAGGGCAAGGGGAAAGTTGACCAACCATGAGTACGGAGAGTGTGAAGCAACGTGTACATGTTTGGCCTGCCTGGCTGCCACGACCAGGGGTGTTTTTTGGGAGATGCTTGTACTAAACCTAATTTTGTCGTTTAGTTGACTTTTAATTATATTTTTGAGTTGTAAATATTTATAATCAGTATTTTGGGATCCCAAATGTATATCGCTTTATAATTTTTAATGAAAGATGATATTTTTAAATTATGTAACTTCTGTTATGGTTTAGCTACACTTTTGCCTTAAAACCTCGATTAGTGAGTTGATTGGACATTTTAAACTCATCTAGTAACGACTCTAAGGAAGTAGGGCGTTACAACTTGGTATCCGAAAGAGCCAAGATTTATGGTTCCTAGAGATTGACCAAACATGTACGCTCGTTGTCAGTGACAAGCTCGACTTAGGGTTGGTTGGTAATGATTGACTTATATGCTTGAATATGTGCTTAGCTACCCTGTTTGCCTGCTTATTTTTATATAGAGCACGATGAATGAGTTGACATATGCATGATGCCAGGGCATGGCTCATTGAGTGTTATATGCTATTTGTATGTTAGGTGGATTGATGTTATTGTTGGCTGATGTGAATTGGGAGGTGGTTTTGGATGTTGTTATCATGCCTGAAAGCGGCTTCATTGATTGCAGGCATATTGTTGGGATGCCTCGACAATCATTGAGACTCCACGGCAGTAGGGCCGAGGATGACAACTAGGGTCAGGACGCTCCACCTGCCCCACAGAATTGGCAACAGATGTTTGCCAAAATGGAAGCGAGACTGTAATGAGTTGAGGAAGAACTTCGACAACTGAGGCAGTAGGCCCCTCCTCAGGCCACTGGGTTGTTAGTTCGGCAGGCTGTGGCGTCAGTGCCGGTTCAGCCTGTTATGGAGAACAGGTGGGAACCTTTGTATGAGAGGTTCAGAAGCTGCATCTTCCCACCTTCGAGGGTGGACCAGACCCACTGCGGGCAGAGCAGTGGATGAATATGATTTCCTCCATCCTAGATTTATGAGGGTGGTAGGGAACGAGAGGGTAGCTTGTGCTAGCTACATGTTCCAAGAAGATGCCCGCATCTGGTGGGATGTAGTGACTCAAAGGAGGAATGTTGTGACTATGACTTGGGAAGAATTCAGAAACATCTTTAATGAGAAATACTATAGTGTAACAGTTCGAGCTGCGAAGGTTGACGAGTTCATCAACCTGAATCAGAACCGGTTGACAGTTACTGAGTATGCTCTGAGATTTGTCCGGTTGGCGAAGTTCGTACTGGATTTCGTGCCGACTGATGTGGCAAGAATGGATAGATTTGCGCGGGGGTTGAATGTTATGATTTTCTGTGATGTGAAGATTACTATGGATCCAGAGACTACTACTTATGCCCAGGTAGTGGACAAGGCCCTTACAGCTGAAGGGGTCGAGGATCAGATATGGAGAGAGAGCGCTGTTAGGCGCGATGCTAGGAGGACGGTGCCTCCTTTTATTGGATCCAGTCGAGGTAATGGCTCCAGTGAGCAGAAGAGAAAGGCCCCAGATTCTTTTGTTCCTCCTAGCTTGGATAGGAGGGCACAGGGTGCTTTTAGCGGCCGTCAGGGCGGAGGTGACAACCGGAGAAGTTTTCCAGTGTGTCCTCGGTGTAGACGATGACATCAGGGAGAGTACAGAATTAGGGCCTGCTTTATCTGTGGGAGTGCCAATCATCTGAAGAAGGACTGCCCAGAGGCCAGGAAAGAGGAGCTAAAGCAGGGCGATAGTCTCGCTCCTGCCAGAGTGTTCACCTTGACTCAGACTGAGGCGGAGGCTAACCCCTCGGTTGTGAGAGGTCAGATTTCTAGTGTTGGGTCTTCTTATACTGCATTGATTGATTCGGGAGCTACTCATTCATTTGTGTCTGCTAGAGTGATAGATCAGTTGTGTAGACCTAGTGTTTTGTATGCTAGGGGTTTTCAGACTTTTTTGTCAACTGGGGAACTGGTAGTCTCTAGGAGATGGATTAGGGCATTGCCAGTAAAGATAGATGGTAGGGAGTTGTCTGTTGATTTGATTGAACTTGTTGACGCCGTTTTTCGTCAGCAGTGAAAGAAGAGCACATAAACAATAACTGATAATGGCCAATTTAAATATGACAACACAAACACACGATTTTTACGTGGTTCAGCAGTTAAATCTGCCTAGTCCACGAGTCTCTGTTATTAAACTTAAGATTATCTCTAAAAATTCTTAAGCATGAATTCTTCAGAGTTTTCTCTCAAGGTTCAGAATTTCGGTCCATTACAATGGTGCATGACCTCTCTATTTATAGAGAAGGCTGCAGAATACTATCCCACATATTTTGGGTAGTTACTCTTTTTGTGTAAATAAAATAAATGGCTTTCAATGTCTATAATCAGATATAAAAGGAAACGTCCCCTGAAGACCAGGGGGCGTATAAATAACCGTATAATATCCCATGATATTATGGGATTTACAACAATAAAGGCAGACTGCATCCCTTGAGGATAACACTTATTGATATTCAAAATCTTGTATCTCCAAGACCTTAGCCTCCCAAGTTTCTCATCAGCTTTCGAGCTAATGACATTTCCCGAGGTCACATGGCCTTCGAGATCGTACACGCGTCAGGCTCGGAACTCCTGATCCGAGGTCATCCCTGAGGACAGATGCGTCTAGGAGCTGCCTTTCGAGATCGTAAATATTTCGAGGTCACCAAAATCGAGGCCGTCTTAGTTTTGCAGGCTCGATATTTAATCCTGGAGCATACTTCAAACTGTACGAGTTCATTTGCTGCGAATTCAGCTTTCGAGGTCATATTTAACATGGCTCGAAAACTGGGTACAACAGAAGTAGTGATGGATGACTTTGATATGATCCTAGGAATAGATTGGCTATCAAAGTATGGGGCGACGATTGACTGCAAGCGTAGGATGGTGACTTTTGAACCAGAACGGGAAGTACCCTTTGTATTTATGGGGATAGTTAGTGGACTGCAGGTACCTATGATTTCGGCACTGAAGACTAGAAACCTGATGCAGGAAGGTTGCATAGGATTTCTAGTGAATGTTGTGGATATCTCTAAGGTTGTGTCGGTTGGACCGGGTGAGACCATATTGGTATGTGAGTTTTCAAATTTATTTCCAACAGACCTGCTAGGGTGGCCGCCACAGCGGGAGATTGAGTTGGTTATAGATTTGGTGCCAGGGGCGGAGCCAGTATCTAGGACACCTTATAGAATGGCTCCGGCAGATTTGAAGGAGTTGAAGATTTAATTGCAGGAGTTACTGGATTTGGGGTTCATCAGAATGAGTTTCTCGCCATGGGGTGCTCTAGTGTTGTTTGTTAAGAAGAAGGATGGATCTCTTACGATGTATAATGACTACATGGAGTTAAATAAGTTGACCATTAAGAACAAGTACCCACAGCCTATGATTGACGATCTATTTGACCAGCTACAGGGAAAGACAGTGTTTTCCAAGATTGATCTCTGGTCAGGTTACCATCATTTAAGGATCAAAGAAAAGGACATACCAAAGACCGCTTTCCGCACGAGATATGGACACTATGAATTCCTGGTTATGTCCTTTGGATTAACTAATGTCCTAGCAGCTTTTATAGACATGATGAATAGAGTTTTCAAGGACTATCTGGAAACGTTTGTGATTGTGTTTATCGAAAAAATTCTGGTGTACTCTCAGTTAGAGACAGAGCATGAGTAGCATCTACATTTGGTATTGCAGCGGTTGAGGGAGCATAGGTTATATGCTAAGTTCAGCAAGTGCGAGTTTTGGCTACCGCAAGTCGCGTTTCTGGGCCATATTGTCAGTAAGGAGGGGATTCTGGTTGATCCAAGTAAGATTGAGGCAGTGAGAGATTGGCCTAGACCGAGCAACGTTCTTGAAGTCAGGAGTTTCCTGGGGTTGGCACGATATTATCGGCAGTTTGTTGAGGGGTTCTCTAGAATAACTACACTGTTGACTGAGTTGATGAGGAAGAAGACTAAGTATGTGTGGACAGACAGTTGTGAGAATAGTTTCAAGGAACTGAAGCGGCAATTGATCACAGCGCTAGTGTTGAGTCTGCCGACAGACAATGAGAAGTTTGTGGTTTATTGTGATGCTTCCAGACAGGGTTTATGGTGTGTCTTGATGCGAGCTGGAAATGTGATAGCCTATGCATCAAGAAAATAAAAGGAGTATGAGCATAGATATCCCACCCATGATTTGGAGTTGGCAATGGTGGTATTTGCACTTATGGTTTGGAGACATTACCTGTATGGTGAGAAGTGAGAGATATACACCGACCAAAAGAGTTTGAAGTACTTCTTTACTTAGAAGGACCTGAATATGTGCCAGAGGTAGTGGCTGGAGTTGGTAAAGGATTATGATTGTGATATCCTATACCATCCTGGGAAGGCTAATGTAGTGGCTGATGAATTGAGTCGGAAGGGCCCAGGACAGTTGTTCAGTTCGAGACAGATGTCTGATAAGCTAGCTGAGGAGATGACTAGAGCGGGTATAGAGTTGGTGGTTGGTCGGTTAGCCAACATCACTCTTTAGACTACACTCCTTGAGAGGATCAAGGAGGCGCAGGGGAAGGATTCCCATCTGAGAGAGCACAGGGAGAATGTCATAGTCGGAGTGACTAAGGACTTTTCTATCTCGGAGATGGGATTATTGAAGTACAAGGGACGAATCTATGTTCCAATGGATTCTGATATCCGGTGAGATATCTTGGATGAAGCGCATACCACTCCCTATTCTTTACATCCAGGTACGATGAAGATGTACCAATATTTGAGAGCGTTGTATTGGTGGTCGGGAATGAAGAGGGACATGGTGGATTATGTGGCCAAGTGCTTAACTTGTTAGCAAGTAAAGGCTGAACATCAGAGGCCAAAGAGTTATTGCAGCCTCTAGGGATTCTAGAGTGGAAGTGAGAATATATTACCATGGACTTTGTGGTAGGGTTGTCAAAGACTGTGGGACAGCATGACTTGGTGTGGGTGATTGTGGATAGGTATACCAAGTCTGCCGACTTTTTACCTGTTAGGACGACGTATACTGTGGAGCAGTATGCTGAGTTGTATGTGAAGGAAATTGTTCGACTTCATGTGGCTCCAAGGTCAATAGTATCTGATAGGGACCCCACCTTCACCTCCAAGTTTTGGGAGAGTCTGCAGAAGGCTATGGGGACGCAGTTGCGGTTTAGTACCGCATATCATCCTCAGATAGATGGACAATCTGAGAGGACGATTCAGATACTGGAAGATATGATACAAGCTTGTGTGCTAGATTTTGGGGGATCTTGGAGTAAGTATCTCCCTTTGATTGAGTTTTCATATAATAACAGTTATCAGGTGACTATCGGAGTGGCTCCATATGAGATGATATATGGGAGGAAGTGCATATCACCAATCTATTGGGATGAGATGGGTGAGAGGAGATACTTGGGTCCTGAGATGGTTCAGAGGGCCAATGAGGCAATTGAAAAGATCAGAGCTCGAATGCTCACCTCCCTGAGTTGCCAAAAGAGTTACTCAGACTTGAAACACGGAAGTGTAGAGTTTCAAGTCGGTGACCATGTGTTCCTTAGGGTTTCACCTATGAGAGGAGTGAAACGATTCGATGTTCGGGGCAAGCTGAGCCCTAGGTTTGTTGGCCCCTTTGAGGTTCTGGAATAGGTTGGAGAGGTAGCTTACAGATTGGCGATGCCTCTAGCTTTATCAAGGGTTCATGATGTTTTTCACATGTCCATGCTCTAGAAGTATGTATCAGATTCAACGCATGTACTGAGTTATGAGAACTTGGAGCTAGACCAGGATTTGTCTCGTGAGGAGAAGCCGTTTCAGATTCTTGACCAGAAGGATAAAGTCTTGCGGAGCAAGACCATCGCTTTGGTGAAAGTGCTATGGAGGAACATCAAGGTTGAGGAGGCGATGTGGGAACTTGAATCAAATATGCGGGAACGGTATCCCGAGTTGTTTAGGTAATTTCGAGGACGAAATTTCTGTAAGGAGGGGATAGTTGTAGCGTCCCAAATTTGCTAATATGGCTTAGGGCCTTGATTAGCGTGCCTGGAAGGCAATAAGTGATTTATTATTATAATATATGATTAGAGATGCATGTTTATGTGAATTAAATATGCATGTGGGCCCCGTTTGGTTATTAGGGGCATGTTTGTAATTTTAGGCTGTTGAGGGCTTAAATGTAATAATTGTGAATATTATGATATATTTGTGATATATCTGTGTTGCACGATCCTTGATAGTCCTAGGGAGCTGTATAGCAAGAAAGTCACAACGGGGTTGAATACCCGACTCTGGGCGAGTTGAGGGATATTTTGGGCATTAGACGTTTTATGGGGTTATCGGGTTATGAAAATAAATATTTGGAGATATAGTTGAAGTTAGAATGTTTAGGGGAGGGAATATTGGGGGAATTTACCATTTTGCCCTCGAGGACGTTTTTGGTACCCCGAGCCTTTGAGGTAACCTTAAAGACTTAAGTTAAGTAAAACAAAACCAAGGAAGCCTTTAAAAACTAAGGAACCGACCCTCTCTTTCTCTATCTCTTAGTTCTTTCTTCTCCCTTGGAAGCTTGGAGGTTTTGATGAAAAACTAACCAGAGACTAAGGAATCAGGCTGGAACTTTGGCGGCTAGGAGCATGGAACTTAGGGGATTAACTCAGAGGTTTAATTAGGCATAAAGCTAAGATTTTAACTTGATGAATTATGTTGATTTTCTGCTGGTATATCAGAGTTATGCATGTGAGCTAGATGAAGAATCATTCTTGAGTTTTAGATGAGGTTTGGGGTTAATTCTTGTTAGGTTTTGTTGCTGAGACTGTAGTAGAACTTCTGTGATGATTGACTTTAAATGTTGGGTTGATTTTGGGGTAAATTGGCTTGAATTTGGTGGAGAAAATGGAGGATATTTCTGGGTTCGAAGGGTCGGGCCGCGACATTGTTCTTGCTGAGCCACGACCCTCTGGAACATTAGGGAGGCCAGGAAGAAGGGCGGGCCACGACACACCCTAGCTTGGGTCGTGGCGCGCATGGGGTATTTTTGAGGGATTGGTTTCTGGTTGTGGCGGGCCGCGGCACGGGTTTATGAGGCTGCAACACTTAGTGTGCTTTTGGACTCCAAGGAGGTTTTAGGCTAGGGAATCCAAAAGTTAAGGCTCGGGATGGAATTTATCACCCGGGTTAATAGAATTCAAGTTCCCAGAGACTAAAATTATGATCCAAAGTACTTTAATGGATTAGAACTTGATGGATGGATGTTGTTGATCAATTGTGACTTGGTTTTCAGCAAGGCTCGGAATAGGGGACTGTGCTCGGGACATCGATGCTTGGAAAGCTCGGGACACAGGTAAGAAAAATGTTGTACCTATAGTGCAGGGTGAGGCCCTATGGTTTGTGTTGCAGGGCACGACCCTATATGATTGTGTTGCAGGGCGTAGCCCCATTGATTATGTTAAACATGTTTAGGTATTTGCTTAATTATGCTATGTGTGCATACATGTGTGAATGAACGGCAGAAGCTGGGAGCGGCGAAGGCTGAGAATGGCGAGGGCCGGGAACGGCGAAGGCCGAGAACGGCATGGGGCCGGGAGCAGCGTTTAGCACGCGGAGTGCAAGTTTCCAGGGAGAGACCCTATAGGATACTTGGGATATCCTTACGGTGTAGATCGCGAACCCAAGGCCTGGTAAAGCGCTGTGACGACATGGTCGTTATGTGGTTAGCATGTTGGCGGTTTGGTTATGTGTTAATTGATGATTATGCATATGTTATTTTCTTGTGTGGAGTTTTCTTGCTGGGCTTCGGCTCACGGGTGCTCTGTGGTGCAGGTAAGGGCAAGGGGAAAGTTGACCAATCTTGAGTACGGAGAGCGTGAAGCGACGCATACATGTTTGGCCTGCCTGGCTGCAATGACCAGGGGTATTTTTTGGGAGATGTTTGTACTAAACCTAATTTTGTCATTTAGTCGACTTTTAATTATATTTTTGAGTTGTAAACATTTCTAAATAGTATTTTGGGATCTCAAATGCATATCGCTTTATAATTTTTAATGAATGGTGATATTTTCAATTTATGTAACTTTATGTTATGGTTTAGCTACACTTTTGCCTTAAAACCTCAATAAGCGAGTTGATTGCACGTTTTAAACTGACCTAGTAACGGCTCTAAGGAAGTAGGGCGTTATAAAAATTGTCAAAATGGATACCACTATTTGTTTCTAGTCAAAGTTTCCTTTTTAAAGATTTATACTATTTTAGGTACGTATTTTGTAGCTTAATTACACATTAGGCCTTTTGTTTTTATAAATACATTTTTGGACTCTGTGTGTTTATTAAATGGTTAAAAATGTTCCAAAAATGTATTTTTTAAAATAGAGGGTCCATTGTTGAATTAAGCCATAACAAATTACCTTATTGAAAATGTATATTATTTTTGTAAATAATATGTAAAATTTATTAAAAACACTAAAATAAATAAAAACTGAAAAATTAAAAATTATATATTTTTTTGCAGTGATATACTTGTAATTGTTTGGGAATAATGTAATATAATCTAAAATTTAATTGGTAAAATAATATTTTCGACCCTGTGTTTTCCCTGATTACTTATTCAGACTTTATGTTTTATTAAATGACATCTTGGACGCCGGATTTTGCAAAATAGATCAAAATATTCCTACTTCCTACTTTTTTCAACTAAATATAAATATGACCAAAATTCCATTAGATTTCATTAAATATTGTTGATTTTGTAAATAATGTTTAATTACTTTAAATATTAAAAAATAAAATTACAAATGTAATATAATATATTTAGTAATTAATCCAAACTTATAAAATATTTTAATATAAATTACACAATATTAAAATAAATAAAAAATCAAAACTTAAATCTATAAAAAAAACAAAATCTGCTATGGATTAAAACATTCTTCTTCTTCTTCTTCTTCTTCTTCTTCTTCTTTCTTTCTTTCTTTCTTTCTTTCTTCATCTTCTTCAACCCAAATTTCAACATAAGGAAAAATTCTTCACATTTTTCCCTAAACTATTATAAGAGTTTGTTCATCATTAATCATAAAATTCCCAAGCTTACTATGGTTTTTCTCTAATAAACCCAACACAAACAAACTCATCACAAACAACTCCACTTAGACTAATCAAATAACATCACATAACAACTAACCAGAAACAATTCCACCCAGATTTGTACCTAAATACATAGTAAATTTCTATTGAACAAATTTAAAACATAAACTAACTTGAAAAAAAAGATTTAGATATGCTTCATATTTCCTATACTGAAGAACACTCATTTTTCTCTCTCTTTCTCTCTTTACTCCATCTCAATCTCTCTTATTCTGTCTATCTCTCTTCATCTCTCTGTCTCTGTGTACTAAAGAACATCCATGACAAAGGAGCTTTCGACCTCTTGCTAGCCTCGTGCCCAACCCAAACTCATGGTAATCTAGCATGTTCAAAGCCCAGACTCATGGTGACCATCTCCACCTTCGTTTGAAGCCAGGCTTACGACAACCCAACCCCAACTCCATTCGAAGCTCAGATCTAAGAAGGAGGAAGCTTAGATTTGAGAAAGAGGAAGCACCCACAACAAACACGGAGGAAAAAGAACAAGAGTGTTGGAGTTTAGGATTAGGTTTTGTTCCTAGAAGAAGAAGAAGAAGAAGAAGAAGAAGAAGAAGTGTGGGAATAGTTTAGGATTAGGGTTTGTTTAAACAAGTTTTTATTTTTAACCTTAATATTATTTTTTATTTATTATTTTATGTATTGTTTTTTTTATTGGTTTTTTTTTTAATGAATTGATATATAAAAGTTTATTAAGTTATAAAACCTGAGGACATTTTAGTATTGAAAAATTATTTATCTAAAATCGGCTCATGGTATTATATAGATTTATTTTGCAATACAATGGGTCTGAATTATTATCTAACAAACATATGGTTCAATTACACAATTAGAGAAAACATAGAGGCCATTAGGTATTTTGCGAATTTAAGGTATATAAAATGAAAACTATATTTGTTTAGCTTTTAGATTTATTTATAAGTGAGGATATTTTGTGTTATTTTTTTTCTGACTAAAAACAAGTGAAATGAGCCATTTCAATTGTTTATATTAACATAAGGTTTTTATTTTTATTTTTTAAAACTTAATTATAATTTTGTAATGAGCTTAAAGCAAGAGGGCCAAAATGATAATTATCAACTTATAATTAAATTAACATGTCCATGCACTAAAAGAATATGTGTTTTATTCTCGACATTTTTCATATGCTAAAACATTCGTAAATAACAATGTTATAGAAGACACTTGGATAATTTAATACCAAATGTTTTAGAATACGACGCGAAAAGAGTCAAGGACCAATAAAAAAATTTCTCAACTTGATTGAAAGTGGCCTTCATAAAGAGTCTTGCTTTTGTTGACATTTTGGGGTGTACCAATAATGGGGTGACCTGAAACTTTTGCGCGTGCATTTAATATACGAGCAAACGTCAAATATTTGACGTAAGAAAATACATTAAATATAAGAGCGATATTATAATAAATATCAATTATTTTACAAATATACGTTACCAGATACTCGATGGAAGATTTCGACTCGAAAGGTCTTGGCTTGTTCTAAGAGCCTGGCTGGGTGGCATAGGATTTCAAAAATTCGATAGAAATTGGTGTATCTGCGGAAACATCTATTGCAACATAGTATTATTAAAGCTTCGATACGTTGTTGTTTGTTGTGAAATTTTTATAATGCAAGTGTATGTATCGTAAATGTAATGACTCGACTAACTTAAAGATCTCGGACCATTAAAACTATTAAGCATAACTACTATTTTGGAATACATAAATACAATAATAGAACTTTTTTTTATAAAAATCCAAAATACGGGATCCCATTGTTATTACATAAAATCATAAAGAAAACAAAATCTTTAATTAATTGTTCAAATACTAAATGCGGAAAAACATAAATACATAATTAAAAAGACTAGAAACAAAACGTCATCCTCAATCTTTCCTATAAGCCCATTCATTCAGTTCTTGCCCAATACATATTGCAAAGCTGCCACAAATCCGTCCCGCCTTCCAAGCTCATTTTCCTGCACTATTTAAAATAAAAAGAAATTAGCCTAATGCCCAATAAGAGAAAACTACTAAAGCATATCATAAATCATAAAACATAAAAACATAAATCATAAAATTTATCATGTAAAAACATAAATCATAAAACATAAGAATACAAATTAATGGTCATTAACTCATTACCGTAGTATGTGATAGAAACCATCTAGATCCTCTTGCTACTATTTAGAGTTAGGTTTAAACACAAATATAGTATATGATAAACCATCTAGGTCCTCTTACTACTATTTAGAGGTGGGTTTAATCATAACTATAGTCTACGATAATGATAAAAACCTTGCGATGTGCTTATTTGATATCTAAGCAACCATATTGCCCAAGCGACTACAACATAAAACAGACACATACATACATACATACATACATACATACATACATACACATAGCATATAAACATAATCATAATACATAACATCTAACCTATTTTCCTTACAAAAAACTAGGATATTGGAGACAAGAACGGGATTGGAAACTCCTAAAATCAAACAGTAAGAATCATAAGTTTCCTAAAGAAAATAGGGCCAAAAGAAGATCTAAAACATCAAGATAATAACTTACCAAAGATCTAAGTTTCCAACAAAATCAAACACTTAACCAAAAACTATTATAACAAGTTAGGATTTGGAAGAAAATGAAACGAATAAGAGGAACTATAATGAACTAAAGCTGAGGATAAATAATACCTTATATAGATTGGAACTTCAATCTACACCTCAATATCGAAATATCACTCTATCTTACTTCCCTAGTGTTTCTCTCTATAACAAACTTAGCAGCTTGGAGGCACTGAAAAATGCTTAAATGATGATGCAAATGGCTGAGTGAAGGGTCCTATTTATAGAGTTCAAGGAGTGAAACTAACTCCTTTTAAAATGAATAAATAATTGAATAAAAATTGAATGTTCTGCTCAGCAGATGCCCAGAACTCGGTGAAAAATGTTCAAGAGCAAGTCTAAGTTGTTGAGGGCTATTTCTAGCTTGGATTCCACTGATTTTATAAAATGCATGAGGGAGCCTATATATCGCCCCCTATAGGTGATATATCGCCTTCCTCATAATCCCAAGCCTCCGTGGTTTCGTTCGTACAAAGTCAACATGTTTTTCGTATCAATCATAGGCAATATATCGACGCCTATAGCTGCGATATATCGGCTTACGCTGATAAATCAAACACGTTTTTGCACACTTTTAGCACAGTTGAAGTTGTTTAAAACCACTTTGACTGAGTAAAACGTGATCCTAATAGCTGAGGGAAGGTTCTAAACTTCCTAGGTTTATCCTTGATTAATTTATTCATCTAAAATCCTTAAAGTCTTAATAAACATACATGTGACAATTGTCACGTTCTTAATTATTCTGTCTAAAACTTAGGTTATAATAAATATAATTTCTAGGACCAGCTATATTAATCAAACCTTATGATAAAATCAATATTTCTAAACTATAGGCTAAAATTATAAAATCCATATCTATCTCTATGAGTTTCCAACTAAATCCCGGCTTAAACTAATAGCCACGAAAACTAAAAAAAAAACTAAGCTACTACTACTACTACTATCTAGCTAAGTAAACTTCGGTAGTGTACGTAGTCTTGATTGGCAGGAAGTGAGCTGACTTGGTGATTCTATCTACCACAACCCAAGCCGAGTCGTGTTGCTTATTCATTTGTGGTAATCCTGTCACGAAGTCCATGGCTATGTCTTCCCACTTCCATTCCGAAATACTAAGTGGTCTCAATAAGCCTGCGGGTTGCTGATGTTTTGCCTTTACTTACTGGCATATTAGGCATTTGGACACATACTCTGCTACATCTTTCTTCATTCCCGACCTCCAATAAAGTGCTTTAAGGCCGTGAGTCATCTTGGTCGACCTCGAGTATGGGGTAGTGTGTGCCTCTTCTAAAATCTTCTTCTTAATTCCAAGGTTATTTGAAGAGCATACCTGTCCCTTATATCTCAAGAACCCTTGTCTTGATATAGAGAAATCCGCAGTCTTGCCCTCTTTGACTGCAGCCATATGCCATACTAATGTGTCACCATGCCTTTCCCCAATCCGTATATTATCTAGTAAACTTGACTGGATGGATAAGTTAGCTAGTAGACCCTTGCCTAGTTCTATCCTGGTGTTAGTCAGCTCTTGCTGAAGCGACTTTTCAATTCCGGATAATGCTGCCAGATTTTTATAACTCTTCTGACTTAACGCATTTGCAACTACATTCTCTTTTCTTGGGCGGTATAGAATTTCATAGTAATAATCCTTTACTAGTTCTAACCACTTGAGCTGCCTCATGTTGAGCTCCTTCTGTGTGAAGAAATATTTTAAGCTCTTGTGGTTCGTATAAATCTCACACTGTTCTCCATAAAGAGAGTGGCGCCAGATTTTCAGTGCAAAGACCACCGCTGCCAACTCCATATCATGTGTTGGATAGCGTTGCTTGTATTCCTTCAGTTGTCTTGAGGCATAGGCTATCACCTTGTCATTTTGCATCAGGACACAACCCAATCCTTGCTTAGACGCATCACAATATACTACAAACTTGTCATTGGGTGCCTGTACGCAAAGTACTGGTGTTGAGAATAATTTATCTTTCAGCAACTGGAACCTTTCTTGACATTTATCCGTCTAGTTGAACTTTTTCTATTTCCGGGTCAGGTTGGTAAGCAGAGTGGCTATCTTAGAAAACCCTTCTACAAATCTCCGATAATAGCCTACTAGTCCGAGAAAACTTCTAACTTCTGACGCATTCTTAGGTCTTGGCCAATCCTTCACAGCCTCTACTTTAGTTTAGTCTACTGCGACTCCATCCTTGGATACTATGTGGCCGAGGAACGCTACTTGTGATAGACAAAATTCACATTTCTTGAACTTGGCATAAAGTTGATGCTCCTTAGTCGCAGCATGGCCAGTCTTAAATGTTCCTCGTGCTCGACTTCGTCCTTGGAGTATACCAATATATCGTTAATAAATACTACGATGAATTTCTCCATGTAATCCTTAAAGACCCGATTCATTAAGTCCATAAATGCGGCTGGAGCGTTGGTAAGACCAAAAGACATAACTACGAACTTGTAATGTCCGTATTGAGACCTAAAAGCTGTCTTTGGTATATATTCTTCCCTTACCTTGAGTTGATGATAACCGGACTGTAGATCAATCTTTGAAAATATCGTCGCTCCTCAGAGATGATCAAATAAGTCATTGATATAGGGTAGCGGGTACTTGTTCTTAATTGTCACCTTGTTCAGCTTGCGGTAATCAATACACATCCGCATGCTTCCATCCTTCTTCTTCACAAATAGAATCGGTGCTCCCCATGGAAAATGGCTCGGTTTGATGAATCCCAAGTCTAAGAGCTCTTGTAACTGTGTTTTCAACTCCTTGAGTTCGGTATGCACCATCCGGAATGGTGCCTTTGAGATAGGCTCAGTTCCCGGTACTAGTTCGATTGTGAAGTCAATTTCCTGAGTAGGGGTAACCCTGGTAAGTCATCAGGAAATATCTCTGGAAATTCCTTTATAATGCGGACATTTCCAACCTTTAATGGTACTTCCTGTGCCACATCCATGACACTTGCTAAGAATGCGTGACATCCTTTCGCTATCACCCTTTGAGGTTTGAGAGATGAGATAAGCGGTGTCCGTAGTCCTGAAACCTTTCCCATAAAACATAGTTTCTGTCCCTCAGGAGTTTTGAACGTCACCTGCTTACGTCTACAGTCGATGGTTGCACCATGTCTTGCTAGCCAGTCCATGCCTAGTATTACGTCGAAGTCCTTGATCTCTAGCTCTATCAGGTCTCTAGCTCCATGCCCTCGATTTTGATTGGTACACCTTGTACTATTCGTGATGATATAACTACTTCGCCCGAAGGCAGTTCCGTAACAAACTTAGTTCTAAATCTTTCACAATGTTTTTATAATTTCTTTATCATTCCTATGAGATATATGAGTGTATTGCTCTCGAATAAAAAAATACTGAACATATAATATCGAGGATAGGAAGCTGACCTATGACCACGTTGTTACTAGCTTCGGCTTCTTCCTGGGTCAACGCGAAGACTCAGGCTAGAACCATCTTGTTGTCCTTCAATTCTTCTTGTTTGAGTTGCAGACAATCCTTTTTCCGATGACCTTCCTAGCTACAATTGTAACAACCCTTGGTGTTCGCACAACACTCCCCAGGATGTCTTTTCTTGCACTTGGAGCACTGAAGGTATTCCACATAACTCGACCTATTATTACCCTTATTGGTCCATGCATTTTGTCAACATTGGCTTGATTATTATTAGGATGCTTTCTTTTCTGCCCATTATTGTTATGCTGGTTGTTGTTATGGTTTCAACCATTCTGAGTCTTATTCTGCTTCTTGGGTTCAGACTTGCTGGCCTCCTCCTTACTAAAATTTGCTTGGAGCCTTTCCACCTTTATATCTGTTTCTAGAACATCGACGTAAGAAGTGGTTCCAGGGTTTGTAAGCTTGACTCCTAACTCATTCTTGGGCCTAAGTTCCCTGGTGAACTTGGTAACACTCAAGTAGTTGGTTGGGACTAACTCTGGTGCAAACTTGGCTAAACGATCAAATTGTCGAGCGTACTCAACTACCGTCAAATTGCCTTGCTTCAGACTGGCAAACTCTTCCACCCTCGTAGCAATGACTATCGAGTTTTAATACTTTTGGTGAAATAGCTCCACAAATCTGGCCCAAGTCATGGTGGTGATATCACGAGTCTGTTGTACCAAATCCCACCAAATTCTAGCATCCTTTTTAAATAAGGAAGAAACGCAGGATATGCGATCCACGTTGCCGAGGTTCATGTTTGCTAGAATAGGCTCTACATTCCTGAGCCATTCTTCAGCCCCAAAGGGGTTGATTTCCCTTCAAAATCTGGACTGTCTTGCTTACAGAAATGCTCATAGACTGGCTCTATGTACTGAGCTGGATGAGGCGCGTAGTTTGCCATCGGCCATCCCCATACGGATATCCTACATTCTGCCCTTGCTGGGGTGCTTGAGCCGTTGGTTGAGGCTGCGGCTGAGACTGCAGCTGAAGCTGCGGCTGTTTTCGTTGTTATTGCAGTAGTTCTTCTACTTGTTTCCATTGTCTGATAATCTCAGCGGTGTTGTCAACTGGTGGTGGTGCATTCCTATTGGCAGTAGCAGTGGTAGCATGCGTTCCCCTTCTTTGGACTGGAGGGGCTTCATGAGTCTCGTTGGCAGTGTTGGGGGCATTGTCGTTCGTGCGTGCAGACCTTCAGAGCGACATCTTCAGCAAAGTTCTAACAGTCGAGATAAACATGTTAGAACTTACCCTAATAGCTTCTAAGGAAAAACTTAGTCTAAGTAAACATAACTCAGACCTATCAGTTATGATTTCTTATGAAAATTTTTGTAAGTCATCTTTATAAATTAGAGTGTGTTTCTATACTTAGACTATTAAGCCTACTTTATTATTTTCTAAGTCTGTTTCTAATCACCCTATATGACTTAATTCTCAGGCTCGAAACTCGTCACTGTTCCAAAGTTAACCATATTGAGGGAGGGCTGTGATCAGTATAATCGTTCCCACTACTATGGCCCCATAAACTCTCAATACAAAACCTGGTTCATTGATTTGTATCCACCCTCACTGAACTCAGTCATTATTTATTGAATTGATTCTAAATTTATTATGATTGTAAAAAAAAAAAATCAAACTCATACATGTCATTTAAAAATAACAACTCTATTCACTTGGAAAAAGATTTTCACTTATTACAATCATAAATTCAAAATAAATAAACTATACTAATAATATCTTGGGTAAAATTTCTAGAAATCAGGATCTTCTACATCTGACCCTTCATCTAGCATTTCATCAGTTATTTCCCCATAATCAACAGTATCATAAGCCTCGAAACTACCACATGAAATATTCATTAGGATATTATGCTTTTGTTCATTAGTGAATTGAAACTCAAACCTATAGGTAAACCTAAGTATAAGAAAATAATATCTCATGGCTACTGGTAAATCATCTTCATCATCCATAGTCTCCAATAATTCTTCTAATTTTGAAACTACAGAAGGAAAATCCTTAAGAAGCCTAATTACTAGGACATATTGTTCCATGAATCTCATCATAATTTGCCTAGAAATTTGAAGGTAAAATTTGACTAATCTTCGAGTGATTCTTTCTAGCACTCCTATTGTATCCCTTGGCTCTCTAACATTTTTCAATGCCTTAATGGCTCAGATATCATGATAGTTCAAAGCTTCGTTCATTTTGACCGAAAACATAATCACTAAAAATGTTGGCTATTAATATAAACATAATACTCATAACATAAACTGTAACGCACCAATTTATTTATTTTTTATTAATTTTTTGTTTTGTTTTATTTAATTGTTAAGTGTAATGAATTAATTTTTTATTGTTAGAATTGTTTGGTAGAAATTGTGTGAATTTAATTGTTAATTATTTTATTTATTTATTAATTTAATTTGTGAATAAAATGAGTTTTGAATGAATGTACAATGGTGCATGGTAAGTAGAGATGCACCTTAGTGATTGTGTGTGTGCATGTGCATGATTTAATGGTGTGCATGCAACAGATTTTCTACACATTTTATTATTTTCCTTTTATTAGATTTATTTTATTTATTTAGAAAAAAAATATAAATAAAAAGAAAGGAAAATAAAGAGAGAAGGCTCTAGAAGGCTTGTGTTCACACAAGAAAAAAAATGGGAAACAAATGTTGAGAAGGGATAGAGTTGTCATTCTTGAATTCCCGTAACCCTGGACCCAGCCTCATTTAAACAGATTTAACTTAGGCTGTGGATATTAGATTTAGACCTAGCTGGCACCGTTAGAAAGATAATGAAATTATCTACATTTTTTTAAATATTATTTTTCCTAAAACGCAACAGAAACTGGTCAAAACCCAGCCCCAAGTCGTAGGACCTTAGAGCTACGAAAATTACTTTTTCCTTATTAGTGTAGAAAGCCAAGGAAGGAAAGGGGGAGTGGACATTTGTAGCTGCCTTTTTGGGTAAATCAAAATGTATTTATTTAATTAATTAGTTAATGGAATTAAATAAATTTATAAGAAATTAACTTTTATTTTCTTAGAAAAACCTAGACATCACCTATAAATAGGTCCTTAAGCCCCTTTCTACCATCTTTGAAAACCTTTGGTAGCCCATTTAGAGAAAGAAAGAAGAGAAAGAAGGAGAAGGAGAAAAAAAAAAAGAAAAAGGATTCGAAATTTGGGGTATGTGTGTTCTTGTGTTGATTTTTGAATCCTCTAAGTCAAAGCCCTCTTCTTCTTAATTCTAAGATTTTATTTTCATTGTGGTGTATTTCGAATATCCCTAGGTTGCCAAGGATTGATCAATCTTGTGTTTACTATCAGGAGGTAATAGAAAGTTGTTGTTATATTTTCCTTTCTTGATTGGTTGATGTTTATAGAAAAGCATGATAGGGTTTCATGTTATGCATGTGTTGATGTTCTTATTTCATCTCCAAAGTCTAGATCATGTACGCTAAATTTGGTGAAGTGGTTTTGGCATAGGCATGATCTACAGTTCTAGTATGTTTTCAAAATAATGTTGCTATGATGAATACATGTGTGGGTTTGATATTTTGAATAGCAAGCACACTAGGATTCAATCTCCTTTGAAAGCTATGATTTGATTTTTGATGCATGTTGTGTTGTTTTTGTTTTGTGTCACCTATACTCATTAGAAACATGCTAGGCTAATTGGTTAAATTGAGAATTAATCTTGGGTCTTTTATAAATGATAATTTAGTGATACATGATTGTTATGATTTGAGTTTTTTTGAAAAGCATGAATTAAAGATGAATTCCATGTTCATTATGCTTGCTGATTTTTTTTTTTTATAATTGGTGAGTAAAATTGGTAAAACAATGTTTTAAATGCTCATGTGATGTCTCTAATGATAGTTTGATGTTTATGTATATAAAAGGGTGTTTTATTTCACATTTAAATGGAGTTTTATCAAATTAACACATGCTGATTTTTGTGAAGAAAAAATGTGCTTTTATCTAAGTTTGTGATTTTGAATGAAATATTGGTTACTCGAATTTTTGATTAAAATTAAGAAATGTCATTTAAATGAGATGAATAATGTGAGTGTATCAAATAAATTATGTCCTAAGTTATATATGTGTAAAAATGATATTTTAAAATAAATATATAATCATGAAATTTCACATTATTATTAAAGTGTAGTTTTATTTATTTAAATGAGGAAAATATTTTGGTGTAAATCCACTTATGATTTTAAAACAAAATAAAGAGTAGCAAAAAGTTTATGTTAATTAGTTAAAATAATTATTTTGTCTAAATTTAAAGGATCTTTCACCTACATAATTCAAGCCTAAAATAATATAAGTGAAAATATATTTTCCCCACACTTTAAAATTATGAATTATCATTTTAATCATGTAATTTTTATTAATTTAGAAAGGAAACAAGAAATTTAATGAGTATTTCTATATGACTACATATTATGTTATTTTTCTATGCAATTTAAAAGAATAAATGGAATTATTATTTTATGAGAAATTAAGAAAAAACTAAATGAATTATTTTTATGATGTCAAAATAATGTATTAAATGGTTTAATCAAACTTTGGGATCTAAAGAAACAAATAATAGTAAAGAAACCACGTTGCTGAATTTTATTTGAAAAAGTAAGAAATAACCATCTAGGAATTATCGTTTTTAACATCACATTTTAACAATGCCCCCACGTATGCATGTCGCATGCAAATGCAGTACTTTTACGTTCAAATATATGCCTATTATTCAACCATTATTCAAATATATAATTTTTACTTGAAAACCATGCGTGGATAATAAGTAGAATTAGCATTATTCTTTTGTGGTTCCATGTGAAAAATGTGCATGTTTTTTAAATTATGTATAAGTTGCACCATATGTGCATGGCCCATGCACACATGGGGTATATGTGTTAGACACAAAAAGTCTCATGTGATGCTAAAGAGTGCTATTTGATTATGATTATAAGTTCGTTGTGAAGTTTGTTCCATTTTTGTTTTGCTCATACCTGAGGTAAGGAAGTTATATAGAATCTATATAATTATGCTATGAAACGGTAAGATTGGTTTGTATGAGGATATATGCCATGTGTGATGAAGTACCATGAAATATGAAGTATGAAATGCTATTTTGAGATGATGTGATGAATTTGATGAATCGTGTATTTCCCTTTGTGTTGATAGGACTAGATTACATATGTTGTGTATACTGTAATAAAAAGTGAATGGTTGTTAGCGTGTTGAACGCGACACAACAAATGAGTTACTAAGGATATAAAGACGCAACCCAAGTTACTAAGGATATAAGGATGTAACTCATAGGGTGGATGCACCGAGGTTATTCAAGGACCAGAGCCTCCTGCTTACCTCAAGATGTGACATGGATAAGAAAGGGGCCCATTTTCACAAGGATGTGATGTTGATGCTTGAAAATGCTAATGATGTATGATGCGATGATAATGTTTATGATAATGATGTTTGAATATGCTGATGATGTATGATGTATAATGATGATGAATGATGATAATGTTTATGTATGATGTATGATGTATGATGATGGCGTTTAAGTATGATGTATGCCGATGTATGGATATGATGTTGTATGAGATTTACGATACGATTATACTTTTGTTGTGTTTTTCTTTGTATGTTTTTTGTATTTCCATACTGGGCTTTTAGCTCACCCCCTTTCAAGTAATAAATAGGGTTTCTCTTTGGCAAGCGTGGTGATGTGAGGAGTTCCGACGTCAGAGTGTGTATGGCGTGGGGGTATCCTATGGGCGAATAAACGATACGCTTAAACGCCAATTTTTAAAGAACGATGTTATTTTTTTTAGATTTTAAGACTCATTAGTGAGACTTGAACTATATTTATTTATTTTTTAAACGTTGCATGAGAACTTTTATTTTTATTTTAAACTATTGGGCGCAATTTGCATGTTTTAGCAAGACCCCACTGGATTTTCATATGTTAAGTGGTTTTCACTGAGTAAGTTTATGAGTTCGATGACCTGTTACAAAGTAGTAGTCTAGGGCATTTTACATAAACACTTACATTGGCAGTTAAATCTAGAGCTTTTGCTTGTGTATCAAGGAGAGCTTCATGCATATGAACCATGGCTGTGGTACCAACTGCAATGACCTGACTAACTTAAAGACTTTGGAACATTAAAACTACTAAGAATAACTACTATTTTGGAATACATACATACAATAATAGAACTTTATTATAAAAATCCAAAATATGGGATCCCATTGTTATTACATAAAATCATGAAGAAAACAAAACCTTTAATTAATTGTTCAAATACTAAATGCGAAAAACATAAATACAAAATAAAAAAGACTTGAAACAAAACGTCATCCTCGATTTTCCCATTAGTCCATTCATTCAGTTCTCGCCCAATACACATGCCAAAGCTGCCACGAATCCATCCCGCCTTCCAATCTCATTTTCCTTTACCATCTAAAATAAAAAGGAATGAGTCAAATACCCAGTAAGGAAAAACTACTAAAGCATATCATAAATCATAAGACGTAAAAACATAAATCATAAAATGTATGACGTAAAAACGTAAATCATAATACATAAGACTACAAATTAATGGCCATTAACTCATTGCCGTAGTATGTGATAGAAACTATCTAGGTCCTCTTGCTATTATTTAGAGGTAGGTTTAGACACAAATATAGTATATGATAAACCATCTAGGTCCTTTTGCTACTATTTAGAGGTAGGTTTAATCATAACTATAGTCTATGATAATGATAAAAATCTTGGGATTTGCTTATTTGATATCTAAGCAACCATATATCCTGTACAAAATGGTGAATGAATTGTATATTAGGAAGGCAGGAGAGAAAATAGGAAATAAAATAATTACAATTGACTATAATTTCTAGCTAATTTACAGCTAATATTCTAACACTCCCCCTCAAGCTGGAGCATAGATGTTAATCATGCCTAGCTTGTTACAAAGATAATCAACCCACACCCCATTCAAAGCCTTTGTGAAAATGTCCCCTAATTGTTCTCTAGTCTTCACATATTCTGTGGAGATAAAGCCTTGTTTAATTTTCTCACGAACAAAATGAAAATCAATCTCAATGTGCTTAGTTCGCTCATGGAACACAAGATTTGGAGCAATATGAAGAACTGCTTGATTATCACACCACAATCTTGCTGGTACTGAAGTCTTAAATCCTACTTCAGTCAAAAGCTGATATATCCATATTATCACACACACAGATTGTGCCATAGCTCTATATTCTGATTTTGCACTGGATTTAGACACAACATTTTGCTTCTTACTCTTCCAAGAGACCAAATTGCCCCCAACAAAGACACAATAACCTGAAGTGGATCTTCTATCCACCTTGGAACCAGCCCAATCTGCATCTGAGAAACACTCAATCTGGGTGTGCTCGTGATCCGTGTAAACAATACCTCATTTGGGTGGTCCTTTCAAGTAACACAAAATTTTCTCTAATGCTGCCCAATGATGAATTGTTGGAGATGACATAAACTGACTGACAACACTAACTGAGAATGCAATGTCTGAACGAGTCACAGTAAGATATTTCAACTTTCCAACTAATCTGCGATACTTCTAAGGGTCTTCAAATGGTTCTCCATCACTCGTTAGGTGCACAGCAGGATTCATTGGAGTACTACAAGGTTTTGCTCCTAGTTTTCCTGTCTCAGTTAACAAATCATGTACATACTTCCTTTGAGATAGAAAAATACCTTGTTTACTCAAAGTGACTTCAACTCCTAAGAAATACTTGAGCGCCCCCAAATCCTTCGTGTGAAACTGGGTATGAATGAACGATTTAAGGGATGAGATGCCTCTAGTATCATTTCTAGTAATAACAATGCCATCCACATACACAACCAACAAAATAATACCGGCAGCTAATTGTTTATAGAACACAGAATGGTCAGACTTACTTTTCAACATACCAAATTTCTCAACAGCCTGACTAAATTTACCAAACCAAGCACGAGGACTTTGTTTCAAACCATATAAATATTTGCGAAGACGAAAGACTCGCCCTGACTCCCCCTGAGCAAAAAATCCAGGAGGTTGCACAATATACACCTCTTCCTGAAGATCTCCATGAAGAAAAGCATTTTTGATATTGAGCTGATGCAAAGGCCAATGATGGGTAGCTGCCATTGAAATGAACAGCTGAACAGATGTCAGTTTAGCAACAGGAGAGAAAGTATCACAATAGTCTGCTCCATATGTTTGAGCTTAACCCTTAGCAACAAGACGGGCCTTTAATCGAGCAATTGTCCCATCTGGATGAAATTTAACCGTGAATACCCATTTGCACCCGATAGCCCATTTTCCTGAAGGTAAATGAAGCAAGCCCCAAGTACCATTCGCATCTAAAGTATTCATCTCTTCTATCATTGCATCATGCCAACCAGGATGGGATATGGCTTCACGAATAGTTTTAGGAATAAAAATAGAATCAAGAGAAGCAATGAAGGAGCAAGAAGAAGAGGAAAAATGATTATAAGAAACAAAAGAAGAAATAGGATAAGTACATTGGCGTGTACCTTTACGTAGGGAAATTGGAAGATCATCGCTGGGGTCCGGATCTGATGACGAAGAAGAAGGTGTAGGACATGAAACAGGAGCTATGAACGAGGCAGGTGGAGGAACAAGAAACTTGTCAGAACACGTGTCAAGCACAGAAGGTGTGATAGAATATACTAACAAATCATCATCCTCCCCCTGGCGAGTAAGAGTAGGTGAAGACGAAAAATAAGGTGTATTTTCCCCAAAAGTAACATCAATAGAAACAAGATATTTGTTAAGATCAGGACAATAAAACCTATATCCTTTCTGAAGACAAGAATAACCAAGAAAGACACACTTTAATGACTTAGGATCTAATTTGGTGACATGTGGACGAACATCTCGAGCAAAACAAACACTGCCAAATATCCAAGGAGCCACTGGAAACAATGACTTACCAGGAAAAAGCATTTTATATGGGATCTCACCTTTAAGGACAGAGGATGGCATATGATTGATAAGAAAACATGATGTGGAAATGGCATCGGCCTAAAAAGGTTTAGGAACTTGCATTTGGAACAAGAGGGCTCGTGTAGCTTCAAGAAGGTGTCTGTTTTTACGTTTTGCTACACCATTTTGGGATGTTGTATCAACACAAGAAGTTTCATGAAGCATGCCATGAGAGATCATATAAGATTGAAATTGAGCAGATGTATATTCTTTGGCATTATCACTTCGCAAAGTATGAACAGAAACATTAAATTGATTTTGAATCTCAGCACAAAAAGCACAAAATATAGAAAACAACTTAGAACGATTTTTCAATAAATATAACCAAGTTACACGAGAATAATCATCCACAAAAGTAACAAAATACCTGAATCCAGGTTTAGACAAAATAGGAGAAGGACCCCAAACATTAGAATGAACTAACTCAAAAAGAACACTAGCACGTTTATTGTCTCGAGGACACAAACTAACACGATGATGTTTGGAAAACTAGCACGACTCACAATCTAATGAAGACACCTTACTATATTGGGGACAAAGACTCTTGAGCAAAGGAAGGGATGGATGTCCCAAATGAAAATGAGCTTCAAATGCAGAAGCGACACTCGAACAAGCAATAGAGGTTGGTGGCAGTGGATCAAGAACATACAGGCCACCAAATTCATGTCCTTTACCAATAGTCTTCTTCGTAATAAGATCCTGAAATAAAAAATGACCAGGAAAGAATGAGAAGTTAGGTAAATGTAAGACTAATGACAAAGTGAGCAAAGGTGTAGGAGCAACAGTGCCAGATCCAAGAACAGAAGATGGTGACCCATCAGCTAAGGTAACAGTAGAAGTGGGACTATGAGACTGAAAAGTGGAAAAGAGACTGGAATTACCTGTCATGTGATCTGTGGCACCATAATCAATGACTCATTTTGAGGATGTGGAAAGAAGGCATGCATTAGATTTACCTGAATCAGCAATTGCAGTGATAAAAGGAGATGAAGACTTAAGTGATTCCTGATACCTCGAGAACATGGAAAATTCATCAGCAGAAATAAGGATTGATTTGTCAGATGCATCAGTAGTGCTTGCAATATTAGCAGAATATTTTTGCTGATTTTTGAACTGTAACTTCCTACACTCAAACTTGGTGTGGCCTGGTTTCTTACAATAGTCACACATAATGCTCCCAGAATCCGGTGTTCGATTGTCAGGTCCTTGTGAATTACCTCCTCTGTATTCACTTGGAGTAGAGTTTTTCCATGGTGCAGAATTGTTATGACTCACCAAGGCCCTATTAAGAGGAATTGAAGAGGTTGTTTCGGTGCGAAGAACACGGGTAAACACATCTTGTAAAGAGGAGACATCAGAACCAGAATGAACCTGTGACTTTGCAGATTCAAAATCAGATGAAAGTCCTGTTAGAAAGCTCATAATAGTCATCTGCTCTCGTTGGCGTTGTTGAACCTTCACATTAGGACTAAATGGCAACAACACATTAAGCTCTTTGTAGGTTTTCTTAAATGAAATAAAGTAATTCATAAGAGATTGATCTTGTTTCTCTGCACGGTAAAAGGCTTTGCAAACATCATACATCTGAGACAAATGGTCTTTTCCAGAATACAAAAACTCCAAGTAATCCATTGGTTCTTTAACCAATTCATAATGATAAATCAAACTAATTACCTCATTGTCAATAGAATTCAGAATTTGGAGAAACAAGCGAGCATCCTCTCGTAGCCACATCTTTCTTGAATCATCTTTTTTGTTTGGAGGATTATCACTCAAATGATCATCTTTGTCAATACTTCTAAGATAAAGCCGAACCGTCTTACTCCATTCCAAATAATTTGAACCAGTCAATTTATGGTCAATGATTTTAGACATCACGGGAACCACTTCAGATACAACCGCTGATTTTGAGTCTGATTTTGTCTCTGCCATAATCGCGAAAGCAAAAATTGAAAAGGAAAAGGCAGAAACCAAACAGCAAAGAAAGAACACCCAAACACGAAGAAGTCAAAAGTATCAAACCACAAACTGAGAAGAACCACCGGAGGAAGATGCAAGAGAGACAGAGTAGGGCCGAAAAGGGAGCGGAAGCTGACTGTTGCCAGAAACACGGTCGGACGTGCCTACATGCGCCGATGCATGGGGATGAACGCAGTGGTAAGTGGCGGCGCATGGGGACCACGCGCAGCGATTCTGACGACCAGACTCCAGGGTATTGACGATTGGCGGTTGGGCAATCCGTCTATGTGGGCGGTCAGAATTAAGCCGCACTCCAAATAGGGTTTCCGAAAAAGGAACCCTAAAACAAAGAAGAACCAAACTGTTGACGCCGTTTTTCGTCAACAGATAAAAGAAGAGCACAAAAACAATGAATAACGATGGCCAAACGGAACAAACAAATCAAGCACACGGTTTTTTACGTGGTTCAGCAGTTAAATCTGCCTAGTCCACGAGTCTCTGTTATTAATCTTAAGATTATCTCTGAAAAATTCTTTAGCATGAATTCTCCAGAGTTTTCTCTCAAGGATCAGAATTTCGGTCCATTACAATGGTGCATGGCTTCTCTATTTATAGAGAAGGATGCAGAATACTATCCCACATATTTTGGGTAGTTACTCTTTTGTGAATAAAATAAATGGATTTAAATTCCTTTAATCAGATAAAAAAGGAAACGTCCCTGAAGACCAGGAAACGCATAACTGAATAAATAATATCCCACGATTCTTGGGGATTTACATCAATAAATGAGGATTACATCTCATGTTTACAATACTTGTAGATATTCAAGGTGGTTATAGCGTATCTCCAAGGCTGTAGCATCTCAGGTTTCACGTCATTGTGTGAGCCACTGACATCTCCCGAGCTAACATTGCTTTCGAGATAGTACATCGAGCTCAAGACCCCTGCTCCGAAGTTGTTCCTGAAGATGAGGGTGTTCTCAGAGCTACCTTTCGAGATCGAGATCATTTCGAGGTCACCACATTCGAGATCATGTATCGTACTTTGCAGACTCGATATACCATCCTGGAGCATACCCCAATCCTTGCGAGACCACTTGTTACGAACTCAGCTTTCGAGGTCACATTCACTATGGCTCGAAATCTGGGTATAACATCTTGCCCCCTCAAAAGTATTTGTTCGAATCCTAAGAGAAGGAAACTTTTGAACTACCTTTTCTGGGAACCGTACCATCATACACTTTCGAAAATGGTCATGTGTCAGCTGGGTATTGCTCACTTTAGGTACTTGAGTACCTTGGGAACACGCCCACGATCGTCCGTCTGACAACTTTTCGGCGCCTTCTTGTCATTGATCCCCATCCGTTCGATCTAGTGAGAATTTCACTCGACGCTTCTGATTAATTCCATTTTCCCACCTATATATACAAGACCCCCCTCTTCGTCTTCTTCTTCACGTTTGTTCATCGTAAACAAGAAAAGAAAAACAACCAGAGAACCAGAGACTCTCCTAAAAAGCTTCTGTCCCGCGCATGTTTTCTCGACCCAAGAAACAAAGAAATCCTGGTCTGTTCGAGTCAGTGAGTTCTTTCTTGCAACCTCTTCTTCAATCGACGATTTCGCTGCAATCACCATCACTGTGTAAGGATGCCATTTTTGTTGTTTTTTTTTATACTGTTTTTGCTGTGTATGCTAGTTTACGCTCTTAGCATAATAAAATAGGGGGTTTCGTTTCGATAGGCTTTCAAGTTTCCTAGACTTCCCCTGCTGGGTTTCGCATCACTAGTTTATATCCAGTTTTAACGTTTGAGCGAAGTTTCAACTTTCTGGGTTTTGAAAATTTTAGGCCATGTTTCTTGTACATTAAGTTTTCGGGTAAAAACCCTTGTCCTTGACAAATGCGCGAAACCCAAGAATACCCTTCCTGGCTAACCGCCACCTTTCTTTCCCTTGAATTTCGGGATTTTCAAAAGATCATCCACGCTCCTTTTCTTTCCTGTGGAACACACGCTCTGACTCTTTAGTAAGGGTCTCAATATTTAATTTTTTGTTCCTAAATCCCCGAGCTCATACCATCGAGCTCGTGATTCTTGCATGCATGGCCCTCACCATTTTTTCTTTCTCGTTAGATGTCATAGAATCTGGAAAGACGGTGGGGGTCATTGCGAGCCATCCCTTACGAGCCTAAATCTCCGAGCCCAGAATCGTTGTTCGCCCAGAATCAGCGTCGGATAAAAGAATACGAGCTTGCGCGCGAGCAAGAGGACACTCGAGCCCACTATCGCCGTCAGATAGACGAGGTCATTGAAAAGAAGAGAAGAGTTCTTCGGGAGGCCATCTATCCGGAGCCCAACCCAGGACCTAGGACAATCCCCCTCGACCTTGCGTTAAAAGTCACGGTTGCATATCATCCAGGGGAACTCCAATTTTCTTTAATGGCGGAGCCTTCGTCTTCGCAGCCTAGGAGGGAGATGTTCGAAGCCGAGTTCTACCAGAGCTCGATTACCACCACCGACCAAATAACTGACATCTTGGCCCTCCATGGCCTTAGTTCGTTGGACACCCTGAAGTGTCGAGCTCCGGCTAGTCATGAACGGAGCTGTTCCGCCCCTGGGGGCCGCGATGCCAATGTGAAATACGTGGCCTGGAGCTAGGAACATATGAGGACAGGAGCTCTGCTGCCCTTGAAGTCCTTTTTCAGAGACTTCATTGATTTCGTTGGGTTGGCTCCTTTCCAACTCAACACCAATTCGTACAGGGTGCTGTCTGCACTGAGGTCCTTGTATCACGAGCTGCAGTGGAAAGGACCTTCACCCCAAGAGATTTTATATCTCTTTTGAATGAAAAGTAACCCCTCCCGAACTCGGGGAGGGGATGGTTTTTACTACCTCTCGAGCTATCCCAAAGAGACGAAGATTTTTGAAGATCTTCCAAACCACCCTCCTGACTCCAAAAAGGCTTTTTTCTGGACACACGGTCTGTCCCCGTCTCGACATCGTTCGTTCAGGCGGATTCGTAAGTACTCTTGTTACTTTTATTTTTTTTGAGCTCGGAATTTTAGCCCTTAAGACCATACTTAGCCGAAATGTGTTTCGCCTTTCAACTAATTTTCAGCGTCCCTCCCCCTCCAAGACAATGAGGGAACACAGAGAGGCCTTGCTCGGACTTCCTTATGGTAGGAGGTCTCTCTCGTATCTTCTTCATGAGGACCAGCTCCGAGCCTGTGGGTTGTTGGGAGAAGGCCAGTCGACCTCTGACTGGTCTAACAAAAAATACGAACGTTGGGAGGAGGTGCCACAGCCCACAAGCACCCTTCTTCCGAGGAGAGAAAAGAGGGCATCTCTCCCAGTTCGCTTGAGGAGTCCGCGATCTGGGAATGAAGCCAACGACGAGGCCTCGAGCTCGGACTCAGATGAAGGTAAAACCCTTCCTACTTCGAAAATGTGGTCCCCTACTTTGCTAAAACACAGGCCCAATAGGTTAGTCTCGTGCCCACAAGATAGATACCACTTCTACATATGGAGTTGGGTAGACGACTGTGTCCATAGGTTTGATAGTGGGCTCGGGAAATACGACACTATGTACACCACGGACGAGGTGTGGAATGGGATAGCCGTGCAGTATGGGACCAATGATTATAGGGACCTCTCGAGGTTATCACCAACTTATAGGGAAGGCACTCCCCCCGCCTCTTCTGAAGACGGGGGAATTTCGTGGTCCCCAAGCTCGAGCTCGGGGGAAAGTTCCAATAGGTTTCTTCTACCATCACTCTATACGTCTGTGATATTGAAGTAACTTGTACACCTCTTTTACTGACTCACTGTGTTGACTTGTGCAGGCGAGATGGACTCCGACCTTGACACCCTTATTGACAATGCGGGTGCCAAGAGGAGCAAACGCCCCAGGGCAGGGGCACTGAAAACCAGCTAGCCGGGGAAAGGCTCCAAGAGATCTAAGAAAACGCCTCCTCCTCCCCCGCCGGCTTCGAGCTCTGCTGCTACGTCGATGGGCCAGACTAGCGTCCTCACGACGATGCCATCCTCGCAGGCCGTCGTCTCTGCGGCGGCACCGACCTCGCTGGCTGGTACCCCTGTCGTGGTTGAGTCCCAAACTCCTGTGGTGGGTCAAACGTCTTCTGCTCAGCTCGCCAAGAGACCTTCTGCTTCTCGAGCTCAGAAGCTAACCATCTCCACCCATATGGACTCATATGTGGTGGACAACGCTGCCGGACCTCATGGATCTACGCTGATTTCGGACGTCATGTCCCGGATCGGCCAGAGCTATGGCAGTTTCGAAGCTCCCCAATGGCAGTGCTTAACTGGCACCCGAGACCGCACTATTCTCTACGAGAAGAGTATCGAGCACACCGCTGCAGTAAGTATTTTTCCATATTTCTTTCGCTTTTATCCATGCTGTCTTGAGGCTAATGGTGGTTTCTTCCTTTTTTCAGGCTCTTGCCTTCACGGCCCAGCTCAACTACGAGCTTAATAACGAGATCCATTCGAGCAGGACTCATGCCCAAGAGGCGAAGGACCTCCACCTTAGAGCGAACGATTATTTGAAGGTGGCGAATGCTAAGCTCGAGGTAGTGGTTAAGGAGCTCGAGGATATGGCCAAGGAGCTCGGAAAGCTGAAAACTGAACTCGAGGAACAAAAGAAAGATAACACCCAGCTTCGGGAGACCAATAAGAAGCTCGAGGAGGACAAGAACGCCACCTTCGACCTTATAGAGGATGTCAAAGCTCGCCTTACTGCCGAGTACAAAGAAAAGAAGGAAACGGCGGTCGACTCAGCCATGTACCGGATGTGGGCTTATAACGAAGAGCTGGACACCAGCTTTTTGGGTCCCCACGAGGCGTTGTTTCTTGAACGATGGAATGCTCGGCTCAAGAAGGAAGAGGCTGAACGGCTTGAGAAGGAGAAGGCTGAGCAGCTCGAGAAGGAAAAGGCTGCTCCGGGCACTGTTTCGGAGGAAGCTCGGGAGGATAGTCATGCTATTCGTCCTGAGGGGTCCGGTGCCACTGATGCTGAGAAGGCCAAGGAGACTCCTCTTCTTTGAATCTGACCTCGGGGAGATCAGTTATCGGGGCTGCATCCCCTTATTTCTGTAATTATTTTAATTTATGCCCATGGGGCTGATACAATTCCCTTTACTATTCTTTTATATGCTTACATTTCTTGGCTCGAAATATTTTGCACATTTTTATATTGATGAACCGGTTATGTTTATTTATTTATACAAACATAGTTTGGATTTTAGGCTCGAAATTCGATGCATTCATGCATAGTTTATTCAAATTATCCGCTTCCGACCTCGTTACTTATCAAGGTCGGATATTACTTTTACCATGGACTCAAGAGTACTTATATGGTGTGTAATATGAATGATCTGGTTATATCTTTTTTTTGTTTAGTCACTTTTCCTCATCCTCAGTTCTTGCTCCGAGGTTAAGAGTTCGAAACTATTTTTCTTTAAGATATTCCAGCCTCGATCTCGACTTATCTCGAAATAGGTTTAGGTTCCTACTTATCATTGACTAATTTTTTGGCTGGTTTGTTCCAGACTTGTTAAGTTTGCACATCTGGTTAACTCCAAACGTTTTAGGTTTTTGGTAGTTCGGTTATGCCCGAACTATCTAAGCTCGCGTACTTGGTTATCTCCAAATACTTTTATCTTTTTGGTAGTTCGGTTATGTCCGAACTATCTAAGCTCGCGTACTTGGTTATATCCAAATACTTGATGTATATTTTTTATTTTTTAAGCTGGTGGTATGTATACCAATGATGCCCCCTTAATATCCTATGAGTGTGACCATAGGTTATTAAATTAAGAGAGATTGCAAAAATAAAAATAAATTACATGTGAAACAAAGTAGACCCTTTATTTGATGAAATTCAAAAACAAACTAAATACAGATAGAAAATCATGGTTACAGGCGACACTTTCTACACTATTGATAATATGGTCTAAGGTGTTCGCCATTCCATGCTCGAGGTATCAGGCTCCCATCTAATCTCGCAAGTTTGTATACGCCAGGTCGGATGACTGACTCTATCTGGTATGGTCCTTCCTAGTTCAGCCCGAGCACCCCAGCTGCTGGATCTTGGGTTGCTAAGAATACTCGTCTCAAAATCAGGTCTCCCACTCCGAACTTTCGATCTCGAACCCTCTTATTGAAATATCTCGTGGTTCGTTGCTGGTAAGAAGCATTTCTCAGCTGAGCCTCTTCTCTTTTTTCTTCGATCAAGTCTAGGGTTTCTTCGAGCTGAGTATGATTGGAACTTTGATCGTAAATCTGAGTTCGGATCGTCGGAATTTCAACCTCGATGGGCAAAATTGCCTCGCAGCCGTACGCTAGAGAGAACTGAGTATGTCCTGTTGATGTCCGAGCTGTAGTCCTATATCCCCAAAGGACTTGAGGCAATTCCTCGGGCCATCGTCCCTTTGCCTCTTCTAACTTTTTCTTTAGAGAGCTCTTCAGAGTTTTGTTAACGGCTTCGACCTGACCATTCGCTTGAGGGTGAACCACTGATGAAAAACTCTTTATTATACCGTTCTTGTTACAAAAGTTGGTGAATAAGTCGCAATCGAACTGGGTTCCGTTATCAGATACAATCTTTCTTGGTACTCCATATCAGCATACGGTGTTCTTTACCAAGAAATCAAGGATCTTTTTCGAAGTTATGGTCGCCAATGGTTCAGCCTCCGTCCATTTCGTGAAGTAATCAACGGCGACCACAGCATATTTAACTCCGCCTTTGCCAGTTGGGAGTGAGCCTATGAGGTCGATGCCCCATACCGCGAAAGGCCATGGGGATGTCAACATGATCAGTTCGGAAGGCGGAGCTCGGGGTATCATGGCGAATCTCTGGCATTTGTCGCACTTTTTCACGTACTCGAAGGAGTCCGTTTTAATGGTTGGATATCCTTGGCGTATAATCTTCTTGGACAGGCTATGCCCCCCGGTATGGTCTCCGCAGAACCCGTCATGAATTTCTTCAATGATCTTCTTAGCCTCGGGAGGAGTTACACATCTAAGCAGCGGCATGGAGTACCCTCTTCTGTATAACTTTCCATCCAGAATGGTGTAACGAGGAAGTTGATACATCAACCTTCGAGCTTGATTTCGATCTCTTGGAAGAATTCCATTTTCGAGATAATCGACTATCGGACTCATCCAGGTTGGTTCTGTTTCAATCATACACACATCTTCCTCGTCTGGCCCAGCAATGTTGGGTGCTGATAAGTGTTCTACGGGTATAAGATTCAGCTCTTCATTTTTGGCGGAAGTGGCGAGCCGAGCTAAGGCATCTGCATTTGAGTTTTGTTCTCGGGGAACCTGTTCGATTGCATAAAACTCGAAATACTCCAATGCGGATTTTGCCTTCTCCAGATAAGCTGCCATTCTTGTGCCACGAGCCTGGTACTCCCCCAAGATTTGATTAACCACAAGCTGGGAGTCGCTGTAGCAATGTATAGCTTTGGCCTTGAGCTCTTTTGCTATTCGTAGTCCCGCAAGTAGAGCCTCGTACTCAGCCTCATTATTAGATGCTTTAAAGCCAAATCTTAAAGCAGAGTGAAATTTTCTCCCTGCAGGAGTGATCAGAATAACTCCTGCCCCCGCTCCATTTTCATTTTACGAGCCGTCGACGTAAAGTTTCCACAGCTCGTGGGCCGTGGTTATTACCTCGTCGTCGGCTATACCAGTGCACTCCACTATGAAGTCTGCCAAGGCTTGTGCCTTAATGGTCGTTCTCGGATGGTAAGTGATCTCGAACTGTCCGAGCTCAACAGCCCATTTAAGGAGCCGACCTGACGCCTCTGGTTTAGACAGGACTTGCCTAAGTGGTTGGTCTGTCAGTACATGGATGGGATGTGCCTGAAAGTAAGGGCGGAGCTTGCGAGATGAATGGATTAGGCTGAGGGCAAGCTTCTCCATCAATGGATATCTTGACTCTGCCCCCAGTAATCTTTTACTGATGTAATAGACGGGTTTCTGCACCCTCTCTTCCTCCCGAACGAGCACCGCGCTTATCGCGTGTTCGGTGGTTGAGAGGTACAGGAACAATACTTCTCCCGTCTCAGGCTTCGAAAGGATAGGTGGTTCAGCTAAGTGCTTTTTGAGCTCCTGAAAGGCCAGCTCGCACTCCTCAGTCCATTCAAACTTCTTACTTCCTTTCAATAAGTTGAAGAATGGAAGGCCACGATCCGTTGACTTCGAGATGAATCTGCTCAGGGCGGCCATCCTCCCAGTCAAGCTTTGGACATCTTTATGCTTCCGAGGTGAAGGCATATCAATCAGGGCCTTTATTTTGTCGGGATTAGCCTCGATCCCTCGAGAGTTGACAATAAAGCCTAGAAATTTTCCCGAAGATACCCCAAAAGTGCACTTCATAGGATTTAGCTTCATGTTGTATTTCCTGAGTACGCCAAAGCACTCTTCGAGATCGTCAACATGGTTCTTGTTAAGTTGAGACTTTACAAGCATGTCATCAACGTAAACTTCCATGTTGTTCCCTATTTGCTCTGAAAACATCATGTTTACAAGCCGCTGGTACGTGGCTCCAGCATTCTTGAGTCTGAATGGCATGACATTGTAGCAGTAGAGCCCTTTATCTGTGATGAAACTCGTATGCTCTTGGTCGGGGGCATGCATGGGAATCTGGTTATATCCAGAATAGGCATGCATGAACGACATCAGGCCATGCCCCGCCGTGGCATCTACGAGCTGGTCAATTCTTGGCAGCGGAAAACAGTCTTTCGGGCAGGCCTTGTTGAGGTCCGAGTAGTCAATGCAGGTTCTCCACGTCCCATTGGGCTTCGGGACCAACACTGGATTGGCTACCCAGTCAGGGTAAAAAGTGTCCCTAATGAAATTGTTTGCTTTCAGCCTGTCAACTTCCTCCTTTAGTGCTTTCTTTCTATCCTCGTCCAGCTGTCTTCGCTTTTGTTGCTTCGGGGGAAAGCTTTTGTCTATATTCAATGCGTGGCTTGCAACATTTGGGCTTATCCCCACCATGTCTGAGTGTGACCACGCGAAGACATCCTGGTTTTTCTTCAGAAAGCAAATTAATTGCTATTTTGCCTCGCCTTGGAGGTGTTTTCCGACCTTTACCTTCTTCGAGGGTTCAGCTTCGTCGAGCTGAACTTCTTCGAGCTCTTCCAATGGTTCGAGGTCAACTTTCTCCTCAATCCTTGGATCGATTTCCTCGTCAATTTCTAAAACCGTCCCATCCTTATTTTGTATGATAATGAGTGCTTGAGCGCTCGTTTGTTTCTTTCCCCTCAAAGAGCTGCTGTAACACTCTCTCCCTGCCAATTGATCTCCTCTTAATGTTCCGACCCCGCTCGGAGTTGGGAACTTAAGGGCTAGATGCCTTACAGATGAAACTGCCCCCAACCCGACCAGGGCGGGTCTCCCGAGCAGTACATTGTAGGCAGATGGTAACTCTACTACCACAAACTCCATCATCTTGGTCACCGAGACTGGATAGTCTCCCAAGGTCACAGGGAGTTCGATGGACCCCATACAGGCGGTTCCTTCTCCAGAAAGCCGTACAAAGTGGTTGCACAAGCCTTCAGGTCGCGAAGGGAGAGTCCCATTTTCTCTAGTGTTTCTTTATAAAGAATGTTAACTGAGCTCCCATTATCTATGAGAACTCGGCGCACTCTTTTGTTGGCAAGCTGCAGGGTGATGACTAGTGGATCATGATGAGGGAACTGGACATGGGAGGCATCTTCCTCGGTGAAGGTTATAGGTTGAGTTTCAACTCTTTGGCTTTTTGGTGCCCTTGGTTCGGGTTCATAAGGAGACCCGTCCCCTGTCTTCAGCTCATTCACGTATTGCTTTTGAGCGTTTCTACCCCCTCCTGCGAGATGGGGACCTCCTGAGATGGTTATTACGTCCTCTCCATCTATTGGCGGGGGCCTGTCTTCTTCCCGAGATCGGGAGTTATTATTTTGTGTCGCCGAAGGCGCGGCTATTCTCTGGCTTGCAACAGTTTGTCCAGTACTCTGGTTTTTGACATACTGCCGGAAATAACCTCTCGAGATCAACCCTTTGATCTCGTCCTTCAGCTGTCGGTACTCATCAGTTGTGTGTCCGGTGTCTCTGTGGAACCGGCAATACTTACTGGAATCCCTCTTGGATTTTTGATTCCTCATTGGATCCGGACGCCTGAAGGGAACCTGGTTTTCATTAGCCAGGTATATGTTTTCCCGAGACTCGTTGAGCTCGGTGTGCACTTTATATACGGAGAAATACCTTTCTCCTTTCTTCTTCTTTCCTCCTTCAGCCTCGGGGTTATTTCCCTCGCTCTTTTTCCTCTTGGAAGGATTCTCCGAGGTAGGCTGTGGAGCTGCTGGGTCAGCCGAGGTTGAGGCAGAGTGAATGTTTATCGTTGTAGTTTCGGTTTGCGAGGTCGCCTTGAGCGTTGACCTCGCCTCCTCTACATTGACAAATCTCTGCGCCCGTCTGTTAAACTCGGTTATTGACCTCACCGGTTTCCCTTGCATGTCATCCCAAAGGGCGCTTCCGGGTAACACACCAGCTCGGATAGCCATCAGGTGCCCACTGTCATCCACATCTCGAGCTCGGGCGACCTGTAGATTAAATCTTGTCAGGTAGCTTTTCAGTGTTTCGCCCCGCTGTTGTCGGACGTTAGTCAAAGTGGATGCCTCTGGTCTGACTCCCATCATAGCTCGGAACTGCTTCTTGAAGTCTCTAGACAACTGATCCCATGAAGTTATCGAGTGTCTCTTGTACTTTTCGAACCAACTCTTGGCAGGTCCGGCCAATGATGTTGGAAACAACATGCACCTGAGCTCGTAACCCACGTTACTAGCTCTCATAATAGTGTTGAATGTACTCAGGTGGCTACATGGGTCGGTTTTTCCTTCAAACGCTGGGACGTGAGGAATTCGGAACCCTTGAGGAAACTGAGTGTTGGAAATATGTGGAGCGAACGGTTCGAGCTCCTCGTCCGAGTCCTCATATCGACCATTCCCTCGTTCATTCTTTAAAAGCCTAAAGGCTTTTTCGAGCTGATCGATCCTTTCTTGGACTGGGTCCTTAGGTGGTGTCTGGAGTTGACAGTCATTGATCATGATCCTAGGCTCGCGCCTCCGTGAGGGATCTCTACGCCCATTTAGGTGATTCCTTAGGTCCGGATTTGTCTGATTCAAATGATTCTGCAGGTCAGGACGATTCTTGCGACTTCCAGTATTTTTGCGACCTCGGTCGCGTTTACTGACGGACCTGGTCTCTCCGGACTCGTCACTGGTGAAACTCATTGATCGGTCATTTCGTGAGGGATTCTTCCCACGTCGCCTCATCTCCGCAGTGCGAGACCGAGACGTCTGACTTCTCTCAGATGGTGCGCCTCTCCGCTCCCGGAATGTCTCCCTGTTTTCTTGTCTTTCCCCTGTACGCCCTTGATCCTGATTTCGAACAGGTTGAGCGTTTCTACGGGGAGGTGAAGGATATCTTACGGGAGACGGAGGGAACCGTATAGGCGACGGTGGTGGCCGCCCTTGCCTCAGCCTAGAGGGTCCAGAATTTTCCCGAGATGGGTCAGTCGCGTTCGGTGCACTACCAAGAACCTGAGTCCGAGCCTCGGCAGGAGCTCGGTTATTCTCAGTTCCTGCAGGCACTTCCACAGGTGGATTAGGCGGGACCCGAGCTCGGGTACTCCTCTGGGGCCTAGAAGGAGCAGATGGCTCTGCTGGTGCCGGAGGTTGAGTCGGCCTCCTTATGGCAGCATCTTTCCGTGGACGTCCACGGGGCCTCCGGGGAGGAACATGCACGTCCCTTGGAGGAGGGACTTGGTTTTCGCGCGGAGGCAGGGGCTGAGCCACCTGCGCCTCTGCGGCCATCCTAGTCAACTCCTCATTCCGTTTGTTGGCTTCTGCCAGCAGCTGTTTCAATTGCCGATTTTCTAGTTCTACAATAGGAACATAACGCTCAGGATTGTAGTACATGTCCTCATCCCTTGGTTGTGGAGGTGGTCCCCGGGAATCAGAGGACCCACTTCTTTCATCAGCATCCGGGTTCTCCATTGGTTGTTTTCCAGGATGCCTTGGGTAATTTTCTTCAGGAATGTTCTGATTGTTTGCGGCCATGAATTCTTAAGGCTCTCAATGAAAGCACCAAACTGTTGACGCCGTTTTTCGTCAACAGATAAACGAAGAGCACAAAAACAATGAATAACGATGGCCAAACGGAACAAACAAATCAAGCACACGGTTTTTTACGTGGTTCAGCAGTTAAATCTGCCTAGTCCACGAGTCTCTGTTATTAATCTTAAGATTATCTCTGAAAAATTCTTTAGCATGAATTCTCCAGAGTTTTCTCTCAAGGATCAGAATTTCGGTCCATTACAATGGTGCATGGCTTCTCTATTTATAGAGAAGGATGCAGAATACTATCCCACATATTTTGGGTAGTTACTCTTTTGTGAATAAAATAAATGGCTTTAAATTCCTTTAATCAGATAAAAAAGGAAACGTCCCTGAAGACCAGGAAACGCATAACTGACTACATAATATCCCACGATTCTTGGGGATTTACATCAATAAATGAGGATTACATCTCATGTTTACAATACTTGTAGATATTCAAGGTGGTTATAGTGTATCTCCAAGGCTGTAGCATCTCAGGTTTCACGTCATTGTGTGAGCCACTGACATCTCCTGAGCTAACATTGCTTTCGAGATAGTACATCGAGCTCAAGACCCCTGCTCCGAAGTTGTTCCTGAAGATGAGGGTGTTCTCAGAGCTACCTTTCGAGATCGAGATCATTTCGAGGTCACCACATTCGAGATCATGTATCGTACTTTGCAAACTCGATATACCATCCTGGAGCATACCCCAATCCTTGCGAGACCACTTGTTGCGAACTCAGCTTTCGAGGCCACATTCACTATGGCTCGAAATCTGGGTATAACACGAACCCAAAAACACAAACCCTAATTTTGAATCTCTATATTCGAACCCTAATCAAACCTGGCTCTGATACCATGTACAAAATGGTGAATGGATTGTATATCTTATTCATGTAAATCACATATATTTATACAACACTAGAGAAACTAAATTAGGAAGGTAGGAGAGAAAATAGGAAATGAAATAATTACAATTGATTCTAATTTCTAGCTAATTTAAAACTAATATTCTAACATATCCCAAGAGACTACAACATAAAACATACACATACATACATACATACATACATACATACATACACATAGCATATAAACATAATCATAACACATAAAATATAACCTATTTTCCTTACAAAAAACATGGGATAATGGAGACAAGAATAGGATTGGAAACTCCTAAAACCAAACAATAAGAATCATAAGTTTCCTAAAGAAAATAAGATTAAAAGAAGATCTAAACCATCAAGATAAGAACTTACCAAAAACCTTAACTTTCAAAGGAAATCAAACAGCTAACCAAAAACCATTATAACAAGTTAGGATTTGGAAGAAAATGAAAAGAATAAAAGGAACAATAATGAACTAAACCTAAGGATAAAGAATACCTTAGATAGATTAGAACTTCAATCTACACCTCAATACCGAAATATTACTCTATCTTACTTCCCAACTGTTTAGAGAAAACAACAGCTCGCCTTGAGCAATAGTGTCATCACAAGTGCAATTACACCAGCTTACAGAGACCCATAGATTATACTAAATGCTTGGGAGTAGCCTCTAGGTCAACGGTCTCCACTGATACTCCTAGAAAATACAGGCCTACTCATCTCTTGGACAATCGTTAGAGACTCGAACCGGACATAATAATAATAATAATAATAATAATAATAATAATAATAATAATAGGCAGATCAAATCTCAATCACAAGAATATTCAGATCTTCGTCCAATCGTCACGGATTCGAACCGAACATAATAATAATGATAAGCATATTCAAACCATAACTTCAGACATACTCATGTCTTGGATAAATGTCATGGACTCGAACTAGGCATACTAATAAGTATAGGCAGAATCAAATGACAATCATAGATACACTCATGTCTTGGCCAATCGCCACGAACTCAAACCAGACATAACAGTAATATCAAGCAAGTTTGAACCGCAATCACAAGTAGAATCAAACTGCACAATAATGATCACCCACTAGAACAACAATCTCTTATTAAACCTTCTATGACAAGTGTATACATGTGCTTGTGTCCATGTTCTAACACACATTATAACAAGTCATTTCATGTTGTATCTAACAAGTTAAAAGTTCACTTACATGAAATCCTTAGCGCAAAGAGGGATTTCCCTTTTCCAATCATATTCCTCTTCTGCTTAGCCTATACTGTATTTAACCATACAACATACTTGGATTAATTAAGGCAATTATAGCTCGTTTTTATAATTTTGGGCATTTAAGTCTTCATTAACAATTGATAAGGATTTAAAAATTCTTACTCGGCTTAAATCGATAAGTGGACCTAAACTTATGGTCCTGAGAATACTATTCTATGTCTTGAGGAGACCTATCGTAAGGTCTCGTTATCTAGGCTCAACTTTATCAATAATTTTTCCAACTAAATCGCTAAGGTTTTGGTATTACTCGAATACTAATACTTACCGGTCGGTGAACTTCATTAAAACTTTTAGCCATTTTATTAAATTTGATAAACTAACTAATCTTATATTTTTCTCTTAAGAAAAATAATTGTTTATTAAGTCTAAAATTCTTGAATTTAGCCCTATCTAGAAAATGAAGTAATTTTACTTAATGAGGAATACAACTAAAAAATATGATCATTATAAGTTCAATGATTCTTAGAAATCCATAATTTAAGTTTAGAAAAATAAAGTTTGATTTCATCATTTCCTTTAAATTTTAGCACTTTGGGCCCCATTTATTTTTCAAAAAAAAAAAAACATTAATTGAATTAGTTAAGAAAAATAATTTCTTTAAATTTCCAAATTAATTGTCACCATATCTAAAGTTGTAAATTTTGAGACATTAAAAATGTTACACCAGATTTCGAGCCATAAAGATTGTGACCTCGAAAGATGGATTCGTAATAAATGAACTTGTAAAGTCTGGAACATGTCTGAAATCTAAGTATCGAGCCAGCGAAGCAAAGACGACTTCGAAGATGATAGCCTCGAAGATCCTCACAAGCTCGAAGACAGACCCCGAGGTACGTCTATTCTCGGGATGGCCTCGGATCAAGGCTCCGAGCCTGACGCGCGTATGAGCTCGAAGTCATGTAGCCTCAGGAAGATGCTATAGCTCGAAAGTCAATAAGAAACCTGGGTGAATAGGGCCTTGGTGATATAGGATAATAACTTAGAATATCCTAATGAGTCATTTATAAGAGACGCAGTCAACATTGATTACTATAAATCCCTTATAATCAAGGGATCTTATTTAATCAGTTATACGCCCCCTGATCTTCAGGGGACATTTCCTTGTATATAGGATTGCTGGCTTTTAATGCCATTTAATTTATTTGCAAATAAAGAATAACTTCCCGAAATATGTGGGATAGTATTCTGAAATCTTCTCTATAAATAGAGAAGTCATGCACCATTGTAAGGGACCGAATTTTTGTGATCTTGAGAGAAAACTCTGAAGAATTCATCCTTGAAGAATTTTCAGAGATCATCTTAAGTTTAATAACAAAGAATCGTGGAATAGGCAGATTTAACTGCTGAACCACGTAAAAAATCTCGTGTGTATTATCGTATTTCATTTGGCCATAACTGATTATTGTTTTTGTGCTCTTCTTTCACTGTTGACGAAAAACGGCATCAACAGTTTGGTGCTTTCATTGAGAGCCATAAGCGTTCACCCTAAACAAGTTATGGCTGCTAATAATCAGAACATTCCTGAAGAAGATTATCCAAGACGTCCTGGGAAACAACCGATGGAAAACCCAGATGTCAAAGAAAGAAGTGGATCCTTTGATTCTCGCGGACCACCCGCTCCACCACGAGATGAGGATATGTATTGCAATCCTGAGCGATATGTTCCCATTGTGGAACTTGAGAACCGGCAGATGAAACAGCAGTTGGCAGAGGCCAACAAGAGGAATGAGGAGTTAGCTAGGATAGCCGCAGAGGCGCAGGTGGCTCAGCCCCCGCCTCCGCGTGAAAACCAAGCTCCTCCTCCTAGGGACGTGCATGTTCCTCCCTGTAGGCCCCGTGGGCGTCCGCGAAAGGATGCTGCCACAAGAAGGCCGGCACAACCTCCGGCACAAGCAGAGCCAACCGCTCCCCCTAGGCCCCAGAGAAGTACTCGGGCCAGGGCCCAGGTTAATCAACTTATTGAAGTACCTGCGGGAACTGAGAACAACCGAGCCCCTGCAGAGGCTCAGACTCAAGTCCCTGGGAGCGCACCACACGGAACCAACCCATCTCGAGCAAACTCTGGACCATCTAGGCCGCGGAATGGGTGGCAGCCACCGTCACCCATACGGTTCCCTCCATCGCCTATAAGATATCCTTCACCCCCTTGCAGGAATACACAACCAGTTCGAGATTAGGACGAAAGGCATGCGGAGAGGAGACAAGGAAACAGGGGAACATTTTAGGAGCGGAGAGGTGCCCTATCTGAAAGGAGTCAAACATCTCGGTCTCGCACGGTGGAAACGAGGCGGCATGGAAAAGACCCATCTTGAATAACCATGCAACGAGTTTTACTAGTGATGACTCTGGCAATACCAGATCGATCAGCATGCAGGATCAAGGTCGTAAGAATACTGGAAGCTGCAGAAATCGCTCCGACCTGCGAGAACACCTGAATCAAAGTCGGGGTAATGTTGACCCGATAAACCCGGACCTGAGGGATCGCTTGAATAGGCGTAAAGATCCCTTACGGAGGCACGAGCTTGGAATTGTGATTGATGACAACCGATTCCAGACAGTATCCCTCGCGGACCCAGTCCAAGAAAGAATTGATCAGCTGGAAAAGGCCTTTAGGCTTTTGAAAAACGAGCAAGGACACGATCGATATGAAGATTCTGATGAGGAGCTTGAACCGTTTGCTCCCCATATTTCCAACACTCCATTTCCCCAAGGGTTTCGGATCCCTCATGTCCCAACGTTTGAGGGAAAGACCGACCCGTACAGTCATCTGAGTACGTTCAACACCATAATGAGAGCCAGTAACGTGGGTTACGAGCTCAAATGCATTTTATTTCCAGCATCATTGACAGGACCAGCCAAAAGCTGGTTCGAAAAATATAAGAGACACTCAATAACTTCTTGGGAGCAGCTGTCTAAAGACTTCAAGAAGCAGTTCAGAGCCATGATGGGGGTTAGACCTGAGGCGTCAACTCTAACTAACGTTCGACAACAACCGGGTGAAACATTAAAAAGTTACCTCACAAGGTTTAATCTGGAAGTTGCCCGAGCTCGGAACGTAGATGACAGTGGACACCTAATGGTTGTCCAAGCCGGAGTAATGCCAGGAAGTGCCCTCTGGGACGATATGCAAAGAAAACCGGTGAGGTCCCTAACTGAGTTTAATAGACGAGCGCAGAGGTTTGTCAATGTAGAGGAAGCGAGGTCGACACTTAATGTGACTTCCAAGCCCGAAACTACAACGATAAACATCAACTCTGCCTCAACCTCAGCGGACCCAGTAGCTTCAAAGCCTACTGTGGAAAACCCCTCCAAGAGAAAAAAGAACGAAGGGAGTAACCCCGAGGCCGAAGGAGGAAAGAAAAAGAAAGGGGAGAGATATTTCTCCGTGTACAGAGTGTACACCGAGCTCAATGAGTCTCGGGAGAACATATACCTGGCTAATGAAAACCAGGTCCCCTTTAGGCGTCCGGACCCGATGAGAAATCAAAAGTCCAAGAGGGACTCCAGCAAGTATTGCCGATTTCACAGAGATACGGGGCATACTAGTGATGAATGTCGACAGCTGAAAGACGAGATCGAGGGATTGATCTCAAGAGGTTACTTCAGACAATATGTCAAGAACCAGAGTACTAATCAGGCGACCGCGAGCCAGAAAGCAGCTGCGCCACAACCCACGCAAAACAATAATTCTTGAGCTCGGGAAGAAGATAGGCCCCCGCCGATAGATGGAGAGGATGTAATAACCATCTCGGGAGGGCCTCATCCCACAGGAATGGGCAGAAACGCCCAAAAAAGATACGTTAACGAGCTGAAGACTGGGGACAGGTCTCCCTATGAACCCGAACCTACAGCTCCAAAAAGTCAGAGGATTGAATCCCAACCAATAACCTTCACTGAGGAAGACGCATCCCATGTCCAGTTTCCTCACCATGATCCGCTGGTCATCACTCTCCAGCTAGAAAATAAAAGGGTCCACCGAGTTCTCATAGACAATGGGAGCTCAGTAAATATTCTCTATAGGGCAACCCTCGAAAAGATGGGACTCTCCCTTCGCGACCTGAAAGCGTGTGCGACTACTTTATACGGCTTTTCAGGAGATGGGACCGCCTGCATGGGATCCATCGAGCTCCCCATAACCTTGGGAGACTACCCGGTCTCAGCAACCAGGATGATGGAGTTCGCGGTAGTGGATCTACCTTCAGCCTACAATGTGCTGCTCGGGAGACCCGCCCTAGTTAGGCTGGGGGCAGTCACATCAATGAGGCATCTGGCCCTTAAGTTCCCAACCCCTAGCGGCGTCGAGACATTGAAGGGAGAACAATTAGCTGGGAGGGAGTGCTACAGCATTTCCTTAAGAGGAAAGAAACAGACGAGCGCACAAGCACTCGTTGTTATTCAAAGAAAAGACGGGACGGTCTTAGAGATTGATGAGGAGATCGATCCAAGGATTGAGGAGAAGGCTGACCTCGAACCCTTAGAAGAGCTCGAAGAAATTCAGCTCGAGGAAACCGATCCCTCGAAAAATGTGAAGGTTGGAAAACACCTCTAGGATGAGACAAAATAGCAACTAATTTGCTTTTTAAAGAAGAACTAGGATGTCTTCGCATGGTCACATTCGGACATGGTGGGAATAAGCCCGAATATAGCAAGCCACGCGCTAACCATAGACAAAAGCTTCCCTTGGAAGCAACAAAAGCGAAGACAGCTGGACGACGACAGAAAGAGGGCACTGAAGGAGGAGGTTGACAGGTTAAAAGCAAACCGATTCATTAGGGACGCCTTTTACCCTGACTGGGTAGCCAATCCGGTGTTGGTCCCGAAGCCTAATGGGACGTGGCGGACCTGTATTGACTATTCAGACCTCAACAAAGCTTGCCCGAAAGACTGATTCCCATTACCAAGGATTGACCAGCTCGTGGATGCCACGGCGGGACATGGCCTGATGTCGTTCATGGATTCCTATTCTGGATATAACCAGATTCCCATGCATGCCCCTGACCAGGAACATACGAGCTTCATAACGGATAAGGGGCTATATTGTTATAATGTCATGCCATTCGGGCTCAAAAATGCTGGGGCCACATACCAGCGACTCGTGAACATGATGTTTTCAAAACAGATAGGCAACAACATGGAAGTTTATGTTGACGACATGCTTGTTAAGTATCAACTTAACAATAACCATGTTGATGACCTCGAAGAGTGCTTTGGCGTGCTCCGAAAGTATAACATGAAACTGAATCCTCAAAAGTGCACCTTCGGGGTATTCCTGGGCTTTATCGTGAACGCTCATGGAATAGAAGCCAACCATGACAAGATCCAGACCCTGATTGACATGCCCTCACCTCGAAGACACAAGGATGTCCAAAGTTTGACCGGCAGGATGGCAGCCCTAAGTAGGTTCATTTCAAAATCTACGGACCGATGTCTTCCGTTTTTCAACCTTTTGAGGGGAGGTAAGAAATTTGAATGGAAAAAGGAATGCGAGCTGGCATTCCAGGAGCTTAAAAAGCACCTCGCCAAACCCCCCATCTTATCAAAACCTGAAACGGGAGAAGTACTGTACCTATACCTTTCCACCACCGAACATGCAATAAGTGCACTACTCGTTCGAGAAGAAGAAAAGGTACATAGACCCGTTTATTACATCAGTAAAAGGTTACTGGGGGCAGAATCGAGGTACCCCTTGATGGAGAAGCTGGCACTCAGCTTAATACATTCATCTCGTAAACTTCGACCCTACTTTCAAGCGCATCCCATCCATGTGTTGACTGATCAACCACTTAGGCAAGTCTTGTCTAAACCGGAGGCTTCAGGTCGGCTTCTTAAATGGGCGGTTGAGCTCGGGCAGTTCGAGATCACCTACCACCCGAGGACAGCCATTAGGGCACAAGCATTGGCAGACTTTATAGTAGAATGTACTGGCATGACCAACGATGAAGTTATAACCCCGGCCCACGAGCTGTGGAAACTTTACGTCGATGGTTCATCCAATGAAAATGGATCGGGGGCAGGAGTCATTTTGATTACCCCTGCAGGGATCAGATTTCATTCTGCCTTAAGATTTAACTTCAAAGCGTCGAACAATGAGGCCGAATACGAGGCTTTACTGGCAGGGCTTCGTATAGCCAAAGAGCTCAAAGCTAAAGCAATACATTGCTACAGCGACTCCCAGCTCGTGGTCAATCAAATCCTGGGAGAATACCAGGCTCGCGGCACGAAAATGGCAGCTTATTTGGAAAAGGCAAAGTCTGCATTAGAGCATTTCGAATTTTATGCTATCGAACAGGTTCCCTGAGAGCGGAACTCAAATGCTGATGCCTTAGCTCGGCTCGCCACCTCCGCAGAGAATGATGAATTAAACGTTGTGCCCATAGAACACCTCTCGGCACCTAGCATTAACGAGCCAGAGGAGGAAGACGTGTGTATGATTGAATCTGAGCATACCTGGATGACCCCGATAGTTGAATTTCTCGGGACCGGAGTCCTTCCAAAAGACCGGAACCAGGCTCGAAAGTTAATGTATCAACTTCCCCATTACACCATTTTAGACGGAAAGCTATACAGAAGGGGGTATTCCATGCCGTTACTTCGGTGCGTAACTCCACCCGAAGCTAAGAAGATCATCGAAGAAATTCATGAAGGATTCTCCAGAGATCACACCGGGGGGCATAGCCTATCCAAGAAAATCATACGCCAAGGATATTTCTGGCCTACCATTAAAACGGATTCTTTCGAGTACGTGAAGAAATGCGACAAATGCCAAAGATTCGCCACGATTCCTCGAGCTCCACCATCCGAGCTGACCATGTTGACATCCCCATGGCCATTCGCGGTATGGGGAATCGATCTCATAGGCTCTCTCCCAACAGGCAAGGGCGGTGTAAAATATGCTGTAGTCGCTGTAGATTATTTCACAAAGTGGACGGAGGTTGAACCATTGGCAACAATAACTTCCAAAACGGTCCTTGACTTCGTGGTAAAAAATATCGTATGCCGATATTGGGTGCCGAGGAAGATCGTATCCGACAATGGAACCCAGTTCGATAGCGACTTGTTTACCAACTTTTGTGAAAAGAATGGAATAATAAAAAGTTTTTCGTCAGTAGCTCATCCTCAGGCAAATGGCCAGGTCGAGGCTGTAAACAAAACTCTCAAGAGTTCATTAAAGAAAAAGTTGGAGGAAGCAAAGGGACGTTGGCCCGAAGAATTGCCCCAAGTCCTATGGGGATATAGGACCACAGCTCGAACATCAATGGGGCATACCCCGTTCTCTCTAGCATACGGATGTGAGGCTATGTTGCCTATCGAGGTCGAAATTCTGACAGTCCGAACTCACATTTACAACCAAAACTCAAACCACACTCAGGTCGAAGAAACCTTAGACTTGATTGAAGAAAAGAGAAACGAGGCTCAGCTGAGGAACGCTGCCTACCAGCAACGAGCTACCAGGTATTTCAACAAGAGGGTTCGAGATCGAAAGTTCGGAGTGGGAGATCTGGTGTTGAGACGCGTATTTTTGGCAACGCGAGATCCAGCAGCTGGTGTGCTCGGGCCGAATTGGGAAGGACCATACCAGATAGAGTCAGTCATCCGGTCCGGTGTTTACGAGCTAGCGAGATTGGATGGGAGCCTGGTACCGCGAGCATGGAATGGCGAGTACCTTAGACCTTACTACCAATAGTATAGGAAAAGTGTTGCCTGTAACCATGATTTTTCCATCTTTATTAATCTGTCTGCTTTTGAATTCCATCAAATAAAGATCTATTTCGTTCAATATGTTATGTCTCTTTTTATTTTTGCAATCTCTCTTAATTTAATAACCTATGGTCAAACTCATAGGATATTAAGGGGGCATCATTGGTATATATACCATCAGCTTAAAAAATAAAATAACATACACGAAATACATACAAGTGTTTGGACGTAACCAAATGCGCGGGCGTAGATAGTTTGGACGTAACCGAATTATCAAAAACATACAAGTATTTGGATGTAACCAGATGCACGAGCTTAGATAGTTTGGATGTAACCAAATTATCAAAAGATAAAAATGTTTGGATATAACCAAATATACGAACTAGGTAAAAAATATAAGTGTATGGATTACAAACCAAACACGACCTTAATAGGTTTGGAGCAAACCAGCTAAAACTAATCGACGATAAGTTGGAACCTAAACCTACTTCGAGATAAGTCGAAATCGAGGCTGGAATATCTTATGGAAAAATAGTTTCGAACTCATAACCTCGGAGGAATAACCGAGGACGAGGAAAAGTAACTATGCAACAAGATATAACTAAATCACTTGCATTACACACCATACAAGTACTTTCGGGTTCATGGTAAAAGTAATATCCGACCTTGATAAATAACGAGATCGGAAGCGGATAATTCGAGCAAACGATGCATGAATGCGTTGAGTCTCGAGCCTAAATCCAAACTATGTTTGTATAAATAAATAAACATAAACGATCCATTAATGTAAAATGTGCAAAATAATTCGAACCAAGAAATGTAAAGCATATGTATTAAAACAAAAAGAAATTGTATCAACCCTACGGGCATAAATTAAAGTAATTACAAAAAATAAAGGGACGCAGCCCCGAGGTGAGGATCAGGAAGGAGCAGTTCCCTTGGCCTTCTCAGCATCAACAGTACTAGACCCCTCAGGACGAATAGCATGACTATCCTTCTGAGCAGCCTCCCAAGAAGCTTCACTCGTCTCGAGACGGGCATTCCATTGCTCTACATACTTGGCCTCAAGAGGACCCAGGAAGCTAGTGTCGAGGTCGGCATTGTCAACCCAACAAAGTCCGTGAAGTCCTTGAAGAAAGACTTCAAAGGCAGTAGCGCTCCTACCTTCATGTGCTCCTTGCTCCATGCCGCATACCTCAGCCTGTTGTCAGGGTTTGCTCGACCTCGAAGAATTCCCTCCTCGGTTGCAAGGTAGAAGGCTCCCCCATCAGTGAGAATTGGAGCTCTCCCAGACTGTACGCAATGGTAACTTTTAGCCTAGGATCGAGGGGGATCGGCCTGGGCCCTGAATTAGATTCTGGATAAAGAGCCTCCCGAAGAGTTCTCCTCTTCTTTTCTATGACCTTAACGATTTGGTGGCGATAGTGAGCTCGGGTCTCCTCCTGTTCGCGTGCGAGATCGTACTCACGAATTAAACGTTGATTCCGAGCAAACTGCGACTCTGGGCTTGGGGTTTTGGGCGAGTAAGGGATTGCCAGCAATGACCCCCACCGTCTTTCCAGATTCTGTGACATCTAGCGAGAAATAGAAAATGGTGAGGGCCATGCATGCAAGGGTTCAAGAATTGCGAGCTTGACAGAACAAGCTCGGAACTTAAGAATGAAATGGGCTCGATATTAAAACCCTTATTAAAGAGTCGAAACGTGTATTCTTCGAGAAAAAGGAGGAGAGTGGACAATTTTTTTTGAAAATCCCGAAATATCAGGGAAAAAGGGTGGCGGTTAGTCAGAAAAGGTAATTTTGGGTATCGTGCGTTCTTTAAAACCAAGATTTTGTACCCGATATCTTGGTGTGCAAGATATGTCATTTAAATTTTGAAACCCAGAAAAAAGAAACCTTGTTCTACACCAAAACTGGATTTAGAACCGGTAATTTAAACCTAGCATGAAGACTTAAACGTGAAAGCCTATTGGTCAAAAATCTCCTAGCTTGACAAACTAAGAAAGTAAACTAGTGCATTCACAGAAATTGCATTCACAGAAATAACAAGAACAGCACGGATAGAAAACTGGCATAAAAGAAAACAAAAAGATAATCAGATGCTTACATAATGATGGAGATTGCAGAGAAATCGTTGATTGAAGGAGAGGTTGCAGGTATGAGTTTACGATCTCGAACAAATTGGCGGTCCTTTGCTTCCTCGGCCGAGAGAACATGCACAAGCAAAGAGTTCTCAGAGATAGTTTCTGGTTTGGCCTCTTTTTTCTTCTGATGATTACAAGATAAAAGGAAGAAGATGATTTGGGGTCTTATATATAGATGGTGAAAGAGGATTGATCTGAACCATCGAACTGAATCCTTATAAAATCCAACGGATAGGGATTGATGACATGATGGTACCAAAAAGGCGGCAGATGAACGATCGTGGGTGGATTTTCAAGGTACTCGAGTACCTTGAATGGGCAATACCCAACTGACACATGTCCATTTTCAAGTATGCGACGGTGCGGTTCCCGAAGAAAGTAGTTCAAAAGTTTCCTTCTCATAGGATTCGAACAAATACTTTTGAGGGGGCAAAATGTTACACCCAGATTTCGAGCCATAAAGATTGTGACCTCGAAAGATGGATTCGTAATAAATGAACTCGTAAAGTCTGAAACATGTCCGAAATCTAAGTATCGAGCCAGCGAAGCAGAGACGACTTCGAAGATGATAGCCTTGAAGATCCTCACAAGCTCGAAAGACAGACCCCGAGGTACGTCTATTCCCTGATGACCTCAGATCAGGGCTCCGAGCCTGACGCGCGTATGAGCTCGAAGTCATGTAGCCTCGGGAAGATGCTATAGCTCGAAAGTCAATAAGAAACCTGGGTGAATAGGGCCTTGGTGATATAGGATAATAACTTAGAATATTCTAATGAGTCATTTATAAGAGATGCGGTCAACATTGATTACTATAAATCCCCTATAATCAAGGGATCTTATTTAATCATTTATATGCCCCCTGATCTTCAGGGGACGTTTCCTTGTATATAGGATTGCTGGCTTTTAATGCCATTTAATTTATTTGCAAATAAAGAATAACTTCCCGAAATATGTGGGATAGTATTCTGAAATCTTCTCTATAAATAGAGAAGTCATGCACCATTGTAAGGGACCGAATTTTTGTGATCTTGAGAGAAAACTCTGAAGAATTCATCCTTGAAGAATTTTCAGAGATCATCTTAAGTTTAATAACAAAGACTCGTGGACTAGGCAGATTTAACTGCTGAACCACGTAAAAAATCTCGTGTGTATTATCGTATTTAATTTGGCCATAACTGATTATTGTTTTCGTGCTCTTCTTTCATTGTTGATGAAAAACGGCGTCAACAAAAAAGTTTTAAGATAAATCATAAACAAATTTCTTTAAATGTCAAAAATCACATTTTTGCTAAGGATAAAAGCTTGTTTCTTTTCAGTTTAAACCCCAAACTTTGGTAATCCATAATTTAATATTTACTTATAAGTTGTTTAACAAAGTTTTAAGATTACCACTTGGATATATCAAAACTGTTCTCCAAATTGTTTAGGTCAAAAAGATCAATTTTACTTGATGAAACATTTCTCTAAAGCTCATAGGTCAAACTGACAAATTTTCAAAATCTATATTTCTTACCAATTTTGACAAGTTATAATTTTCTAACCTCTTAGTATTTTTTTTATAAACTCTCTAGATTCAATCTTGGTTATATTGTGAATGTTTGTGCCAAATTTCATGAAAAAAAAGAGTTGTTTTTCTTAGTGAACTTAATGTTAAAAAATTAGACCTAAAACTACGTATACAAAATTTTCCAGATTGCATCATCTTTTTCTAAAATGACCATAACTTTGTGAATAAAAAACCTTTATCAACAATTTAAGAGTATAAAATCATCCAATCTTCCTAAAAAATACCATGGTAACATCAAATTATAGAGATCACATGTTCAAAGCTTTGTTTGACCATTTAGAAATCAAGACTAGAATATTGCCAGCAAGCCTTTTGTACAAACCCTAGAGGAACTTTGGATTACTCAACTAAAATCATCACAAATAACATGCATGCATCATCCAACATAATAATATACATTATTAAATCATAACAAGGAGAATAAACACTAAAAAAAGTAAACATGCAACTCAGATTACTCCTTATACATTTCTCTCAATATAAAAATCACAAATTTTTACCTTTGATGTTCTAAGATTGAGTTTCAATTTTGCCCTACCCTTTTAGAACTCCTATTAATTTCTTAGCTGCCTTTAACCCATTTCCCCAATATTACAGAGGTATAAAATACATATAAAATATTACAAAATATATAAAAAATTAAATGGGGCCCCTTCGGGGCGGGGAGTGCTATCCCCATCCCCACCCCATTTAACATTTAGGGATTAAAAGTTATCCCCGTCCCCGCCCTGTTCCCTATTTAGACGGGGATTCCCTGCCTCATTAGGGGCGGGTCCCCGGGGGGCCCCGTCCCATGGGGAAAAAGTGCATCCCTAGCCATGGGGCTTACCCTTTGATCCTCCTGAAGCAGGCCATACTGCCGAAGATGAGCCTCGATGATGAGGAAGTCAAGATTCATCTCATCCTTGGTAATGCATTCAATTTCTTAAACCTTTCACTGTAGGCGTCAATGAAAGGTGTTTGTCGGAAGGGACCTGAAAAGAAACGGTTGAGAATAAGGTGCAACTATAGGTAAATGACTAATAAATTGAATAACTTGAGAAATGACACTTACCAACCCTAGAAAAGTCTTGGAGAAGACTTGGGTTAGTCCGCGTGGGGAAGCCACTTGCCCAGAAGAAGTGATCCTTGTAGTCCCTCATGTGGTTCTCATTGTCAAACGGGGCCTTGTACTTCATCCTTGGGTGCGTACTTCATCAGTGTATAGTACATGACATGCTCGTCCTTCTTCAAGCATGGTTGGAAACTGTAGATGTACAGAATATACAGCCCTGCCAGCACCCGATATCCTTTCGAGGATAGATGGAATGGAGCTATGTTGATGAAATTTAAAAAGTCGACATTGTACTAGTGCAATGGCAAAGCTGTACCAGCTTGGAGATGAGACGCACATCAGGCCCTGAGGCGGTGGACACTCTCATGCGCTCTCTCGTCCTCCTGAGACAAGCACACCCACATCGTAATGGCGTCCACCCCATGGTGAGTTAAAATCCTATCCAGAGCTCCTTAGTGTCCAAGCTTACTAGGGGTCTCCTCTGCCTCGAAACCAACAACGATATATGTTTTGTTAGAAACAAGAAGGCCTAATTTTTCCTCTTCCTCTGAGAATTCATGTCGGAGAGGCCTCTTCACCGCTGGGAGGTTATCTTCCCTTCCCACGAGAGCTGAAATACTCTCCGCCTATTTTCTCATCTCGGTAAGTCTTCCTAACTCTCGGACCATCTCCAGTTTCTCGGAGTCGAGCACGTAGAATGCATGTTGGTGTAGTTTTTGAACCTCCTTGGAAATCTGAAACAAGATATCAAGCAGTTAGTGTCATGAACCGAAGAAATAGGCCAAGGACGAGAACCCCTAAGACTATTGTTCTGTAAGATGAGAAGGAAAATTTCTAAGGGGATTGAGGTGTCTTCGGGGCCAAAGGTTAGCTGCCAGAGAGCACCACTGGAAATTATGAACATTGTCAGATTCTGGGAATTTTCCAGATTCAGGTCGAATGTCTAGAAATGTGAAAAAGGCGCATATAGAGCGCAGGGAAATTTTTTACCGTTTTTAACGTTAAAATGACCTCTGAGGTGCAAAAAATTAAAAATCCTAGGCATGCATCTAAAACCCTCAACAGAATTAAAAAATGTTCTCAAAGCCAAACAAGAGAGAAAGAAGTAAAACTTACTCGAAATGAAACGATTGTAAGTATTGGCATGAGTCTGGTATTTGAAAAACTTTTTGCCATCTGACTAGAAGTATGATGATTCTTTCCAATCGTCCAGGGCATTTGGAATTCAGAAAATGAAGAAATCTGGGAAACAAGGAAATGAAGGGGAATAGAGATTTCGAAGGCTCTGAGGTTCTGAATTTTGAAAGCTAAAAGTGATTATTGAGAGGCGGATCTCGAATTTTTATACTCGAACAACTTGGGGTGGAAGAAACTCCACCTCGACCATTGATTACCCACGACATAGGCACTCGAGGCGTGGATTGTGATCATTAGCATGGGAAAAGGACGCCTCAAATATGGAGCGAAAGGACACCTAGGTTACTGATTAGAAGTTTTGGGAAGTGGGAATGGACTCCTTATTAATGGCACAGATTGATGGGCCCACCAATAAATAGCCGACATGTGGCACTACTTTTTCCAAGAGCGACGCCATGAAGAGTCCAAGTGTCTCCTCCCAAAGACATTTTGAATTACTCCTCTCGAGCTAAGTCTCCACAGTTTTAAGACAAGTGAAGACTTGGGGGCAAAAGTTGTTTGTGTTTTCACCAGAGGACACACGACATTCACTAGAGGAGTAATTAAGCTCCTAGAGCGCTAATGAGGTTCCGTACTATGATCTGGCTAAATGCAGATGTCTCCAAGTAAGGCCACGCCCCGAGGTCTATCCTCGAGGCGCTGATGTCTCAAGGAGAGGCCTCGTCCCGTGACCCATCTCCATGGTGTGGATGTCTCCCAGTGAGCTCAATCTTCGAGGACCATACAGATGGTCCTCGCTCTCTTCATTCTCCGATCTCCCAGGTTTAGGATTCATGTCCTCGAACCTGGAGTAGCTGCCAAGTGTCAGTCACGACAGTTGTGGCCTACCAGATCATTCAACAGTTTTTGGTGAACCTCAATTAGTGGTGTCGAGTTCGTATCCTCGACAATCGATATTTCCCACGACGTCGCCTGACATGGGAAAACATGCGTCGCATCCTCAAAATATTTGTAGAATTTGATTCACTTTTGATTTTTGATATGAGATTTTTCTGGATTTTTCAATTTTCAATGTGAACTTGATTGATATGGTGATTTGGATTTGACGGGAGGAGAAATCTGGTTGCTTTTCAAAGGTTTACCGCTCTGGCAATGGCTGTCACCAGAACGATAAGTGAGGAATTGAGGTGGAGACCGATTTTTAGCAAACCATATGTTGACCCAAGAATTGGTCAACGATACTCAGTCAAATAAACCATATGAAATAAGAACTAAACTTGCTGATAATAAGCGACACACAAATTTTATAGTGGTTCAGCCCCAATGGTCCGTAATAACCTACGTCCACTTAGTATTATTATTTATGTAAAGTTCCCAAAACCTACGATCAAGTGAATAAAATCAACCAAGTTTTCCAAATAAGAGAGAAAATAGAAGATACGTGTATAATAACACTTGAATCTATGAACTCTCTGAAGTAAAGAATTACAGCGTAATAAATAATGATTCAACGAGTCCTCTATTTATAGGCTACATAATGTACTTAGATGGGCCATGGGCTTTACATACTTTATGTTACAAAGATGAATATAATAATATAAAATAATTTATTATCACATAAATATCTCCACTTTACCTGATTTTGAGCTTTGGTCGTGTTCCATCAAGCAGCTTTGGTCGTGTCCTACAACCATCTTACCTCACCAGCTGCTCCACCTAGCATCTAAACTCATTTAGAATAATAAGTCCCATTATTTTATTTGGTCATGGGTCGACCAGACCTTCATTAATGAGATTTCATGTGCCTTCCACGTGTCTCATTTTTATGCCATGTCACCATGCTAATTTTTAAGGAAACATTTGCCCCCCAAGTTTACTATGATGTGACCAGTATTAAATAAACTTACTCATCCGACAATCTCTGACCTGTCAAGTCAGCGGTACTTTTATTTCCATGAAATGGTAAGTAATCATGATTTTACGGTTTCCAATGAAAAACTGACGGCTTTGTACTTCCTAATGTCTCTAAAACTGTCTTTTTTAATCATGACTTTTCACCTTCCCTACTAAGTATAAATAACCCTTCATTTTTCTTCTCACTTTTTACCTTTGCCTTCTATTTTCCAAGAACATTCACAATTTTTCAAGCTATTTCAAAGTAATCTGAGACGATTTCTAGGCTTTTTAAGTAATTTCGACGCGATTTCTCCAACACTCTTCACACGAAGTAAGTTTTTCATCAACTTTATTTTGGTTTTTGAATTTTTTTTCATATTATTGCCATGATTCCTTCTCTTTGTAACTGGCATTTTGAAGTAATTGTTTGTGTTTTTGAGAAACCCGACTTTTATGGTAAAAAAATATGTATGATTCTGGGTTTAAAAGGGTGTTTCAAGTAGTGTTTAGGCATCTGTAAAGACATTAGGAAGAGTATATTAGTTTATTATGACTGATTTTGGTCTAAAATGAAAGTAAAATTTAATTTTGGGATTTAAAAAATTTTTGGGTTTTTCCCGCTTGTTATGAAAGTGACAATTTTTTCTTGAAAAACTTTTCATTTTCACTTTTTGATATTTTTCCACCTCTACTCGTAGATTTCAATATGTTTGTCTCCAAATACCACAATCAACTTTTACTTTCTCCTTAGTCTTATATATTTTGTTGGTCGTAGATTCTCACTTCCTCATTTTCCTTCTTAGATATTCATGCATGATTATTGGGGAAGTGATAGGCCAGTAGACGAAGATCTTCTAGCCTTGCTGATTGAAGACATTGAGCAGCTCTGTTATCCCAAAAATCAGAGGTGAATGACATGGCAGGCATTAAATACACGTGGCTGACATCTGGCAGAATCTATGATCAACTATCGATCAGGAAGACATCTACTGTCACACGATAAACTTTTTCCTACGACCAGACTGGTCGTACGCACGCTATACACGGAGGAAATCTTATGCAGTTATGATAGTATCTGAAATTATCTCCCATGATTTCCTGAGTATCCGACTATTTAGGAAATCATATTTGTAACAAATTAATGTAAATCCTCCTTAAGCCTATAAATAAAGAATGAGGGCTCCAGGGAAAGGGATCTTCTTCTTCCTTCTTGCTTTCAGATCACTAGAAATTAGAGTTATCTGATTAAATACATTGTATTATTCCTGAGAGGTGGTTGAAACTCATTGAACCCTAGTTCTTTGATCACTCCTCTGAGTCTTATATCAATAACAATTCAAGTGGACGTAGGTTATTACCAGATTCTGGGGCCAAACCACTATAAACCCTTGTGTTCTTTATCATTTCGTCATCACATTCTTTCCAACGTGTTTGTCCACATCAAGCATATTTGACTATGTGTCAGTTGGCCAAATTCAGGGTCAACAAGCTCGTCTACCCTATTTCCTAATTTCCACCACAACCAAATCCATCGACCAATTTTTCCAGACCGCATCCACCAACCAATTCTTCTAGACCATACCATTCTTCTATTCTTCCTAGACAAAGGTCCCAAAGACCCAAGCCATCCATTTCCAGAGTCAAACAGGAACCCAGCGACAGAAAAAGACCCTTTGATCCTCACATTAATCAGCATGCGACCAATGCTGAGGGTTCATCGACCAACCCCCACCAAGGAACCATTGAGCAGCCCCTTGAGTTGCTTCTTACCCAAGCCCTTGTCAAATAGGACATTAACAAAAAGAATGTACCTTGGTACATTGCCCTTCCTAGTGTCATATTTACCAAGATGGTGGCTTTGTATCCCAAGAAGTATGGCCTTCTTGAAATTACTTTATACAAGCCTACATTGACCAGAGGGCAAACGTGTCTGGCAATGCTTATGGCGCCTGGCCGAGGTACCACATTGAAGTACGTGCGATCTTGCTTCTACATGATTACTTCAGAGGGGTGGAAAACTACTAACCCCGAATGGATGTAGAGTGTCATCTACACTCTATATCCTTTACTACCAAAAACGGTGGACTGCACCTACTCCCCACGAGATCAATTATCTTTTTTGATCTTAAGTCCAACTCTAACCAAAATAATATGGGGTTCTTCCATTTATTCCACCAAGAATCTTCTTGTACCTTCCTCATAGACATAACCTACAAATCCAATGTAGGAAAATACATTCAAGAGTATTTTCTTACGACCGAGCTGGTCGCGGACAACTTTTCCTTTACTTGGGGAGGTAAATGCTTCTAACAATGATCCTTTTCCATTTACCAGTCGCTTCTTTATGCTTGTGTCTTAGTATATTCTTTCAATTTAGGCCCATGGTACCGACCAGAGACTACCCAGGTAATGGTAAAGAGAGCTGCTACTTTAGTCAGCATGGCATCAGTCGAGAAGAGTTTCAAAGAACTGGTCACAGAAAAAATTTAAGGTTGGTCGACCTTTTGGAACCTCACCAAGAGGTGAGGAAGTCCACTGCTGGGAGTGCCATAGGTGAAGGCACTGGGGAACAAATCCCCTCTAAGCAGCCCCAAGATGTCTCTAAGCCCCCCAGACATCAAGTAACCGGGGTTTCGATCAGGAGCTTAGCTCCACCCTCGTAACCAACACCACTTCCCCCTTCCAGCAGGAAGGGAAAACAAAAATTGCCTGAGCACTCTAGTTGGGTAAATGTCTTGTCTGAGGGTGTAAACGGTATGAATTTTTTATTCTTCTAAATATGTCCCATCCCAAATAGCCTGTTCGATAGGGATGGCAACTCTATTTCTTCGACCAGTAGCTTTAATGCATCATTATTTGAGGCAGATAGTGTTTGTAGCAGTAGTAGTTTAGAAAATGTAGCGACCAGTAATCGTAGCTCGGGTATATAACTTAGAATTTTTCCTTATTAGCAACTAGTAATCGTAGCGAACAATTTATATTGCCTTATTCTTGTGAATATTTGACTAACTACTCGAACCATTTATAGTCATGCAGGCTTCTAATGCATTCGATCTATATGCCTCGCGTGGTGTAGCTGCTAGCATGACAAAATCGAGCAGAAAGGAAGTCGGAGGTCTGAGCGGGCCCCCCCAAGCAAAATGTTTCAACTAGTAGAGACTCCCCCGAACAAGGAGGTAGCTCTCCTTCCTTCTATGAAAACAACTCCTCCACCCTATCCTCATCTAGAGTCCTCCACCGAGAAGGTAGGAGAACCTCAGTTAATGAGATGTTGAGCAACGCCTCCAACTCCATCATCAAAAAGTTGCAGAAGTTTGCAAAGCATAGGCTAAGAAAACAGGCGTTTGCCTCTCTCCCCTTCTTAAGATCTGACCAGGTGATTGGTCAGAGTTTTAATGAGATTCTCAGCGTAAGTTCTTTCTTAATTTTATTTTCACTGCTCAATACTTATTACCTTTTATCATACTACTATAGCTTTCAAACATTTATGTTGATCGCAAGCCATCCTAACCCTTAATAATGAGTGGAGACATGTTGAAGAGGGTAGCTCCAAATTTGCTGAGGAGCGAAAAAGGTAGGTCGAGGAGAGGAAGAAATGGGCCACTGAACAACAGAATACAGAGGACACTATTTAGTCTTTGACCGATGAGCTCAAAACAACAATGAATGATCTAGAAAAATCCCTTAAGTCAAAGGAAAAACACAAAGTTGCATCCCAAACCAACCACGCTAAAGCGGTCAGGCTGTAAGATGACCTAGTCGCCAATCAGAAGGAGGCCAATGAGCTAGAGGAGAAGATGAAATAACTTGAAGAGATAAATGCGAGTAACCTTGGGAGGTTCCAGGGCGCAACCTTTAATTGCTTTTATATGTTATGGAAAATAATCAAAATGAAAATTTTGATTATCTTCTCATGCAAATAAAATAAGTTAAGATTGCTAGGTGCGACGCTCGCTTAGTGGAGGAAAATATCCCCCTTACGTCTCCTAAGATCTCCTTGGCGACTAGGATAGATGGGGAGGATGAAGTCAAGGCCACCGTTGACCAATAACCATAACTGAATCCTCCTACCCAGTGATTTTATATTTCAAATTTTTATTCTATAATTACAGCACCTGGGCAACATGTTCGTGGTGTTGAGACATTTCACTACCTATGGCAGTTTTACTTTTTAAATTATACTAGTATTTTCTTGCATCTGAGCAGCGCTACTCGCGGAGTAAAGGAAAATTGTTATAGTAATATAATTGTCATTGTAACACCTGCTCGCATGACCAAACTTAGCATGCACTTTATAGTTCTTTCCCTTATATTTCTCGTGTTGTTGCATGCTTTCCCTTATATTTCTCGTGTGTTTACATATATTCATATGTTTTGCATAACTAAGTATCTTATATGCCCCCCATGTGATCGAGGGGCTTAAGGTGCTCAGTCACTTTCCATAGACCAATACCTATTTGAACATCATATCATATAATATTTTATGAATATAGCCAAACAACACATGTAATGAGAAAATACTTGTAAAATATATAATAATTTGCAAGAATAACTGGCTGTGTACAGTTCTTTTTATTTCTCATAAAAAAATGGACAAAAATTCGTGTATGTATGAATGATCAAATGATCTTACACTTATAAGCGACCAACCAAAAATGGTCAGCCCTTCGTCAAAACTTGTAAAAAACAATGCATAAATACAAGCCACTTCTTTAAAAAGAAATGTTTTATTGATAATACTTGCATAGGTGTTCTCCATTCCAATAGCGAGGAATGAGATTTTCATTTAAACAAGCAAGTTTATACGTTCCTGGATGGAGAATCTCTTCAACTTGATATGGACTTTCCCAATTTGGTCTGAGGACTCTAGCAGCCTGGTCGCGAGTATTGAGAGAAACCCTTCTAAGTACTAAGTCACCTGCAACAAAATACCTTTTGTGTACTTTGGAGTTGAAATATCGAGGGACCTTTTGTTGATGGGATGCTACTCTTAATCAAGCCTTTTCTCATCGTTCCTCTTTCAAGTATAATGACTCCATTAGTAAATGGTGATTGGTATTCTGGTCGTATGTTATCCTTCTGTGTAAAGGTGGGTCTAACTCAATTGGAAGCATGGCTTCACACCCATAAGTAAGCGATAATGGCGTATGGCCAGTTGGTGTTCAATGTGTTGTTCTATACAACCAGAGCACCCCAGATAGTACTTCTGGCCAAGCTCCTTTCGCCTGCTCGAATTTTTTCTTGAGGGTATCTTTTATTGTCTTATTCACATCTTCTACTTGTCCATTTCCTTGTGGATGGACTATTAATGAGAAACTTTTGGTAATGCCATGATTCTCACAGAAATCAATAAATAGGTCACTATCGAATGGTGTGTCATTAGCTTTGCCCCAGCATGGTCCCCACAAAATTCTTCATATACCTCATGTAACAGTTCTTTAGCTTTATCCCTAGGGATACATCATAATAATAACAAATAATATTCTCATGCGATACAAAATTCCATCGACAAGCATAAACCGAGCAGAATGCCTTTGTAGTTTCTTCGATTAATTTCGCTCAATCGGCAATAATCCCTGTTTGAGGTACTTAATGATGGGAGTCATCCAAGTGTTTGTTGTGTGTATAACCATGGTGGATTCAACTTGTATACTAGGAGTTGCCAAATGTTCGACCGGTACTATATTTAGTGTATCAGAATCTTTAGTGCTTGCAAGCTTGGCTAATGCATATGCGTTGGAGTTCTGGTCGTGAGGTACTTGTTGCAAAGTATACTCCTCAAATTGTGCTAACAAGTCTTTTGCTTTGTTAAGATACGCGACCATTTTCGACCCTCTGACTGATATTCTCCTAGGATCTGATTAACTACCAGCTATGAATCACTGTATATCTCTAGTGATTTAACATTTACATCCTTGGCTAGTCTTAATCCTGGGAGCAGTACTTTGTATTCAGATTCATTGATGGAACTATAAAGCCAAATCTCAAGGCATAGTAAAATTGATGCCCTTCTGGTGTAATAAGAATTATCCCCACTCCGGAGTTGTGTTCGTTAGAAGAACCGTCAATAAACAACTTCCATATTAGGAATTCTATTTGCACTTGTGCTTCTGGTGCCTGCTCGTTTACCTAGAGGCCAGTAAATTCGGCCAATGCTTGGCCATTTATTGCTCTTCGTGGTAAATAGGAAATGTCAAATTGTCCTATTTCACGACCCATTATAGTAGTCGACCAGCGACTTCTAGTTTTTGTAAGACTTGTCGTAATGGCTGGTCGGTAAGTACCGTCATCAAGTGAGCCTGAGAATAGGGTCGCAGCTTTCGTGATGCCAACCCAAGCAGTAAGCTAACTTTTCGATGGCTGGATATCGTGACTCTGCTCCAACCAGCCATTTACTTTTTGATGGCTGGATATCATGACTCTACTCCTACCAGTTGTTTACTTATATCGTGACTCTAATTAAACCGACAATAGCAACATATTCCGTAATTTCTAAGTAGTTGTACAAAGCATCTCCTTTGATTTGTTTTGATAAAATAAGAGGTTGAGCCATATGTTGTTTAAGAGCCTGAAAATCTAGCTCGCACTCTTCTGTCCACTTAAACTTCTTGTTTCCCCTGAGCAGATTAAAAAATGGAACACACTTGTCTGTAGATTTTGAGATAAACCTACTAAGGCCAACAATTCTTCCTATCAGACTTTGTACATATTTGATTCTAGCGGGTGATTTCATGTAATTTAAGACTTGGATTTTTTTTGGGTTAGCATCTATTCCTCGCAAGTTTACTATGAATCCAAGAAACTTTCCTGATCCTACCCCAAATAAGCACTTAAGAGGATTAAGCTTCATCTAATATTTTTTCAAGATGTTGAAGCATTCCTGAAAGTCTCTGACATGTCCACCAGCTTTTTTTGACTTAACCAACATGTCGTCGACATAAACTTCCATGTTATTACCAATCTGGTCTTTAAACATGTGATTAAATAGTCAGCATTTTTCAATCCGAATGGCATTACTTTGTAGCAGTTTAGCCCAGTGCTTGTTCAAAAGTTGGTATGTTCCTCGTCTGGTGGGTGGATACATATCTGGTTGTATCCAGAATATGCATCAATAAAAGATAGTGTCTCATACCCTTATGTAGCATCGACCAGCTGGTCGATCCTTAGCAACGTAAAACAATCCTCCGGGCAGGCTTTATTAAGGTCTTTAAAATCCACGCAAGTTCTCCATTTACCAATTCATTTTGGGACTAATACAGGATTGAGACCCATGACAGATAAAATGCTACCCTGATGAATCCATTTTCCTTAAGTTTTTCGACTTCCTGTTTTAGTGCTTTAGACCTATCATTGTCGAGCAACCTTCTTTTTGCTATATTGGTGGGTTATTTTGTCTATGCTCAAGACATAATTGATAACTATTGGGTCGATCCCCACCATGTCTTTATGCAACTAGGCAAAAACTTCTTGCTCTTGTAAGAATGCCCTAAACTATTTACTTTGTCAAAACTTCGCTCAGTTCATATTTATTAGAAAAATACCATTTTCAAAAAAAAATGTTCAATGGGGCCTTGTCAAACACATGCAATTTCAGCCAAATGGTTTAAAATAAAAATATAGTGTCTTTATGCAATCTTGCAAATAAAATAAAATATAAAGTCCCACTGTGATGTAATGAAAACATAAACCATAACATACAAGTTCATAAACTTTATTGGCGTTCGTCTTGATCGTTAATCGCTTATGGACACCCCGCGTCATTCATGCCTAAACATCGGAACTCTTCACATCACAGTGTGTGCCAAGAAGAAACCCTATTGCCTACCTGAATGGGGGAAGTAAGGGGGTGAGCTAAAAGCCCAATAAGGAAGTACAAACAAAACACAACAATTTACAAGCAACACAAAGTAATCTGCTTACATATCGTAAACTGATGGCATAACATAATAAATCATAATCATATCATATTCATATCATTATCATAGGACTTCATAATCATAAGCATAATCATAAATGATGTAATCATGTCGCCCCTATTGTCCATGTCACATCATGAGGTAACTAGTAAGAGCATAAACCGGTAAAACCTCCTCTTTGAGGTAAACAGGAACTCTGGTCCTCGAATATCTCGACACGTCCGCGCTATGAGTTACGTCATATTCTTAGTAACTCATTTGTTATGTCGCGTTCAACAGGCTATCGACCTACAACTTTTCATATAACATACAAGTAGATATCCAACAACTCATATCATAACATTCACGCTCATACTTTTCATAACATATTAGCTTACCATAACTCATATTTTTCATAACAAAATAGCTCTTGCAACATATTTTCTCATACTTTTAATAACATAATTCATAGAAAATTCTATCTAACTTCCTTACCTCAAGTACAAGGAAAAGTAAAGTGTGGGGTACTTCACAACGAGCCTAGAATCACAACCAAACGCTCATCTTAAAATCATGTAACATTACATGTCCCCAACATACATACCCCACGTCTACATGGGCCATGCACACGTGGCACATGTTACACTGCACTATCAACATTCAACATTTTAACATAAAATCATACAGGAATAATCTTAAGAGTACTAGTGAATTCTTAATGTTTGCAAAACAAGAATCATAGGCTTAATCAAATGGCATATATTTGAACTTAATACTTAGCGTGCATGTAACATGCATATGTGGCACGGTTATTAAAACTTGCTTGGGATTTGGTAATATTTATTCATTTTTTTTCTTTTCATCATCACAAAAATTCAGCAAATATAACATAAATTGTCAATTTGATTATTACTACCTTATTACTTTGAATCATAAATTTGCTATTCATAAATTTTGTTGCAAAAATTTAATTTTCTAAAATAATTCTTTAGCTTTAATTGTATAAAATTATAATCACATTTATTAGTTTCTGACAATTAAAAATGTGACAAAATTTTGTAATTACTTATAAAATAATTAATTTGGCATGATTAATTAATTTCACAAAAGTTCTCTTTTATCTTGGCAAATAAAATAACTAATAAAACATGAAAGATTTAATTTCTTTGAAAAATAACATTTTTCAGATCACAAAATTTTACATTTACATCATAAATATATATATATATATAAAAGTTGGAAAAGTCCAACTACATTCCCATTTATTAAATAAATTCTTTGGTCACCTTTTTAAAAAAATAATCTTACTTAATTATTTTGTAAATAAAAACTGCATAAATATAAATGAGAAAAATACATATTCAAAGTATGGAAAAATCACATTTATCATATATAAACATTAGGGCATAAATTACTAAGACATATATTAATATCCTTTAATTAAAAGAGATTCTTTCATGAAGCAAAATAAAAATAAGCAAGCATGTCATTACATTAATTTTAAGGCATGAGTTTTCAAAACATAATTTTACTATCCTTTAAAAAAAAAAAAAAAAAATTCCATAATACTAAACAAAATTTCAGCAAACAATATATATTCATAACTCACAATTTCTCTATTAAACCAATTTAACAAATTCATCTAGCATGCTTGTATGCCTTCATGGATTTAACAACATCATTAGCATGCAACACTAACAACACCAAAATTAAGATACTATAAACCATATAACACACCCAATGCCCAATTTCTATATAGCCTAATACATAAAAGGTTATAAATTTTACATGTTCATAATCAATAACTTAAAATAAAGAATACATAAACCGAAACAAAATTTCACAACCTTTTAATATACCCTAGGCCAAAACCCAATTATCATGCTTCTATGTCCAATTTACATTTTATTAACAAGACATCAAGACTTACTGAAAGAACAATAACCCAATATAAATCTTTCATGAATAAAAATCAAAACTCGTAAAGATTTTCATGAAACCCTAACATGATCCTATTTCCAATAACAATGTTTCCACGACTCTTTCATGTCTTTAGTTCAATATATCATATCAACATAGCAAGAAAAGAAAAAATATGAAACTAATCCTATATACATGTTGGTTGAAGCCTATAAGCATTAACATCCCAATTTTATCTTTAAAACAAAGACTCACAGCAAACTTCAACATATAATTATACAACATGGTCATGTTTCTAACATCAAGATAAAATCAATAAACAAAAGATTTAAATATAACATTTCTTGCCATACACCAACCCATATTTCAAAACTACAACAAATCATATTAAAACAAACATAGATTGACGGAGGGATCCATTACCTTCCTTGATTATGTTCACAACACAAAAGCAAGAACACACTTTAGGCACCTACAGTTTTCGAACCCCAACAAGACAAGAGAGAAGAAAAAAATTAACACTTAGATTTGAGAAGAAGAACTACTCTTATAGAATCAAAACCAAAATAAGTCAAAGCATTACCTATGATCCTTGAATCCTAGCCTCCTTCTTCTCCCTCTTCTCTTTCTTTCTTTCCCTCTCTCTTTCACGTGCCCTCTCTCTCTCTCTCTATTTCCCTCTCTAGGTCTCGGCAGCCACCTAAAAATGTGTCAAGGTGTAACGCCCTGGGTAGCCAAGACCGTTACACTGTGTGTTTATAAAGGTGCAAGACTTGTTAATCAAGTCATTTGGTTAGAAACGTGTTACAGAAACTGTAATTGAACTAGGGTTAAAAGATTTTGGTAATAAAAGATACATTTCATTTAAATAAACATTTCGTACATGGGATCCCAAAGGAAATAGAGTTTAAAGGATAGTTTACAAAATTCCAGGATATATACAACTACTGGCCACTCTAAGGGAAAAATAGACATTTTAGGTTCTCCTGTCCCTCTACCATCTCTCGATCGTGGCGGCCAATCAGCTGATTATGTACATTCAGCCCCAGAGCTCTCCAACTCAGAACTGGTCCACCTTGCCCTTGCCTTTACCTGCACCACGCAACACCCGTGAGCCAAGGCCCAGCAAGAAAGCCATGTTACAGAGCATAAACGATAAACAACAGTCAAATATTTCACAAATCATCACTCAGATATAAAATAGGTCACATTGCCCACATAATCAAAGACATCAAACTATAAGCCAATAATCAATCATCCAGATAACAAACTTGTCACAATCATCAGTTAAACAACAATAAACATATCACACAATATCCAGGGTCGACACCCTTAGGCCGTACCCTTTGATTATCCCACTGACTCCGGCTCGCTTAGTCCGACCTCAGTGATTATGTACTTAGCCTCAGCTACCAATGGTTGAGCCATGCCTCGTGCGCAATTATTGATTTCGGCACTCTTAGGCCATTTATCGCATGTCCCCATGGAATAATACCATCTTATGACACCACATAAAAATATAGGAACTCTTAGTCCCAACATAATCACAAAACCAGGTGCAGTTTCTTACATTTGATTCAAATTGCCTTGATTAATGAAAACGACCTTCTTACACGATCCCGTTCGAGCCCTAGCGTACACCTAGTCACAATCGTAAAATAGAACCATCATTAAATCTCAATTTCGTATCCTAACCTCGGGACCAATCTTGAGCCCTCGAGAAGCCCCAATTCCACCGAACGGGGTGGTGGAATCAAACCCCGAGCCCCCGAGCGAAAACCCTAAGAAAATACCCAAAAATTCATTTATGAAGGCAGGGTAGCGCTACAACGCCACAAGGTGGGCGCTGCAGCACTAAATACAGAAACAAAATCCCCCAGAAATCCCAAGCATAGCACTGTAGCGCTCTACTGCTAGCGCTACAGCGCTACAGACAGCACCAGAAATCCCTTGAGTTTTTCCTTCCAATTTCCCTGAGCCAAAACTCCATAAATCCCCTCCAAACCTCCACCACACTTCAAATTAATCCTACCATCCACTACATCTCATCCCACATGTCCCAACTACATCAAACTTGGCTACATGCATCATTAAACACAGAAAAACAAGAATTGAGTTTGAAGCTCAAAAACTCATCAGAAAAACCAGAAACAACACAGAAACTCAAATGATCAAGTTCAGAATTGTTACCTTTTATGGATAATTCGGCCCTAGGTTGCCCTCTATGCCCTTCTAGCCTTTATCTCCTCAGTTCCCAAAACTCAAATCCCTTAATTTCCATCCAAAGTTCAAGTTCAGAAATCAACTCCAACAAAACTCAGAAAACTCATCAAAACTTTTAAACTTTACCTTAATTGGGTAGCTAATTCTTGCTTAATCTTCTAGCTTCACCAAGAACCCAAGCCCCAAGCTCTAGCCTAAGCTTCCTCTGAGTTACAGCTTAAAAAATCCTCAAGGAGAGTAAGAGAGAAAGTGATCGATAAGGAGAGAAAAAGGAGTCTCTCTACTTTTCTTCTTTCTTTCTTCCTTTTCCTTCCTTCAGCCTGTAACATATTCTACAAATCCCACTAAGTCTAAAAAGGCAGAAAGACCCTTATCCTCTTTTTAACCATCAAATGACAATTTTACCCTCCCATTAAAACCTAAGCCTTTAAACATTTTAAGGGCATTTTGGTCATTTGTTCCCAATTCCTGCTAATTCCTCGAGTGTCCCTAATAATTCCCGCTTAAATCCCGTCACCTAACTAATCACCAATTATTTTCCTCAATGTCATATAGTCTCCAATATATTTCCCAAATTCCCAAAAATACCCCCAGGCTTTCCCGAGCCAGGTATAAACCCCCGCTGTGACTATTTCGCTAAACCGCTCACTAGGATCGCCTTGAGTCATAAGCTGCAAATATATCCACATAATAATGTGGTATTATCAATTTATCGCAAATAATTACATTTATGCCCTCAACAAGCCAAAATTACGAATATGCCCTTATAATCTAAATAGGGCCTACATGCATACTAATACTCATAATCATGCATCTCATATATCCATATAATCATATAAGCATGCTTATCTCATAATCATTCATTAAATAATTTAAATTACATATAAACAAATTATGCCCTCCTGGCACACTAATCAAGGCTCTTAAGCCTTATTAGTACGATTTTGGGTCGTTACACAAGGTTTCCCTTTGGTTTTCCTTTTATCTCCTAGTTGAAACCCTAGCATCCTTGGACCCCAAATCAAGCTTGATTGATTTCTTATTCCCAAAATTCTTGGCATTAAGATCCTTGACCTATCAAGAAAATAAAGAAAAGGAAACTAAGTTCCTTCCCTTGGCTAGCCATGACACACACACCCTCACCTTGCCAATTTATTTGTGCAATTCCCACTTGCTCAAAACTAAAAACTACTAATAGAATTCAAATTCAATAAATCACTTACCCATTATTTTATTTCTCTAATTTCTAATCAATAAAAGATGACAAAGGATTATTAAGGAAAGATCATCCCTTCCTTGTTCACACTCACACCACCCTCTCTCTCTCTATTCTTACAATTTTTCTTCTAAATTTCTCTTTTCTTAATTAATTAAATAACAAAAAATATATAAATAATAGGAAAAATATACACTGTGCATAGAATCTAATGTATGCTCACCATGCATACCATGCACATGCACACATACAAGCGCTAGGGTGAATTTCTACTAACCATGCACCTTGATGCACACAACCAAAACTCAAGTACTAAGAAATTAAAACAATTTAAACTTTTAATTCACTTAATTACTACCAAAAAATTCAAATAATTTAAAATAAAATATAACACTTAACAATTAACAATTAATTTTAAATAAACAAACAATTTAAAAAGATTTGGTGCGCTACAATTCTTTCTTAAAAACTCAACCAATTCTTTCTGGATTGTTGTAAGCTTTTACCCACTTTCACAACTTTAGTCGGTTGTTGTTCTTCTAGCTGGATCTCCTCTAGATCCTCTACGAGTCCAACTTCCTCGTCAAAATCCCCAAAGTGATGATCTATATCTCTATCCTCACTGTGGGCAACACCCTATTTGGTGACTTGTTCACCGGATTGGACATTTAGCTCATTAACTCCTCCTTGCAACCTGCTCGATGGAATAAGGCCACTCCCTTCACCATTCTTCTTTGCCTTCGATATTGGAGAGTTGTAGCATTCCCAAAATTCTCTCTGGTTTCCAGCAATACATCCAATTCTTGAATTAGTTTGGAATTTCATGGCCAAATTCCATATATACGTTACTGCTCGCAGTTCTACCAAGACGGGTCTTCCAATTAAAGCATTGTATGCAGAATGGCAGTTAACTACTATGAAAGCAATGAGTATTGTACTATTTGTAGGTGATATTCTTGGTAATATTGGAAGCCTGATTGACCCTGTTGGTGCAAGCCCCTCTCCAGGGAAACCATAGATGGTTTGGTTGCATGGTTCTAGGTCTTGTACAAATAAGTTCATTCTTTCCATGGATGATTTGTAAAGTATGTTCACCAAACTTCTTGTGACTACCAACACCCTTTCTACAATCATGTTTGCAATTTGGACATCTATGACTAGAGGATCGTTGTGGGGGAACCTAACATGATGTGTATTGAGCTCGGAGAAAGTTATACAGTCTTCCCCTGCTCGATCTTTTTGGGAGTTTGTTCTTCGACGATTAGCATTTAAATATCTTGTTTGTGACGCAGGGTTTTGGCATATCTTTCCCTCTCCTTACCACTGTCACTTGCTAAGTGTGGCCCATCATAAATAGTGAGCAGAGTGCCCGCAACCGGGGTAGGCTGTAAGGGAGGCAAGCGTTGGCATCCTCAAGCCTACTCATTTCCTCTATTAGCCGCTTGTTAGGGATCAACCCATTCTCATATATATCTCCTCAGATGTTCTTGTTGGACCAAAAATTCAATCTCATCCTTTAGGTAGTTGCATCCGTTCGTATCATGGCCATAGTCATTATGGAAGTGACAAAACTTTGTGGTGTCCCTCTTAGAGATGTCCTTTCGGATGGGGGTTAGTCGCCTGAAAATGTACGGTGGTGTGATTGGCTTGATACACCTTTACTCGGCTATCAACCTACTCGGTATAATTGGTGAACCTGACCTCATATTTATTTTTCTTAGGGCTTTTGTTATTAGATCCAGCGGAATCATTGCTCGCCCGTTTTCCACCATTTTTGTTATTGCTCTAACCACCATTGTTTTTAGGCTTGCTAGAGCCACTAACAGCTATCGCTGGCTCTTTTTTTTTTTTACCATGCTCCGTGTTTGGAACCTTCCATTCATTGGAGATGGCCTCCTTAAGCGTAATATACTTTTCTGGCCGGTCCAGAAACTCTTGGGTAGTTTTAAGTTCATTCTTTCATAAGCTGCTCCAGAATGGGGATTGGCATTGTACTCCAGCTGTTATTTCCATCATTTTTCCTTCATCCCCAATAATTTTGGCACGACTAGTTGCCCTCATAAACCTTTGAATGTACTCCTTTAAAGGCTCTCCTTCTTTTTTCCTTATATCTACTATCTGGTTAGCCTCTATAGGATGTATACGAAAAACATATAATTGGTTGTAAAACTCTTTCACAAACATTTCCTAGGAAGTTATGTTGGCTGGTTGAATCTTGAAATACAATTCTTGGGCAGCATTAGACAAAGTTGTTGGGAAGATTTGCCTTCAGGCATCTTCAGATACTTTCTGGATATCCATCGGTATCTCGAATCTGTTTACATGAGACACCGGGTCTTCTTTTCCATATAGTTGGGTAGTACATGCATTTTAAACTTACTGGGGACTTCATCTACTACAATCCTATTAATGAAGGGAGTGCCCTTTCTACGATCATATTCTATATGCGAAAGCTTATTTCCAACCAGTTGTTGGACTGCTTGGTTCAGTGCATCTATTTGGGTATGAACAACAGCTGGTATAACAAGGGTAGGAGAAGTAGTAGGGCCTAAACATCTATTTGGGATTGTACAGCCCTCAAATATTCTTCTCTATGTTTTGTTCTGATCCTCCTTGTCAATCAAAAACATTGGGCTGCCTAGGCTACCCCCTGCATTCTGGATAGTTGGTTCTTGTTGCCCGGGCCTTTGTTTATTTAGTTGACCAATGTTTCTCCTTGTATTCCTATACTGCTCAGAATATCCATTATAATCATGCCCATCTCTAAACTGTGACCGATGAGTACGCGAACGACTATACAAACTGTCACCTTACCTCCGTCCAAAACCATCTTGATAAACGGGAGGTGGCCCATGGGGCATGTGTTGGTCATTGGGTCCTAGGGAATTTTTATGTCATGGGATACCCCTGACCGCGAAGCCAGTGTCTAGTTGCCACCTACTTCCCGATGGGACATTTTTTGGTCCTCTTCCAGGTAGGACTTGTTCATCTATTACGAGTCTTCTTGGTCTTTGAGGACGTTGCTCGTCCTTGCTCTATCAAGGTTGCTTCTCGCTCACCCAAGCAAACCGAGGAGGCTAACGCTACTCGTTGGGTTTACCAGAATTCTCGGGCTGTCTTTCTGGTTGTGCAGCTCGATGTAGTTTTGGTTGAGGTGGGTTTTACGGAGGTGGTGGATTCTGAGGCTGCTCAGGTTATTGTGGATTTGATGCAGGTCGACACCCTTATGTTTACTGTATAGCAGCTTCTAGGGCAACAGTTTCATCTCTTTGACGACAATCCATCTCAGCTTGTATATCATTTAGTTCTCGCCTCTGCTTGTCAATCTCCATCTGTTGCATGATCACAGTCTCAGCAACATTCTCAGGTTAGCCTTTAGAGTGGCTAACTCATCCTGCAACATCCCTATAGTTGCTCGAAAGGTTTCAGCATCCAACTCTTTGTCTTCCTCTAGCTCCACTTAAGGCTCTTCATCAGTTACTCTTAGTGGATGAAGGGGATTCTAGGGGTTCTCAGACTCTTAACTAGTTTGTTGACCCTGGGTTCTTCTATTTGACTTGGCCCATTCTCCTCAGCTTTTAATCTTCTTGAGTTTAACTCTCAATAAAAGCACCAAAATGTTGACCCACGAATTGGTCAACGACGCTGAGTCAAATAAACGATATAAAATAAGAACTGAACTTACTAATATTAAATGACAAACAAATTTTATAGTGGTTTGGCCCCGATGGTCGGTAATATCCTACATCCACTTAGTACTATTATTTTTGTAAGGTTCCAAAAAATTTCTATCAGAAGAACAAAATCAACCGAGTTTACAAATAAGAGAAAAAAATACAAGATACTCGTATAACAACACTTGAATCTATGAACTCTCTTAAGTAAAGAATTATAGCATAAAAAATAATGAATCAATGAGTCCTCTATTTTTATAGGCTCCAAAATGTACATAGATGGGCCATGTGCCTTACATAATTTACGTAACAAATATGAATATAATAATACAAAATAACTTATTATCACATAAATGTAATGTCCTCCTAATCCAGGATTGTTACGTTGTGTACTTTAAATAGTCCCAGACTTGCTAATCAATTCCCTTGGTTATAAACATGTTACTAAGGTTAGTGACAAGGGTTAGGGTTAAAAAATTTGGTCAAAAGGAAGAGTTGACTTTTCATTTAAAAGTTTAGTACATACATGGGATCCAAAAATAATATAAATAGAGTTACAACCAGCCGGCCTAAGTGGCAAAATATGGGATACAACCCTAGTTCCTCCAAGATAACCCCGACCTTGGTGGTCGAGCAGCTGCATATGTACACGCCGCCACCAAAGCTCTCCAACTCATGGCTGGTCCAGCTTTCCTTTTCCCTTTCCTGCACCATATAGCTCCCGTGAGCCAAGGCTCACCAAGAAAACTTAAACATGTCCATGAACAGTAAATACAAATTCCAGATGCATATCTAGCTTGCCCAGCAGTAAAAACGTACTCATGCATGCATACAATTACAAATAAATTATCATAACATCACTCTGGGGCCCGCAACCCTAAATAGATGAGCATAGAGTCAATTTGGGGCCCTATGCCCTAGCTATGTGACCATAGAGTCACCCAGAGTCCCTTGCCCGAGTTCTGAGTAACTAGCAATAGAGCTAGCCAAGCTCTTGGTTTTCCAAACGACCATAGGGTCGGCCAACATAATAGTACGTCCATGATTAGGCCTAAGCCTCTCGACCAGCGTACAACACGCTATTGCTGCCTTGACTAATAAATCAATGCCTTAATAAGATATTTAGATACAAATAAGCATACTTCAGACAATACAAGTATGCATACATATTAATCATATATCTCAGTCAATTAAATACAAGCACAGTAATAACCATGTTCCTTAACGGGGTTGAGCCCTAATGATGAAAACAATCATTAAACAATTATCCAGACATAGAGCATTCAAGCATGCTTAATCAATGAGCACAAACATAACCTTAATCACTTTTATTCTCAGGGGTTGGAGCCCTATTCATAATTAGATTTAACAACCGGACCAAGCCTTAATCGCATAGATCACATATTGGGTGTCGTTTTCTTACCTTAGGTTTGAGTGCAACGTATAATAAGAATGACCCTCGAGCACAATCCTAGTTCTGAGCCCCTAGCGATAAGCTAGTCACAACCATAATATAGAATCCCATCAATAACAAGCGAATAAAGGCTTCCAAACTGAGTCTTAGCCTCCGGGATGTCGAAATCAACTAAACTGAGTAGTAGGATCGATCATGAGCCCTTAGGTTTGAGTTCCCCCACTCACAACCCTTCCTGGGGCTCAAAAGCCCTTCAAGCGCTGCAGCCCAAGGCAAAAGAGTAGTGGCCTGTCCCAAGTTAGAGAGCCCTAGGGCTCTCCTCTGGGCCAAATGCGCCGTGGTGAGCCCCTACAAGCTTCGCGGCTCAAATGGATATTCAGGACGTCCTTCTCCCTGCGTTCATGAGAGTCACAGCGCCTCAATAACAGGGTCGCGGCTCGACATGAAAAATCCAAAATTTTCCCTCATTTCTTCAAGCCAAATCTAACTAAAACCCTATCCAAACATAGCTAAATCCCAAAAATTAATTTCTCATTCAACTCAGCACTTCAATAACAACAAAACCCAAGCTTAAACTTGGCCAAAACCTCATCAAATCTCGAAATTTAGATTGAGTTTTCAAAACTCTCAAACTTAACTAAAACCAGAGAAAACACAGAGAATTAAGGCTAAAAAAGTGTTACCTTTGCTACCCAAAATGATGCTAAGCTTTTCCCCAAGCAATCCCGAGACTAAGCTAGCTTCCATTTTCCTTGGAATGTAAGAAATTCAAAGATTGAGAGAGAGAGTGTGTGTGTGTGTGTTGAGAGAGTTTGTATTTTTGTGTTTGTGCATTTCTGTGTTTTTGTAAGGTTACTTAGAGTTCAAGTAACTCTAAGTAAATCCCGAGGCTTGGGGTACCAAAAGCGTCCCCAAGGGTAAAATGGTCAAAATCTCTGAAATTCCCTCATAATCTCACTAACTCTGAATATATACTCGAATATTTATCCATGTTACCCGAGGTAATATACTAAATGTTAGGAAAACTTATACACGATCTTAATTATTTTCATGTCAATCATATATTAAACACATTATTAAAAGACAACCTAGAACATGTTTCTTCAATTGAATTTAAATAGAGATAATGATAAGAACACTTACATTATACACAGCGGAATGTATTAGTCCTTCCTTTAATTTCTCTAACCCTTGAATCCTTTCTATCGCAAGGTATCACCATGAAACTAAACCGATCTTCAAATATCTTCACAGCCTTCCAAAGTATCCTTAGAATCACAAAGAATAGAGTGCGCAATTCTCAACACAAGAGATAGATACAAAAGAACAAGAATAGAAGAGAATATTGAGGCTTAGAAAAGGACTTATGCGGTAGAGAGAATCTAAAACCCTAGAACATCAAGAATAGATCTTCTGATCTTCTCTCAGATCGTCTTTCATTAATCTGATTTCAACCCTCACTTAGCATTCCTTTTATAGGCTCAATTAGGTCATTTATTTTAATTAAAAATCAATAAAATAATAGATAATATAAGCCGTTAGGTCGAAATTCTCATGGGCTTTAGGCCTATGAAATTTCTCATTTAATTATAAGTCAGTTGGACTTAAAATCAAGGTCTGTATTATTTTCTATTGATTAATTAATTAAATAATTATTTAAATCCCTTATCAAATTATTTATTTATAATTTGAACCTTTTATTTAAACTTATTTATTAATTTAGACACCAATTTTTCGTAATTAATAAATCTGTTCTAAAATCTCTTTTCTTCTCTAAATTGTAAAACTCTATGAAACTATCCAAATTGACTTGATCAACTTTGATAATTCTAATTGATAATTAAATAAATTAATTGAGACAATTTAGATTATTTTATTCAAGGTATAGTGGGGACCATGGTGTTGGGAATAGTGCCCTTAAAGCAATTGTACTTGACAAATATTTTAAATGAAATAAATAATTGAATTGAATTATATATAAACTATGTGTGATATTATATGATAATATTAAGTGAATATTGGAAAATTCCAAAGTTTATCTATGTGGTCCTAATCTCATATTGGAATGGGAGGGTCGAGATTAAGATAATAAACTTAAAACAATTCGCAGTAAAATAAAGTTATAGAATCCTTAGATTAATTACTGCTAGTACGGTCCCCTAGTATTATGAATACATGTGACCTAGATCTGGATTACTAGTTTAGTAGGACACTTTAATGGAGGTACTTTGGATGTTTAGAGTATGTAGAACTGAACTAGATGTAATTTGTTAATAATTGTTTAAACACCGTTTCATAGTATTAATCAAACACATCAAACGATGATCATATAAATGATGATCTTAATTCTAAGGTTACTATGAACTCCTATATATGTCATCTGATCCTTTGAATCATGCATTAAGGTTTGTCAGATTGATCAAGCTAAGAGCAATTGTTTTGGGGACTCAATGATGTATATGGCTGGGGACGTACTTTAACATATATGAAATCTATACCTTCTAATACATTGAATAATGGTTCCCTATTAAGTTGTCTTTTGGAACTGAAAAGGTTATGAGCGCTCACATCGCAAACTTTTCGTGACACAACCTTCACTAGTAAAGTCAATGGTACTCTAGGAACAAGATATAGCTAGAAGGATAAAACGGTAATTTTATTCCCTTTTAATTATGAACCATTAATAGCGGATGAAAGGTGTATGTAATGATTACATCAATTGACACTTTATTCTTAAATAAAGTAATTAGTAAATATATGTCTATAATTATCAAGAGTTCAATCTCAAATTTATAGTTGAATAATCATGAGATTAATAAATATGATTATTTAATCAAAGAGTTTTGATTAATAATGTAATATTTATTCGAGTTTGATATTATAGGTCCATAGGTCCCGGGGTGGCTCAATCAACACCATGTCAAGACAAGAGTTGATATAAGGGTATAACTGTAATTTGGGAATTTGAGAAGAATTTTATTCGCTGGGTCAAGTATGCAATTTATATGATAATTGATGTTGAATAATTAATTATTAATTTTCAAAAATATATTTATTATTTTAAATATATAAATCTTCAAATTTCATATAAATACATAAATTTTTTAAATTAATTATTTTATTTGAGTGAAAGAAAATAAAATTGGTAAGTCGAAAATAGTTTTTGATTTATTTGATGATAATGATGATCATCAATTTGATTTTTTAATTTTGAATTTGCAATTTAAATTTTGAAATATGGTTGTCACTTTCCCATAGAAAGAATAATACCTTATTTAACTAAATAAAAGAAAAATACAATATCCTTAAAAAGGGATATAGCAGTATAAGCATGACACAGTCCAAGGACTGTGCCATGCGTATATCAATATGTTGATATTGTATCAGTGTATTTTTTATTTTATTTATTTAATTATTTAATAATTTAGTTTTTTCAAATTTGGTAAGTTAGATATTTACCTAAATCAAATCCTATCATCCTTATCATATTTTATAATATTCCTATTATTATTAGGAATAATAAGGTAATAGAAATATCTCTATATATATGATATAGAAGAAGAAGAGAAGATACACAGAAAGAAAAGAAAACACAATACACAATTCACAATAGTTCTCAAAGTTTTTGTCGGACAAAACTCTTTCTTTTTCTTCTTTATTCTAGCCATTCTCAGACCGTAATCCAAGTTCTCATGTGTTGAGAAATACTTGTGATTCCTATAATACAAACCCATGTTTTATATGTGCCCACACACATCTTGAGGTGTAGAGAACACTCTAGAAGATCGTGGTTTGAGTGTTCAAAGCTTTGGATACGAAGATTGATAAAAGTACGAAAAGACTCAAGGAAACTTGATAGGCTTCAAGAGGTAATAGTATATGTTCTTGATATTTTTTTGTGTTTGTATGTTTTATATAAATATATTGTATATTTGTTGCATGATTAATAATATTGTATGTTAATGTTTCTAGACTGTTTTCTTGGTCATATAAACTGTTTATATATTAATGTAAAATTTTGACTGTTGTTGTCCTAAAAACAATGGGTCCACCACGCCGATTTCGCTGCTTGTAATAAATATTTTTCCAATAATTGGTGCCAGAGCAGGTCATTAATATATATACATATTATTAATTGTTTTGTGGGGTTATGTAGATTTTTATATTATATGTGATATATGTTTGAATAGATGGATGTTTATTTTCAAGATGATAGATTCTTAAGGCCAGCCAACCCGTGCGTGCCTTCCAAGCATCGCACCTGCCTGCTGCCCAGTCCGCGCCCCTGCACCCAGTCCGCGCCCTTGCGCACCAGCCGCACACCCAGCCGTGCTGCCCATACAGCGTGCCAACGCGCCTGCAGTCAGGCCAGCATGCGCCGCAGCCGCTCCTCCAACCGTCGGACCACCCCCCCAATCGCTGCACCTTTGGTATAACCTAGGGATTCTGTCAAACAAATCCTAGTGTGTTGTTACCATAATTATTTTTAATTATTCATTTAATTAAAAATCATAAATTAAATTAAAATGGTTTTAATTTGGAAATTTCTTTAATTGAAATAATGTTGATTATTTTCCTTAATTAAAAATTGTATTAATTGCTATCTTCCATAATTAAAATTGTTTTAATTAAAATATCCAAAATTAAAATGTTTAATTTTATTTTTTGAATTAAATTACCCAAATTCAGATTGGGCCTTAGAAAATTTTGGGTGTTAAAACCCAAAGTATAATTATTTTAAAAGTTTGTTTAAAATAATTAAAAAGTTGTATAATTCAAAATGGATATGGAAAAGGGTGGCATTGGCTCAACAAGACTACATCTCAATGTTGAAGATCAAAGTGTTCTTCACAGATCTTAGTTAGTCTAGGTTACATTTTCATGTATATTTTTGCAAGTGTTGTAATTTTTCTAGAAATACCCAAAAGTTACCATACTCGCTTTTATTTACTTATTATAAATGTTTGAATGTGATTAAAATGTTTAATATTTTATCATGCATTATAACATGTCATTCATATACACACACAGTATGCAATTAGCATGCATTACATTCGTGTAGAAACATGCTATTAGGAAAGTCCTATAATTTTTGTTATATTTTTATATATGATAATTCATATAATAATAAATTTAGTCTTAATTAGTTAAGATGGTAAATCAAAATTAAAGTTGTTTAATTTTTTTTTTAATGAAAAATGTTTTATAAAAATAAAAATGATATTCTCTTAATTAAAGCAAATTTAGAATTAGAATTGAAATTAAGGGCACAATTTTTTTTTGTTTTGCATAATTGGATTATAAATTATTAGAATATCATTTAGTAAAAATAATTAAATTAATTTTTAAAACTAAATTAAAAAATATTGATTTTTGTGAAAAACATACTTTTCCAAAATAGTGAGTGGGAGAGGGAGTTATGACAATAAGTTCTACGGTCTCCATTATTGGTTGAACACCGAGAGGCATAGGAAGGGTCTCGGGTCGCCTCCGTTTGTGGCCTCCCTAAGGAAAGGCTTCCGGATATGTTTATTTTATCTCAAGGTTGATTTCTCTTATGAGAATATAATTAGTGATGTATTTCAAGTTCGGCTGACCCTAAGGCACACTCTTGAGTTAAGTCATTGATTGAAAATAATGGGTTACACTCCAAAGGTGTATATAGGCTTTCAAGCACGACTAGTGCATCTTGACCAAACTAGCAATAGTTCATAAGTCAAAAGAGAAAAATGTGTTTTTATGTTTTCACTTATGAAATTAAGATTTGTCTCAAAATTAATTTGGAGTTAGTCTGACCTACCCCAAGGCGGTCCATTAGCTTTTCAAATTAATTTATCGTTGATTAGTATATATTTTTTATGTGTTTTTATATGTTGCATTCATGCATCATATTTACTTTTCGAAATAAAATCTGGTATTTATTATATGTTTTAATTCATTATATTTAATTTATTTATTTCCAACAACAATGGTTAATTCTCTTAATCCTAATCAAGAACCTCAAAATGTGAAAGAACCAGTAAATCCTTGTAATGGCCACTTTAGTACTTTTCATTTAGACTTCAACAATCTAGATGTTTGGTACAGAAACATACACATAATTCTAAGTGAACTAAAAGTGTATGATGCAATCATTTATGTGCCTCCAGATGAGCCATCAACCTTATCTGATTATGATAGTCATAGAAAATATGCGAATTAGATGAGATCTGATTATTTGGCTCGTCATTGCATACTAAAGACTGTGCCTGACGATATTAAATCGAGATATGTGAACCTTATATCTACATACAAGATATGGGAAAGGATCAAAAGAGATTATTTTGATCACTTAAGAAGTTTGCAAGAAGAAATGATAAATATGATTTGCTCGCCTCCTTTTAATATATTTGAATAGTTGATTCAAATTTTTATGCCACCATATTTTTGTCTTGTTTTTCCGAAATGCATAATTCAAGAAAAGAAAAGAATGCGAAAGAAAAACAAGAAATTGATTGCATATTGGTAGACCAAGAGATAACTGACATGAAAATTAGTTTTTTCATTTTCAACTTCGTATTATGCTCTTTTTCTTTTAAGTAGTTATAGAATTCTTTCTAGAAACTATATTTTTAGATTCCTTTATTTGATGAATGAACAAGTTTAGTATTTCTTTTGAATAATAAATTCAGTTGTTATTTTTGAAATATACTTGTTCCACCTATTTCATCAATGAGTATAAATGATAATTATGAATTATTGTGCAAATCAAAGATTTAATAAGACATCTTTTTCCAACCACAATTAAGTGAAACATATATGTGAATTATTTTTTAGATTGACTTGTAATTAAGTAGACACATAAAACAAATAAAATACAGTCTTTTATTTCAATCATTCAATGGTTCTCTCTCTGTTTATATAGTTTGTTAATTAAAGTTAACCAAAAGACCTTTCTCTAATAAAGGCTCAAAAATCACATAATCGTTTAGCTAATACATAAAGATGTATGTTGAACTTTTTAATGTTCAAAGCTAAAAGAAATAATAAATATTTAGTCAATATTTATTGATATTTATTTAAGGTATGTTTAACTTTGATCAAATGAAAAGAAAATTTCTAGAAATTTTCATGCAATATTCAAAGTAAAGTCACTTAGAGACTTGTGTTTAATCTGATCAAAAGGAAGTCTAAACTCGAATTTGGAATTCAAGTAATTTGCATGTGAACTTGGAATTCAAACCCAACTCACATACAACTAGAATGCTAAGCAAAATTAGTATTTTGGAAATGGAATATGATCTTAATAGATAAGATTAAATAGATAATGAGTAATCATTATCGTCTTCATTATTTCTATAATTTTAACACTTGTTATACTCTGTACATGTTTGATTGTACAACATCAATGACTTAGAAGTTGGGATTCACAAATGGTTATGTGAATAAATTGAAAATTTTCCATGAAGTCATTTAGTGAAACAATTTAATAATCATAAAAGATTACAAAAGAGTTTGTATCTCTTTAATGCTACTTTAATGAAGCATGATTTTGTAATCACTGTATTTTCTAGTTAAATTAAACTAGAAATAATGACTGCAATTCAAGTAAGCAAGTTATTGATAATTAAACAATGAAAAAACCAAAGAATATCATAAATTTTGTAAAGCATTGTTGTAGTGGGAGCGTTAGTTAGTAACTACTCCATTACAAATGTAAAGATAGTTAAATTGTGTGGAACACAATCAAACTATACTTCATTTGTATACTAGTATATGAAATGAAAAAGTTTTTACAGAAAACAATGGTTGAAACACCATGAATCTAGAAATAGAATTTGGAATTCTATGTCATTTGGATTCTTGAATATCCAACTAAAGTTCATTGAGCTTCAGTTTGAAACAGGATATTCAAGATGAAGAGGAGAATAGAGGAAAGTATATGCTTTTCGAAGTTAGGTTAATAGCCTAAGGCTATGAACAGAAAGAACAATTTATTACTTGAATAAATATCTTCTACTGGTACCAAATTTAAATCGATTTACATACTCTTATCCACTGTTTTCTGCATGGATTATGAGATTAATTTAAATGAATGTCTAAGTAGTCTTTATTGAATGGCTAAAATGATAAAATCATTTGAAGATCTCGACTAGAAAGATTCTGTTGTAATTCTTATACTTAATATTGACAACGTTCTAATCATTGGGAATGATGTAGAGAAATCATCAAAAGAAAAGAAATGGTAAGCAGAACATTTCTAGATTGGATTTAGAAAAGCCAACAATGTTCTATGCATTCAATTCTATAGAGATTGAAAGAAAAATCTTTAGGCTCTGTCTCAAGCAACTTGTATAGATAAAAAGCTTAAATACTTTAGTTTACAAAAATCAAAGAAAGGCTTTTTGCCTTCCCAGTAAGGAGGATGTATTATCTAAATAATAAATATCCATTTATTCTTTTACTAGAAAAAAGGACATGAGACATTATTCCTACAACTCAGTGATGGATTGTTTAATATATCGAATGTTATATTTTTGAATTGACATTTGTTAAATAGTGATAGTCAGCAGTTGTCAATCCAATGAAGGATTGAGTCATTGAATAATTATAAGGACTTAATTTTGAGTATCTTGAATATAATAGAGTTTAGATGTATGTGCATTTAGGCAGAGACCTAAAATCCCAAAGGAAGAACTGCTTTTAAATCTTAAAAGATTGATCAGCTTCCATAATTGTGGAATGGACACATTAATCTAGAAATGTGTTAGACATTTCAGATTTATATGTTTCACCATAAAAGCTTAAATGTGACAGCTATGATCAGTTAAATAGGGTATTTGATTTAGTTGAGTTCTGAGTCATTCTGGAAAGGGTTTCAGACTAGAATAAACAACTAGTATCTCATTAAAAAAGCAATGGGGATGCAAGTATTCTAGAAGAACTAGAAATCATGCGAGGATAAAGCACATGAAATTTTAAAAAATTGATGCAATGAGCTTGAAGATAACTAGAAATCATCATTTAATACATTTTTACATAATTGATGCAATGAGCTTGAACATAACTTCAAAACTGTTTCTTACAAAACTGTTACAAAGACTTTGTTAGACAAACTCGGTCAAGAGAATATGATTGACATATTGTAAGAGATGCCTCAATTTGTTTTAGGGCAAGTGGGAGATTGTTGTGAATAGTGCCCTTAAAGAAATTGTAGTTGACAAATATTTTAAATGAAATAAATAATTGAATTGAATTATATATATAGACTATGTCCGATATTATACGATAATATTAAGTGAATATCATAAAATTGCAAAGGTTATCTATGTGCTCTTAATCTCATATTGGTATGAGAGGATCTAGATTAAGATAATAAACTTAAAACAGTTCACAATAAAATAAAGTTATGGAATCTTTACATTAATTACTACTAGCATGGTCCACTAGTATTATGAATACATCTGACCTAGATCCAGGTTACTAGTGTAGTTTGACACTTTAGGGGAGGTACTTTGCATGCTGAGAGTATGTAGAACTGGATCAGATGTGATTTGTTAATGCTTGTTTAAACACCATTTCATAGTATTAATCAAACACATCAAACAATGATCTTAATCCTGAGGTTGCTATGAACTCCTAAATATGCCATTTGATCACTTGATTCACGCATTAAGGTTTGTCAGAATGATCAGGCTTAGAAGAACTGTTTTGGGGACTCAATGATGTATATGGCTGGGGACGCAGTTTAAAAGATCTGGAATTTACACCTTATAGATTGATTAATGGTTCCTTATTGGGTTGGGTTTTGGAACTGAAAAGGTTATAAGCACTCACGTCGCAAACTTGTTGTGACACAACCTTCACTAGTAGAGTCACTGGTACTCTAGGAACAAGATATAGCTAAAAGGGTAAAATGATAATTTTATTCCCTTTTAATTATGAACCATTAATAGAGGATTAACATTGTATGTAATGATTATATCAATGGACATTTTATTCTTAAATAAAGTACTCAGTACATATATGACTATAATTATCAAGAGTTCAATCTCATATTTATAGTGGAATAATCATGAGATTAATAAATATGATTATTTAATCTAAGAGCTTTGATTAATAATGTAATATTTATTAGAGCTTGATATTATAGGTCCATAGGTCCCCAGGGTGGCTCTATCAACACTATATAAGGTAAGAGTTGATACAAGGGTATAACTATAATTTGGGAATTTTAGAAGAATTTTATTCTTCGGGTCAAGTATGCAATTATATGATAATTGAGGTTGAATAATTAATTTATAATAAATTATTAATTTTAGAAAATATATTTATTATTTTAAATATATAAATTTATCGCATTTCATATATATAAATAAATAAATTTTGAAATTAATTATTTTATTTGATTGGGAGAAAATAAAATTGGTAAGTCAGAAATAATTTTTGAATTATTTAATTTTAAATGATGATCATCAATTTGAATTTTGAATTTTGAATTTGGAATTTGGAATTAAATTTTTTAAATATGGTTGTCATCTTAACCTTAAAAATATTAATACCTTATTTTGTGGGAGATTGACTTTAGTTTAATAACGAAATAAAAGAAAAATGCAATGTCCCTAAAAAGGGATATAGCAGTACACACATGACACGACCCAAGGATTGTGCCATGCATGTATCAATATGTTGATATTGTATCAGTGTAGTAGTTATTTTATTTACTTTATTATTTAATAATTTGAAATGCTTTTTTAAAATTTTGTAAGTTAGATATTTACCTAAATAAAATCCTATCATCATTATGATATTTTATAATATTACTATTATTATTAGGAATAATAAGGTAATTGAAATATATCTATATATATGATATAGAAGAAGAAGAGAGGATACATAGAAAGAAAAGACAACACAATACACAATTCACGATAGTTCTCAGAGTTTTTGTAAGACAAAACTCTTTCTTCTTCTTCTTCTTTATTCTAGCAATTCTCATACTGTAATCCAAGTTCTCATGTGTTGAGAAATACTTGTGATTCCTAAAATACAAAAACATGTTCTCTATGTGCCCACACACATCTTGAGATGTAGAAACACTCTGGAAGTTCGTAGTTTGAGTGCTCAAAGCTTTGGATAGGAAGATCGATAAAAATACAAAAAGACTCAAGGAAACTTGATAGGCTTCAAGAGGTCATAGTTTATGTTCTTGATTTTTTTTTTGTGTTTATATGTTGTATATAAATATATTGTATATTTATATATTTGTTGCATGATTAATAATATTGTATGTTAATGTTTCTGGATTATTTTCTTGGTCATATAAACTGTTTATATTATTAATGAAATCTTTTTATTGTTGTTGTCCTAAAAACAATGGGCCCACCACGCTGATTTTGCTGCGTACTCTGAATGTTTTTACAACACATGGGCCTATGAAATCAAACTCAAATAAGTTATAAATTTAACAAATAAATTTACTAACTTATTAATTCCTCGTGACTCTACTAAAGACTGAGAATTGCACTCTTGAATTCATAGAACGCTCTATAAAAAAATATAGATACATTACTAATTATCTATTGTTACAACCATAATTGTCACTCAATCCTCTATAGACGGTCTACAATGAGATAGGACTAAAATACTTGTACGTCCTAAAATTCAGCACAAGTCTTTTAGATAGCTCGGATACAGCTGGCTAGCCAAGAACTGTAATAGATGATCCATAAGTCCATATTTCCTCTGTGAAGGTAGCACGACTCCCGAGGTCTATAGCTTGAGCTGGTGAATACAAAGCAATAGGCACGAACTGAAAATGTTTATAAAACATAGAATCCAAGATACGAGCTGGTGCTGCACTTAGCTCGCAGTGCGCTAGAAATCTATCGCATCCTTGGATCTTTATAAACCTGGATATGTTATATAGACGTGCATGGTCACACATTACATGTCCACAAATCCCTGAAATCCCGGACACGTTATATAATCATGCATGATCAAACATCGCATGTCCGAATTATCCCTGAGGATCCATGATCAGTTTTACCTAATGATTAGACCATACCTTAGGATAAATTGTAAAAATTGTAATTAGTGTGGGATAGGTCACACTAGGGATTTGATTCACGTGACGACCCCAAGGCCTATCCTATCCATAGATCTTTTCTATAAATATTAAGACCTTGGATAGGGAAAGGGTAGTAGTTTTGTAATACCAAAACTTTGTCAAAATTTAGAGAAAAAAATAGTAATAATACAGACTCATGGACTAGGTGGATTTTAACCTCCGAACCATGTAAAAAGAAGAGTGTTCTAAATGTTTCTTTTCTAGTGTTCTTAAGAATCCTTTTCTTATTGCGGTTTATCATTAAGCACTAATCTATCCCAGCTATTTTCATAATTCATTGTTGGCGAAAAATTGCGTCAACAGTTTGATGCTTTCATTAAGAGATATAGATTAGTGCTATTGTAAAAGATTCAGATAAAAGTTCACCATGGTGGTTACTCGCTCGAGACACGGTTGTTGACGGTCATAACTCGTCAATGAAGTTAAGTTAGAAAAATCGAAATATAGAGCTTATCAATGAAAAATTTCAAAGATCTAGTCAGAAACACAAAGAATAGTTGCAGAAAGAAAATGCTGAAATGAACTTGTATTTCTTATGGTGTTGTGCTAGAGTGTTTTTTTCCAACCCCCCTCCAAGTGGAAGTGGGGTTCTTTTTATAGTGGGCTCTAATGGCCCCTGATACATTGTGGTCCAGGAGACCAGATGGTACATGAGTTCATTTTCAGGAGAGAGTGGTCTCAGGGGTAGTGGTGTCGGCTCCAGTACATGGTCAGAGTCTGTGGGGATGTCTCCACTACTTATTGAGTACGAGGGTCAGAGATTGCCTGGTGTGGATCATAACAAGTACTTCACTTGTACGGCCACTACTTATCTGGCATGGGCTTAGTGTTTGTACTTCTCCTGAATTGGTGTGAATCGCTATGAGGCCCCTCCAATTCGCCTTTATTGTTGTGTTAGAGAGATCCATGATCTTACCTCTTGTTGGACTTACGGTAAGAGTGGTGCCCAATAGTTGGCGCTAATCTTAACGTGTGAGATAAAACCCCTCTAGTGAGGCCAATTTTGGGAGGTGACCCCTAGTGGTGCAGATGAGGCCTGGTAGGGCCGAGTGCACCAAGAGGAGGCATGATGCAAGGCTTTGCGGAACGCCTCTAGCCAGGCGTGGCTGCTGGGCACGAGACCCTCACGAGATGCCTCTCGCAAGGTGAAACACCTGGGCATGCCGAGTGGTAGCACGCAGCCTTCGCGAGACGCCTCCAGCGAGGTGTAGCTCCTGGGTGCGAGGCCCTCGCGAGACGCCATTCGCGAGGTGGAGCATCTGGGCACGAAGCCTTCGCGAGATGCCTCCAGCGAGGCATGATGGCTGGGCGCGAGGCCCTCGTGAGGCGCCCCTTACGAGGCGGAGCATCAGGGCACGCTGAGTTGTGGCGCGTTGCCTTTGCAAGATGCCTCCACTGAGGTGTGGCAAGTGGGTGCGAGGCCCGAGCGAGACACCCTTCGCAAGGCAGAGCTTCTGGGCCCGCACCCTTCGCGAGACACCTCCAGCAAAGCGTGACGGCTGGGCGCGGGGCCCTCGCGAGACGCCCCTTGCGAGGCGAAGCATCAGGGCACGACGAGTTGTGGCACGCAGCCTTCGCGAGACGCCTCCAATAAGGCATGGCCGTTGGGCACGAGGCCTTCGTAAGACGCCCCTTACAAGTCTTGTATTTAGGCATTTAGGGGACTTTAATGGGTGCTTTGGACCTTTCACAAGTACGGAATCTTGAGCATCTGCACTTGCCCCCCAATCTAGGAGAGGGTTCTTTAGGCTCTCTTGTAGACTTCATGGTGTGATGCATTCAAGATGTCTGCGAGATTTTGAGGGTGAATGTAGGCTTATTATTGTGCTCCGTGGGTCCCAAGGCATGTACCATGCTCCCCTCTTGAGCATTGATCACGCCTTTGGTTCGATGGTTGGGATGAGCCTGCGGCTCCTATAAATAAGCCTTCACAGCTAGCCTATTACTTACACTCCATCTCCTTGGCCTAGTGGTTTTTAAATCCTTCTGCTTTTCAAGAGGTAGGGGGTTCAATCCCCCACAACCTCACTTTTGCTATCCTTTTTTTTATTATTATTATTTGAGTTCATTTTTTGTATGTCTATATCCATGCAGGTACTTGAGGACTAAATCACCTTTTTCCTTTGTTTTTGCAGACACGTGCTTTCGACCATTTGCTTCTCTCGACCGCGACAGTGCTTCTGGCCCTCACCCTCCTTTTGACCATGACAGCGCCTCATTTTACCTGCTTGTGGTATATTTTCTTTTTTCCTTATGTTCATTGGGTCCAAATTAGCACTACTCGGGATGTGGTATTTTCGCCTGAGCTTGTCGTGAGCTAACCTTGTTGCATGCCCCCTTATTCATACCCCATAGTGGGTCATTTAGAGCGTTTGTACCTAGAGGTTTTGATTCCATTCCTTTGTGTTTTGCAGCAATACTCTCATTTATACGTGAGCCCTTTTTGCTTTCGAGTCGAGGTCTCATGGCATGTGAAGGTCCTTTCGACATTCCTCTGGGGGTCGAGTTTGTTGACTTGTCTTCAGACTCAGAGTCCCCTAAGGAAAATCCTTACCATGACTACGACACCTTAAGCAAGGCCCGTATTCGTCATCTTGAGCATATGGAAAAACTTACGCATAAAATTTGGGTGGTAAAGAGCGAAATAGACTCGATGTTGAGAGGAGACGGAGTACCTTTCCCCCTTGACCTTAACGACAATGTAGCGAACCTTAGGGTGACCCTTTTAGATTTGCATATGGAGTTGGAGTTTATGGAGGGACATATCCCACCTGAGCCTCCTAGCTCGTTCTCCCCTAATGACTGTCATAGAGCCATCCCATCTTCTCCTCAACCCTTATTCTCGATCTACCCTAGTTTAGCACTTTCGCAGCCAGTGCCTCAGTAGAAGACTCTTCCTAGGAAGAAAAAATGGAGGGTAAAGTGTTCTGTCTCCACCTCACCTTTTTCTTTTGGTTTTGCAGATATGCCGAAGAGAGGGAAACGACAGGTGACTGCTGATGATCAGGGCACTGCCCCCCTGTTGGCATCCTCTCTAGTGTCCCATGTGTCCGAGAATAAACTGTTGGAAATAGTAAGGAACTACCGTGTTCCTCCAGAATACACATTATACATTCCTTCGGACAAGTGTCGCGCTGACTGCCCAAATCTGGGTTACGTGGCTATGAGCGAGCATATCTTGAAAATGGGTGGTACAATCCCATTACACCCGTTTTTTGTCGTGGCTCTCAATTATTTTGACCTCGCTCCACTCCTGCTAGCGCCCAACAGTTTGCTGACCTTGAGTTGCCTCTTCATCTCGTTTATGGATCTTGTCCATCGTGCTCCTACAGCCCAAGAGGTGCATTTCATGTACAATATCATGCCCTCTCCTATGTCCAAGGGATTTTATTTCGTGTAAAAAGCTAATACTTCGGTCCCCTTGATAAAGGGTGCTGTGTCCAACCTGGGGTCCTGGAAGCAGGATTTTTTCTTTGTGCAGGGTCCCCTCTTTGTTTGTGAGCACTTTCGTTCTGCTCCCAGTAAGTACTTCAAGCCACCTTTTTTCTTTTTCTTTTTTTTAAACTTATTGTTTTGTAACTTATGTTTGTGTCGGCAATTGTGTGAATCGTGCAGAGCATTTTGCCACGCCTGGAGTTGTTGGGTTGGAGGCGGACGCGGTGAATGCATTCATCAATGCTAACCTTACCGAGAAAATGGCTACATACCTCTTCACTGTGGAAAAACTCAACTTTCACAAGTTGTCCCCAGTATCGAATCCCGGGTTGTTGCGGAATATTCCTAGGTCAAAGAAGAAGAAGGCTGCTTTGGCTGAACATCGCTCGGATGAGGGTGAGGCCGAGAGCATGCTAGAGGGGATCTCCCTTGGACACAGGCAACCTCACCAACTGTCTTCGTCCCTCGGGGGATGCTCTTCTTTAGCCCCTCTAGACCCTGACATGGCTTCCCACTCCCAGGATCAATAGGCCATGCCGGGGCATTTCGTTTGCCCTTATCCTGAGGACATCGATGCTTTTCCTCAGGCTCCCCACGACCTTGGTCCATCGAGGGCTCACTTTTTTTATCTTCCTGCACCCCCTCCTGATCTACCAAGGGCTCATTTTTTTGATCTTCCTACGCCCCCTCATGCTTCGGCGAGTGGGTCATCTGTCCTTACTCAACCAAGTACCCTTGGCTCAGAAGGGTCGCCCTGGGTGGGCTGCATGGCGGCCTCTTACGGGCAGCGGTATGTCCAGATTGCCACAGACCTTCTTGAAGTTGATTGAAGTGGTCTTAGGAGCTTCACTATGTCGGATCTTGGGGAGACTCTTGCGTGCCCCACTGCTTCGGTGAGTTCATGCATCTTATGTCAGACTTATCCTTTTTTCTTCCTTTTCCTTTTTGTTGCATATCATTGTTGTTGTTATTTTTCTTGTGCAGACCTATACAGTGGCTCAGCGATTTGCCGACTTGGCTCAAAACCTTTCCGTGTCGAATGCTAAGAGGGACTGTCTTACAGTCCAGGTCCAGGAGCTCGAGAGGGAACTTGCTGAAACCAAGCTTAATCTAGAGAAAGCCTTGGCGAAAGCTTCTTCCTCATCAAAAAAGAAGAAGAGGGTGATTGCCAAAGCCATGATGCTATAGGAAAGGGTCACTAGCTTAGAGACTGAACTTGAGGGTGCCAAAGCTACTACAGCTGCGTTGCAGGGGAGGGTCGCTTCCTCAGAGACGGACAAGGAAGCTATTGAGTATAGGTCCATAGAGCGCGCCCTTTATGGTGTATGGAGGCAGGATCCTAACTTCAATTTCTCCTCCTTTGGCGAGCACGCCGTTGCCCAGGCGGCTGAGTGGAACGCCCATGGCAGGAGGTCTTGAGATTATCATTTTATGATTTTTTCCAGTTAGTCCACTATGGGTGATGCTCGTTTGAGCCCTATTTTCCTTGTAATTTTTTCGAGTCTTGTTATGTTATCAAAACTCTTTTTAATATATACATATGCGATCATTCATATTTTATTCCTCTGCATTTGAGGTTCTTTTGAGCCCGTATGATGGTGTTCGATATGTTCTCTTTTTTATTTATCAGGCTAGAGGTCCTTTGGAGCCCATGTGAAGGGGTTCAATAGGTCCTTTTTTGGTTCCTCTTGATTGTTCTTATAAGGATATATTGACCCCTTGGTTTCTAGTTATCCTTTTATATACTTTTGCGCGCGCTTATTATTTGTTGCGAGAAGTGTCCTTCTCGTCATTATTCATAGTACTATTTTTGCAAGGGTCTCTTTTAGGACCCTTTTTGCCTAGACGGCTTGGTGGCCGCTCTAGGCTTATTGGTGGGTGCTCTTTTTGAGGCCTCTCCTCTTGTGGGAGCATCTGCCTTTATTTGGAAGTTTTTTTTTTTTTTTTTGTAAGACCTCTTGGCCTCCTTGATGTTCACAAGGGTAGCTAATCCTAGTGAACTCAAGAGATGCCTTGCAAGGTCTTCTCCTTGTTTGTAAGGGTTCATCACACATTTTTTTTAAATATATAAGGACCTTGTTTAAGGTCCTGATGTAAGGGGTCCTTTTAGAATCCTCCTGATAGGGGATTCTTTTCTGGTTCCCTCTGATATGAGGGGTCCTTTTTAGGATCCTCCTGATAGGGGGTCCTTTTTAGGTTCCCTCTGATATGAGGGGTCCTTTTTAGGATACTCCTAATAGGGGGTCCTTTTTAGGTTCCCTCTGATATAGGGGGTCCTTTTTAGGTTCCCTCTGATATAGCTAGATACAAATACAACTTCTCCCCTTTTTCTGACTTGGCCAAAAGGGGTGGTTTTCCAAGGTGTTCCTTTAGTTTGGTGAAGGCATCCTGGCATTCATCATCCCAAGCAAACTTTTTGTTCCCTTTTAGGATGTTGAAGAAAGGGAGGTATTTGTCAGTAGACCTGGAGATGAACCTATTGAGGGCTGCTACTCTCCTCGTTAAGCATTGCACCTCTTTTTTGCTTCGTGGTGGGCTCATTTCCAGCAAGGCCTTGATTTTTTCAAGATTAGCCTCGATATCTCGAGAATTCACCATGAAACCCAAGAACTTTCCTGACGAAACTCCGATGGTGCATTTGAGTGGATTCAGTTTCATTCTATATTTTTGAAGGGTGTTGAACATTTCCATGAGGTTTTTGGTGAGCTCCACCACCTTCTTTGTGTTCACCAACATATCGTCCACGTATACTTCCATGTTCCTTCCTATTTGATTTGCGAACATTTTGTTCACCAGCCTTTGATAAGTGGCACCTGCGTTTTTTAAACCAAAGGGCATCACATTATAGCAATACAGCCCGTTGTCTGTTATGAACGAAGTGTGCTCTTCATCAGCAGGGTTCATGGGTATTTGGTTATACCCAGAATATGCATCCATGAAGCTAAGTAGCTCGTGCCCTGCTGTGGCGTCTACCAATTGGTCTATCCTAGGAAGCGGGAATCTGTCCTTAGGGCAGGCCTTATTGAGGCTGGTAAAATCCACACAAGTCCTCCATTTTCCGTTGGACTTCGGGACTAGCACTGGGTTTGATACCCATAGTGGGTAAAATCCCTCTCGGATGAACCCATTTGCCTTCAACTTGTCAACCTCCTCTTTTAGGGCCGCGTATCTCTCTGGGTCCAGCGCTCTCCTTTTCTACCTCACCGGCCTTGCTTTTGGGTCGATGTTCAGATGGTGGCACATGATCGCTGGGTCTATCCCTACCATACCCTCATGACTCTAGGTGAATACGTCGAGGTTGGCTTTCAAGAACTCTACTAGCTTCTCCTTCATGTCACCTACAAGGTTTTTTCCTACCTTCAACTTTCTCAACAGCTCATTCATGACCGTTACTTCCTCCAACTCCTCTACCGGTTCAGCTCTGGGCTCTTCTGTGACTCGTGGGTCCAATTCGTGTGGGTTTGCGCCTTCATGCACAACCATTCGTGTGGTTGTGCGGAGGGATGTGTTATAGCATTCTCTCGCTTCCTTCTGCTCTCCTTTCATGCATGCTATTCCCCCGTGAGTTAGGAATTTCATAGCTAAGTGGTATACAGAAGTGATCGCCTTCAATTCTCTTAGGGAAGGTCTCCCTAATACCGCATTGAAGGCTGAGGCGCAATCTACCACAAAAAAGTTTGCCATTATGGTGGTTTGTCTTGGTTGTTCTCCCATAGTGAGGGATAACTCGATTGCCCCTAGGGGCTGTATCGAATCTCCCGTAAATCCATTCAAAGAAGTATTGCAAGGCTTTAGGTGTCGAATGTTTAGTCCCATCTTCTCCAAAGCTAGGTGATATAAGATGTCCACAGAGCTTCCATTATCCACCAAGACCCGATGCACCCTCATGTTAGCAAGCTGGACAGTCAACACTAGGGGGTCATTATGGGGGAAGTGTACACCCCGGGCATCTTCTTCGGTAAAGGTTATTGAGTCATTTTTACCCTTAAAACTCTTCGGGGGGCGTTGTTCTATACTTAAGACGCATGGTGGTGGACTTCGTCTAGCCTCCCAAGCATATCTATCTCGTCCCTTCCTTGATTCGCCCCCGAATCCTGGTCCCCCAAAGATGGTCCTGACCTCTCCCACGGTAGGGATGCTCCTTCTTCTGGACTTTGGTTCTCCTTATGCACATATCTGCCCAAATGTCCCCGGCAGATGAGCTCCTCGATATCCACCATTAATGGTTGCATTCCGTGGTGGTGTGGCCAATGTCTTTGTGATATTGGCAATACTTGTGGGATCTTTTTTAGACCGGCCTTTTTTCATTGCCGGGGGCCTTCTGAAAGGGACCTGGTTTTTGTTCGTAACAAAAATATGCTCTCTCGCATGGGTGAGGTCAATATAAAAGGTGTAGGGGCCCTGTCTGCCCTCATCAGAGCATTGATGCTTCCGGGGTCGATCATCTCTCGTTCCCTCATAGACCCTCTTCTTCTTTGCACCACTTTGGCTTTCTCGGATTGAAGGTTTTGGTGGCGACTGGCCTTTTCCAGCTTTGAGGCTTCCGTGGCCATTCTCCATGCGAATATATTTTTGTACTCGCTCAAAGAAATCATCCTAGTCTGTGACCTCCCTCTTGAGCATGTTATCCCATAACTTGCTTCCTGGGCGCACTCCAGCTGTGATGGCCATTTTCAGCTCTCTGTGAGTCAAGCTCCCTACTTTAGCTGCCTCCATATTGAACCTGTGAATGTAGCTCTTCAGACTCTCATTTTCTCCTTGCTTCACGTTGGCGAGGTTGGTGCCTGGTATCGTGTAGTCTCACACGCTGTGGTGTTGCTGGAGGAATTCATCGAAAAACTATTGTGAAGATCTGATGGACCCCGGTCTAAGTCTTTTGAACCATTTGTACGCAGGTCCTTTCAATGTGACAGCGAAGCAATGACATCTGGCCCTGCTACTAATTCCCCTCAGCTTCATCAGGTCGTTAAATGCATCCAGATGGTATTTCGGATCTGTGCTTCCTTCATAGGGGGTCATATGGGGCTCCTTGAAGTTGGCCGGGAGCTGGATGGCTTGGATCTCCTTGATGAAGGGCGACTCATGGTCAAACTCATCCTCAAAGGCCTCACCTCCAGAGGCAGTGATGATTTTGCTTCGTAGGCTCCTCATTTCTATGTCTAGGTCTTGCCTCCTCTTGTTCAAGGATTCTCTCAGCATGGATGGGTTAGGATCCCCCTTTCCTTTGCCTTCCCGGGGCGCCATAGGGGGTGTGGTCCTTTTACCCACCCTCATTTTGTTGATTTCTTCTCGTAAATCTGAGGGTGTTCTCCTTGAGGTGACCTCGACATCGTTACGAGGGGCAGCGTTGGTCTTCGGCTCTAGTCCCTAGGGCTGCTTCGGTGGTTCGGGACGTTCGTGCTGCTTCGTCCGGGGGGTGTTACTAGTGTAGAGTCGAGTCCTTCCATCGTCTACTGGGATGGTGGTTTCCACTCCCTCCTGGCCTCTCTCTTTCTGCTTAGGGAGTGTCACGTTTAATCTCCCTCCCAATAGGCCTTTTAGCACCTCCTGCATGTTTTCCAGGGTGGTTTCTAGCCTCTGATTCTTGCGATGAAGTTCTCATATCTTGTCTTTGTAGAATTGGGACTTAGAACTCGAGCTCAAGGAGTGGACCCGAGGGTGCTTGTCAGGCCAGCATGTTGATGGGCCCGGATCCTGCCGATCAGAGTATGGCACCTGTGGCGGCCTTGGAGGCAGGAACTCACCAGCACCCCTCACCGGCCTTGGACAATCCTCCTCAGGTGGGACCGCTAGGGATGATGCCTCCCTTTCATCTCCGTGGACCTCAGGCTCCTTTGGGGCCTCCACGTTTGCAAGTGGGGGAGGATCCCTCATGGAGGCTTTTAGTAGATCTCTGTCAAGAAGGACCTCCACCTCCTGCAGCTCTCTCAACCGTTTCGAACATCGCGACATCTTTTTCTTATCGAAATCAACGGAAGAATAATGGCTTGTAACCTATTCTTCCCACAGACGGCGCCAAACTATTGACGGTCAGAACTCGTCAATGAAGTTCAGTTAGAAAAATCAAAATATAGAGCATATAATTAAAAATTTCAAAGATCTAGTCAGAAACACAAAGAATAGTTGCAGAAGGAAAATGGTGAAATGAACTTGTATTTCTAATGGTGTTGTGCTACAATGTTTTTTTCCAACCCCCCTCCAAGTGGAAGTGGGGTTCTTTTTATAGTGGGCTCTAATGGCCCCTGATACATTGTGGTCCAGGAGACCAGATGGTACATGAGTACACTGTCAGGAGAGTGGTCTCAGGGGTAGTGGTGTCAATTCCAGTACATGGTCAGAGTTCGTGGGGATGTCTCCACTACTTATTGAGTACGAGTGTCAGAGATTGCCTGGTGTGGATCATAACAAGTACTTCACTTGTACGACCACTACTTATATGGCATGGGCTTAGTGTTCGTACTTCTCCTGAGTTGGTGTGAATCGCTACGAGGCCCCTCCAATTCACCCTTATCGGTGTGTTAGAGAGATCCATGAACTTAACTCTTGTTGGACTTATGGTAAGAGTGGTGCCCAGTAGTTGGCGCTAATCTTAATGGGTGAGATAAGACCCCTATAGTGAGGCCAATTTTGGGAGGTGACCTATAGTGGTGCAGATGAGGCCTGGTAGGGTCGAGTGCACCAAGAGGAGGCATGATGCAAGGCTTCGCGGAACGCCTCTAACAAGGGGTGGCTGTTGAGCACGAGACCCTCACGAGATGCCTCTCACGAGGCGGAATACCTGGGCACGCTAAGTGGTGGCACACAGCCTTCGCGAGACGCCTCCAGCGAGGCGTGGCTGCTGGGCGTGAGGCCCTCCCAAGATGCCCTTTCTCAAGGTGGAGCATCTGGGCACGAAGCCTTCGCGAGACGCCTCCAGCGAGGCATGACGGCTAGGCGTGAGGCCCACGCGAGATGCCCCTCGCGAGTCGAAGCATCTGGGCACGCTGAGTTGTAGCACCCTGCCTTCACGAGACGCCACCATCGAGGCATGGCTGCTGGGCGCGAGGCCTTTGCGAGGCGCCCTTCTCGAGGCAGAGCATCTGGGCACGCAACCTTCGCGAGACGCCTCCAGCGAGGTGTGAAGGCTGGGCGCAAGGCCCTCATGAGATGCCCCTCGCAAGGTGGATCATCTAGGCACGCCGAGTTGTGGCACGCAGCCTTCGCGAGATGCCTCCAGTAAGGCATGGCCGCTGGGCGTGAGACCCTCGCGAGACGCCTATTTCGAGGCCTATATTTAGGCGTTTAAGGGACTTTAATGGGTGCTTTGGACCTTTCACAAGTACGGAATCTTGAGCGTCTACAATAGTAATGAAACGAATCAGCATGGTGGGCAGGAGGCTCACCATACTACTGTTTCCGATGAACATAACCATGAAATCTAGCAACGGTCGAGAAAACAATCGATGGGCCACAGCGACACTGGGAGTTCAGCATCATCGCCGCCGAATCCGAACCCGGATTACTTGACTGCAGTAGAGTTGAAAAACATGCAGTTAAGGAGCCATCTAGCCAAAGCAAAGAAACAAATCGAGGAGGTTCTGGCTCGGCTACCCCCTCTTGCAACCAACGTTAACGTCAGAAAGAGGCAAGGTGTAACTCATAAGTCCCACCGGGATAGTCGACCCAAACCAAGCCGGTCGGTTAGAACCTCGACCCCGAGTTCTATGCCCATGGTGCAAGATCACCAAGAAATCCCATTTGATGGCTTTCCCAGGGGCCATCGGTAAGTCAGTCGGTTGGTTAGGACCTCGACCCCAAGTTCAGTACCACCGTCGAATGCACTCGGAAACGTCCATGGCAACCCTCGTGGAAGGTCTAGGGCAAACTTGCAAAGACGACATGTTCCAACCAACCCCCTGCGTCACGATCAGATCGCCAAACACAGAGAGTTAAAAATGATGGAGCAGAGTGACCACGGGCTAATTTGGTCGGTCCTGACAGGACAAGAATCGCCTCGCCAGTTAGGCATCCCCCGTCGCCCATAAGGCATCATACACCCCCTCGTTCTGCGCGAAACGTTCCTACCTATGGGGACAGCAGGAGAAATCCTCCTCCTGTTGCCCCTACCTATGCCCCATGGGCACGTAGCAATATCCCAAATCCTCATCCTCAACCACGAGCTCTAAGTTTCTCTAATGGAAGTTATTGGACTAAGGGTCGTTGAAGTGGTAGGTTCGGCGCAAATTTGAGAACTCACCTGAGTTCGGCTCAAGGCCCTTAAGTCGATCCACCGACCGATCTACAAGATCGCCTAAACTCACAAAGGAGAAATCCAGCCCGCGATGGAGTTAGTGGCACTCACCACGAGGGAGGTCCTTCCAAAGTACGTGATAACGGGAATGTCCCACCAAACCAAGATTGAACTTGGAGGTACAATAACCCGCCAAACGTGTACAACCGAATGGGAGTTGTTGAACCGCCCCATAACAATAAGGGAACCAAGGACCAAACCCTCAAAAGGTTACCCCAGATGGAGGAGTTGATGAAAAGACTCCTATCAGAGAAGGAAATAGACGAATATGACTCAAGGGATGAGCTCAAACTTTTCTCCCGAAGCATAACAGCAACAACATACCTGCCGGGTTTCAGGATGCCCCATTTGTCAAAATTCGATGGAGATGGAGATCCGTCTGACCACTTTGAGATGTTCAACACGCTGATGATGGCCCACAATATTGGACCCGAATTGAGGTGCCTGGTATTTCCCTCGACTTTGGTCGGGCCGGGTAGGCAATGGTTCAAGCAATAGAAAAAGCATTCTACCAGCTCGTGGAAGAGTTTCTCTGCTGATTTCAAGAGGGCATTATGGGCTTCTTAGGTGGCTCGCATCAAGGCGCACAAATGTAAAGCAGCAGCCCGAAGAGCCTCTAAAAGAATATCGGAGTAGGTTTGCCAATGTTGTTGCGCAAGCTAGAGACATGGATGAAAGTTCTAGGCCCATGGTGATGAGAACAGGAATTCTTGTTGGGGGAGACCTATGGAAAGAACTCCAAAGAAAGGGGGTTAACACTGTAGATGAGTTCCTGAACAAGACTCAAAGGTGGATCAACTTGGAAGAGGCATGAGCTTCAATCGCGGGAACTAGCCAAGTCCCTACCCAGCCCATTGGAGCGGTAACAGATGTTGCAGCTACGGCTCAAATCGTTACCCAGAATAACCAAAGGGGAAATAACAAGAGGAAGGGAAATGGTGAGGGCGGCCAGAGCGGTTTAAAGAAAAACAAGCCTGTGGAGAAGTTTTAGTCGATCTATACAACTTATGCCGACCTCACGGATACTAGAGAGTGCATTTTCTTGGCGAATTCTTCCGGCCTTCCGTGGATAAAACCAAAGCCTTTAAAAAATCAAAGGGCGAAGAGAGATCCTTCAAAAAAATTTCAATTCCCCAATGACATTGGTCACAACACTGATTATTGCAGACACTTGAAGGATGAGATCGAGACACTAATCAGGGTTGGACCATTGGCTCAGTATGATCCAGGTCAGCTCGTTGGACAAAACATTCCTTCAGCTCTGGAGGCCCCAGCAAATCAGACGGGAGCTCAGGTGAATCAGGATACCCCTCCTCTGATAATAGGGGAGAGATAACAACCATCTCCGGAGGCCCTCATCTGGCTGCACGATCAGAGGTGCCCAGAAGAAGTATATCAATGAGCTGAGATCTCACAACGGAGTTGAGTTTGTCCCAGAACAACGTTTATCTAAGCAACAACGATTGGAGAAACAACTAATCAGTTTTACTGAAGAAGAAGCTAGCCATGTCCAATACCTGCATAACGATCCTCTAGTCATAATCGTCTAGCTCGCCAACCGGAGAGTTAGGAGGACACTAGTGGATAATGGAAGTTTTGTGAAACTACTGTTCAGGTCAACACTAGAAAAAATGGGATTATCTATATCCAAGCTGAAGGCAACCTCCATGATGTTGTATGGTTTTTCCGGTGAGGGATCAGTAGCTATCGGGACAATCGAGTTAGTGATAACCTTGGGTGAAGCACCACGGACTGTTTCCAAGCTTCTCGAATTTGTGGTCGTCGAATGTTCGACCGCGTATAATGCAATCTTGGGCCGACCTACGTTGATGGCATTCGAAGCCATAACATCTGCCCGCCACCTGGTGATCAAGTTCTCCTCATTGCAGGAATAGGCAATGTCCGAGGTGATCAACTTGCTACCAGGGAATGCTACAACATTTCCATGAAGGGAAAGTCTCAACCCGGGTAGCAAACGATGGCTATACAGGACGAAGGTGAGGAATCCCAGGGAGTAAGGGTTGCTTCTGGAATGGAAGAACCTCAGCAAGCCAATGGCAGGGGTATTACCCCAAGTGATGATATTGATCCAAAAGTAGGAGAAGATAGATTTGAGCTCTGAGCTATTGAAGAGCTCGAAGAGGTAAACATCGATCCCAGAGATGCTTCGAAAGTCGTTAAGCTCTGGAAAAATCTTGATGATGAGAGGAAGGCGGAGTTGATAAAAATTTTACAAGGAAATATAGATGTTTTCGCCTGGTCTCATGAAGACATGGTAGGGATAAGCCTGAGTGTGATCATGCACACCCTGAACTTGGATAAAAGCGCGCTTGCGAAATCCCCAAAACAGAGGCGTCTGGGTACAACCCGAGCTAAGGCCCTGGAAGAAGAAGTAGCTCGGCTATTAAAATGTGGGTTTATTCACGAGGCTAAATATCTGATCTAGGTTGCAAATCCTATCCTGGTCCCAAAGCCAAATGGAAAGTGGCGGACCTGCATCAATTTCTCTGACCTAAACAAAGCTTGTCCCAAGGATTGCTTCCCATTGCCAAGATTTGATCAGTTTGTGGATGCCACTGCAGGGCATGAGCTCATGTCCTTCATGGATGCGTATTCTGGGTATAACCAGATCGCAATGAACCTCGCGGACCAGGAGCATACTAGCTTTATGACTCCAACGAATGTTTACTGTTATAAAGTTATGCCCTTCCGGCTGAAGAACGCTGGGGCTACTTACCAGCGATTGGTCAACAGAATGTTCGTTGATCAGATCGGGAAAAACATGGAAGTGTATGTTGATGATATGCTGGTCAAATATAAGACTGTTGATAACCATGTTCCCAATTTGAAGGAGTGTTTTGAGATCTTAAGGAGATATAAAATGAGGTTGAATCACCAGAAGTGTACTTTCGGAGTGGCATCAGGAAAGTTTATGGGATTCATAGTCAACACAAGGGGACAAAATCAGATTGTTATTAGAAATGCCTTCGCCCAGATCGCATAAAGATGTCCATAGTCTGACTGGAAGAGTGGCAGCCCTTAATCCATTCATTTCTAAGTCCACTAATAAGTGCCTTCCATATAACCTGCTTTGAGGAAATAAGAAGTTTGAATGGACTGAGGAGCGCGAACAGGCATTTCTCAATCTAAAAAACCCATTTGGCCGAGCCATCAATATTGTCTAAATCAATGGCGGGGGAGCCTATTTTCCTTTATTTGGCTATTACGGAAAATGTAGCCAGTGCCGTGCTGGTCCGGGAAGAAGACCAGGTTCAAAAACCAGTATATTATATAAGAAAAAGACTTCTCAGAGCTGAATTGCGGTATCCCTTAATGGAAAAGATTGTGTTCTGCCTTATTCTAGGATCCATGAAGCTTAGGTCGTACTTCCAATCCCATTCAATCCATGTCATGACCGACCAATCTTTAAGGCAGGTATTGCAGAAACTTGAAGCATCGAGACATCTCTTAAAATGGGCAATCAAACTCAGCTAGTTCGAAATTCTGTACGTACCACGGACTACAATCAAAAGCCAAGCCCTGGCTAATTTCATGGCTGAATGCATCGGGTTTCAGGAGGAGCTTTTGAGAGAACTAGTACAGGTGTTGTGGAGAATATTTGTGGACGGTTCATCTAATGAGAACGGGTCTGCAGCTGGGATCATATTGATCTCTCCAGAAGGGCATCAATTCCACTTCGCGCTACGGTTCGGGTTTGAGGAATCCAACAATGATGCCAAATACGAAGCTTTGTTGGCCGGACTTAGAGTGGCAAAGGAATTGAAAGTCAAGGTCGTCTAGTGCTATAGTGATTCCCATCTCGTGGTAAATCAAGTGCCAGGAGAATACCAAGCGCGGGGGGCCAAGATGGCAACTTACCTAGCCAAGTGAAGAAAAAGCAATCAAATTTTGAGTATGGCCTAGTTGAGCAGATCCCTCGCGAGCAGAACGCCAACACTGACGCTTTGGTGAGACTCGCTACCTCCAAAGAAGCCAAGACTTTGAGCATAGTACTGATGGAATTCTTGGAGTGCCTAAGCGGGACAGGAAGCACGATGGAGGTCGAGATGATCGACAATAGGTCGACCCAGATGACCCCCATAATAGAATATCTTACAACAGGGAAGTTTCCTGATGAATGAAAAGACGCGAGAAGGATACTCTATCAAGCTCCAAGGTATATAATCATGGATGGAGTGTTGTACCGACGTGGTCATTCCTTGCCTCTCCTGCGATGTGATCTTCCAAAGGAGGCCAAAACTATTTTACGGGAGGGGAATGAAGACTTCTGTGGGGATCATGCCGAGGGGAAAAACCTGGCCTTAAAAATATTAAGGCAGGGCTAAAATTGGGCCACTTTGGCAAAGGATTCCATCTCCTATGTCCGAAAGTGCGACAAATGCCAGCGATTCACCACGGTTGCCCGAGCTCCACCAGTCGAGCTAAAAATGATCGCATCCCGATGGCCATTTACGGTATGGGGAATTTATTTAATAGGAGCTTTACCCACGGGAAAAGGAGGAGTTCGTTATGCGGTGGTGGCCATTGATTATTTCACGAAGTGGGTGGAGGCCGAGCCCCTGTCAACAATCACTTCAAAAAGAATCCTCGACTATGTATTCAAGAGTATTGTGTGTCAATTTGGATTGTCCAAAAAGATTGTGTTAGATAATGGGACTCAGCTAAATAGTGATCTCTTCCCTGAGTTCTGTGAGAGGCACGGCATTATTAAAAGTTTCTCTTCGGTTGCATATCCACAAGCCAATGGGAAGGTCGAGACCGTGAATAAGACCATCAAAGCAAGCCTTAAGAAAAGGTTAGATGAGGACAAGGGAGTCTGGCCTGAGCAGCTCCCGCAGGTACTATGGGCGTACCAGACCTCCCACCGAACTTCTATGGGGCACACCCCTTTCTCCCTGGCTTTCGGAAGTAAGGTCTTCCTTCCTGTCGAAACAAAGATAACCACACACAGGCTTCTGACATTCAGCTAGGAGCAGAATGATGAGTTGCTCAGTGCGTCTCTCGGCCTAATTGATGAAAAATGAGAGGATTCGCAGCTACAGCTCGCACATTATCGGCAAAAAATCACTCGTTATTTTAATTCCAAGATCAGGAGGTGCATCTTCGGTTTGGGAGACCTGGTACTCCGAAGGGTCTTTTTGGAAAATAAGGACCCCAAAGACAGTGCCTTAGGTCTGAGCTAGGAAGGGCCCTATCAAATAGTGGAGGTCGTACATGAGGGAACTTTCAAATCAGCTCGACTTAATGGGGAAACAGTCCCATGGACCTGGAATGCTATGCACCTAAAGAAGTATTATCAATGATGATATCGCCCATCTAAGTAAGGCTTAGTTATAAAAGCCATTTGATTAAAAAATGAAGGAATCATTGTGTATTTCTTGTCTTTCATATAGTTCATTTATGTATTAGTTATTGTGATAGCGTTTGTCCAAAGCAACCAAGAAAGTTCACTTTCTGGTTACTTGGGGGGCATACAACCTGAGAAGGATCAAAACTTGGAAGTTAGTAAAATTGATTAACCAATGTTTTCTTTTAAGAAAACACGAGGTGTCAATAAATCTAGCACGAACTGAGTTCTAAATTATTAAAAATCCTAGATATATTCAGGTACAAAACTGTCCTTGATACAACCAGGTCCAAAACTTGGAAGTTAGTAAAATTGATTAACCAATGTTTTTTGCAAAAAAAATACGAGGTGTTAATAAATCTAGCACGAACTGAGTTTTAAACGATTTAAAAATATTGGATATGACGAGGTCCGCGACTTATAAGTTAGAAAAATTGAAAATCTGATGGCTTCCTTAGAAGCTCGAGATAGCAATAAAACCTAACAAGAACTAAGTTTAAAATATTCAAAATCCCGGATATAACCTGGTCCAAGGTTTGATACTTAACATGTAGGATATAAATCAACATTAATTTTGGTTGTATCAAAAATTAAAATATCTATCTCGATCTAAAAGTCGATTCCTAAGATTTTTGATGTGAAAGTCATAAACATAAGAAAAAAATCAATGAAAAGACAAATAGATAAAAAAGTAAATATTTGAATTATAAATAAATTGTCTCGAGGAAAAATATTCTTGCACCGGGCCAAATGGTGAATGTTTACAAAAAAAAAAAAGAAAGATAAAATCAAGCCCTTACAGGGTGTTCTGAGGATGTAATCTCCTCGACCTCCTGCTCGCCCGCAGTAGAAGCATCCTTGGTCTCATACTGCTCTTGTTGAATCCGAGCCTTGAACTTCTCGAGGTATGGATCTGACACCTTAGAAGCTAGGAAGGAGAAGTTGTCGTCCTTGTTGAAAGCCCAGCAATGATACAACATGCTTTCCATGGAGGATTGCGAGGCCGCCCTCTCCTCTCTAAGGGAAACCTCAGCCTCCAGTTGCTTGGCTTTGGCCTCTGCAACCTCGACCAGAAGAGCGTCCATGGCAACCATTGAAGCCTGTTCACTCTCTTGAGACGCTGCAAGGCCAGCCTTAGCATCTAGTTCGCCCTGTTGAGCAGTTGCCACGGCAGCTTGGGTGGCAGTCAGGGCGGTCTGAGCAGCCTGGAGCTCAGCTCGAAGCTCTTCATTCCTGGCCCTAGCCCGAGCTATGCTGCGGTGCTGAGCCAAGACTGCCTGCAAAAATTAAGGAATCAAGTTAGGCGCATCCTGGATAAAATCAAAAGAGTGTATGTTCGGCTAAGGAAAGTTGGCTTACTATAAGGTTCATCCCCAGTGTGGATTCCATGACATTCTCCAGGCACTTCTCCTCGATTACCCTCAAATCCTTCGGATTGGCCTTGTAAAAATGCTCCACCGTATGGTTCGTCGTCTCGTAGAGAGTCCACCGAAAGGTGTCCGTGATATTCTCCAGGTCCTGGCTATTGACGGGGATGCGTATGGTGGCAGCGGGGATGATAGGCACTGGGGGATCAGCTTGTGCTGCCTGATCCCGAGTAGAGGCAGATGGAAACGGAGGAGGAGGCAGAGGCGGACCCTTTTTTTCTTGAGCAACAGCAACTGGAGCGGTCGAGCTCTGTCCTTTCCCCTTAGCTGGGGATTTGGAGGTCATCCCTGCTGCAGGAGGCACTTTCTTTGTTGTAAACCGAGGATTCTTTACGACTGCCCCATAGCAGGACTTTTCCTCCTGGAAAATCGTGCGGATATCAGGAACCCCTGGTTGTGCCATCTCCTCGCCTCAAAAAGAGTGAAAAGGACATTAATGTACATATAAAGTCATCAGTTTACATAAGATGCGTATACAGGTATAAGATATAACAAAAAGTCCTACCCTTCGAGCTAGAGGAGGAGTCTATTTCCATGACCTCCGGCCTTGGAACCGCTAGAGGAGAGGGGGAGCCTAAGTCTACAAATTCTTGAATCAGGGGAGCTTCAGGCTCAGGTTTTATCTCGGGGCTGGACTCCTCTACGTATTGCCTAAGTCCAGGAGCAAGGATACCCTGGAGCAGAGAGGGCCACGACCTGACGTTGGTTCCATACTCTTCAAAAAAGACTGACCTTAAGGATAGGGTGTTATCTACAACTATGATGCCTTTAGCATGGCCCATGTCATGACGTAACACTAAGTGATCCACGCACTAAAGCAGGGTTATGTTACGGTCATGATCATTGGGGTGGCGATGGACGAGCTGATTTGGATTAAACCTGACTAACCTATGGTTGGTGACAACCCTATCTAAGTCCCTATAGGGGTATGGGTTACCTTGGCCGAAGGGGCTGGCTGCTGCCCCCGATGAAGCTCACTCTACATAAGGGTCCTCAGCAACCTCAGGAGCTCGCCTCTTCCACACGAGAGGTACCTCGTTTTCTTCTTACTCCTCGTCTTCATTGACCCTAGCACCCCCTTCGGGGATATGCGGGAGCTCACGGACTATCAAGAAGTTAGTCTGTGTCCTTCTCAAGGCCAGAGTCTAGCCTTCAGTGATTAACCTACATGCCAACATCGTGTCGTCAGACAAGAGTTGGCGGTAATACTTATCGATAGGCGGAAACCTCAATAGAGTATAATATTGACCCTTGAGGGTCACAGATTTGTCCGTCCTCGCAAATATGGCTGCACGAAAATATTACTCAGTTAGTATGCACACAAGAAATAACTCTAGGTACAAAGAGAATAATTTCACGAGCTAATAAAGGAAAGGAGACTTACGATGATGATTGAAGTATCGATGTTCGTAGTTGCGGAACCCATTCGACATAAAGAATTGATCTTTATAATCATTGGGATGGCTGAGGAGCTCAATGACTAAGGGCGAGTTCGAGAATCGGGTCAAGTAATAAAACCCATCACCTCACCCTCGTTGTTCCGGGCAGGCCTTGAGGCTGAAAATGTAAAGAATATCTGTCGGAGTGGGGACCTTCCACTCGTGCTTCAAGATGAGATACTTCAACTCCGCTAGCAATCGATACGAGTTCGAGGGGATCTGAAACGGTGCCAACTTCACATAATTGAGGAAGTTAGCGAAGTATTAGTCAAGGGGAAGGAAGGTCCTTGCCTTTAAGTGCTCATCGCTCCAAGCCACAAAGTCGTACTGGAGTGGTGCGCAGCTCCGTTCCCCTTCATATGGAGGTCGAACAATGAGGATGCCAGATCCGACCTCAATATTATGAGACAACATTATCTTGTTGACCCTCCTTTGGGTTGTGATCTTGGAGAAAATTCTCTCTGCCTCGAAGAATGCTTCAGGTCCGACAACGACCTCCTCCTCCACCACGTGGCCAAACTGAGGGATAGGGGATTCGAAGGCGACCTTTTTTCCCTTGTTGGCTCGTTGAGATGATGAGCGGGCTGCACTCTTCTTGGGTACGCCTTTCTTGGGTGCCATTAGGTCGCCTAGCGAACAAGAACGACGAGTCACTTAATAGGCGACCTAAAATTTTATAAAGATAAAGGCAAGGAATTGCACGCGCTACCTATGCTACGCGCCTAGGTTTCCAATCAGACCCCTGGTATTTAGGGATCTGTGTGTCAGTAAATCTTGTCATTACTGACCGGGGGAGGGGGGTTTATAGAAAAGCCACCACAAAAAGCATGTTCCTTAAGTAACCCAATTTTTTGAACCCTAACCTTTCATCTTCTATGCACCTAATGGGTATATTCTAAAAGTTTCCCGATTCTACCAAGAAAATATCCTATGTCATTAGTGCCGCAATATATGGGGAGGAGTTTGAAATCTTTGTATAACCCTAAAGATGAAATCTATGTGCCAAAAACCATGAAGGCACCCTAATATCGTCTACGACGAAGCATAAAGAAATATGGCAAATAAAATGCAGAAATTTATAAAGAAAGAACCCATAAGGCATGTTATGACTTACAGTAAGATCGTCGATCCAAGAGGTGTGCTTCGTACGGATTTGGAAAACTCACTCCGGGACAGCTGAACGGTCGGGTCTTCGGAAGATTTTGGGTTCAGGGGTTTTTGAAAGTTCTTTTCTCTAAAAAAGAAGAAGGTGTGAGAACACAGAAAGTAGAAGACGAAGAAGAAATTTTTTGAATTAAAGGTGGTAAGCTGTTGGATTGACCAATCCCTTTTTATACGTAAAAGGCATAAAACAACATGGGCCATTCGATCAAGCCAGTTAAAGATCCGAGGATAATGTTTGAAAGACGAAACAGCGGCAAAAAGTTGGCCAGGCCTTTAATGCGACCCTTGAAACCCGAACAGATGATAATCGTTGCATTCCACGTGTCCAGTACTCGAGTAATGGGAAAGCTTAGATAATCACGGCGGAAGTTTAAAAGTCCCCACCATGTACGTCAAAAGATGACATCATAGAACACGAGCAGGGAATTGAGGGGAAAATGTACGCCCTAAAATTCAGCACGAGTTTTTTAGCTAGCTCGGATACAGCTGGCTAGCCAAGAACTATAATAGATGATCCACAAGTCCATATTTCCTCTGTGAAGGCAACACGACTCGCCAGGTCTATAGCACGAGCAGGTGAATACAAAGCAATAGGCACAAACTGAAAATGTTTATAAAACATAGCACCCGAGATACGAGCCGGCGCTGCATTCAGCTCGCAGTGCACTAGAAATCTACCGCATCCTTGGATCTATATAAACCTGGATACGTTATATAGACGCGCATGGTCAGACATTACATGTCCGCAAATCCCTGAAATCCAGGACACGTAATATAATTGTGCATGATTACACATCGCATGTCCAAATTATCCCTGAGGATCCATGATCAGTTTTACCTAATGATTAGACCATAACTTAGGATAGAGTGTAATAATTATAATTAGTGTGAGACAGATCACACTACGGATTTGATTCATGTGATGACCCCAAGGCCTATCCTATCCATGGATATTTTCTATAAATACTAAGACCTTGGATAGGGAAAGGGTAGTAGTTTCGTAATACAAAAACTCTGTCAAAATTTAGAGAGAAAAACAGTAATAATGTTGACTCGTGGACTAGGTGGATTTTAACCTCCAAACCATGTAAAAAGACGAGTGTTCTTAATGTTTCTTTTCGAGTGTTCTTAAGAACCCTTTTCTTATTGTGGTTTATCATTAAGCACTAATCCATCCCAGCTATTTTCATAATTCACTGTTGGCGAAAAACCGCGTCAACAATACTTTTTTAACCCTCATTGTATTTTATCCTTAAAACACTTAGGTCCTTGTAAATGATATTTCAGTAAACTAATATTAATTACTGATATGAGATCTATATCATTTAGCACCTCGAACCAAACCAGATGGAAACCATTATTTTTTTTCTTCTTCATCAGAAGCTATAGATGTTCACATCTATGATTAACACTCCCACTCAATTATTCTACCGAGTTCCCAAGATGTAAGTATGGGCCAGTCCGTAGGGTAAGCTACTAACGAACAAGTCAAATAACTCAAATAATACAATCAGTTAGAATACTAACTACTCAGAATTGAGATTGAATTGACATATGGTCAACTATATGATATGACTAGAATAGATAATAACAGTATTCTTACTTATCCCTTTTATTGTCAATATCGGTCCCGTCTGATGTAACAAATACATCTGATCTTATCTACTTTGCTAATGTTCTGGAAAGAACATAACACTACAATGTGTAAGTAGATCATATCGTAGATTGGCAAGTCAGTGTAAATCCAATGCACTGACTAATCTTAGGACTAACTTACGTTTGAACATATAATCATATTTATATTCCACTGTGATTACGTCACTATAAATATGATTAGCTATATGCTCAGGATTTAATAGAAGTTTATATTAAACAAATAATCATGAAAATAAAACATGTGAGCAAAGTGATTTACCAAGTCAAAAATTGATTTCTATTCTTTTATTGATAATAAAATAAGAATACAAAGAAATTGAATTTTAATTAGGGCATAAATCCTCAACAAACTCCCACTTGCACTAATTGAAATTAATGCATTAATTCTACTAATCTCATTTCCTTGATATTCTTATCAAAGGTAGCATTTGGTAGTGTCTTTCTAAACGGATCTGCAAGATTGCCTTCAGATGCAGTCTTCATAACCTTCGCATCTCCCCTGACCACATATTCTCGAATTATGTGATACTTCCTTTCTATATGCTTACTCATCTTGTGACTTCGAGGTTCTTTCGAGTTGGCCATCGCTTTCGTATTGTCAAAAAACAACACAAGCGGTTTATCCATATCTGGAATAACACCAAGATCTGAATAAAACTTCTTTATCCAGACTATTTCCTTAGCTGCTTCAGACGCTGCAATATACTCAGCCTCCATGGTGGAATCCAAGATCGCAGACTGCTTTATGCTTATCCATATCACAACTCCACCCCCAAAAGTAAACACCATTCCAGTAGTAGACTTCTTGTCATCGACATCAGTCTAAAAATCTGAATCGGTGTAGTCTACAGGGTTCAGAACACCACCCTTGTAGACTAACATATAATCCCTAGTCCATCTTAAATACTTGAGAATATGCTTAATTTCTATCAAATGTTCTGGTCCTGGGTTTGACTGATACCTGCTCACTACTCCCACTGCATAGAAGATATTTGGTCTAGTACACAACATAGCTTACATCAGACTTCCAACTGCAGATGCGTAAGGAACTTTTCATATTGCATCTTCCTCTTCAGGAGTTTAGGGAGACTACTTCTTTGAAAGATGAATTCCATGGTGGGATGGTAGATGTCATTTCTTGGAATTAGTCATTGAGAAACGTTCAAGCACTTTATCAATGTAAGCTGCTTGAGATATAGCTAAGATTCTGTTCTTTCCATCCCTAATGATTTGGATACCTAGAACAAAACTTGCTTCACCCAAATCCTGTTGGGAATAGTGCCCTTAAAGCAATTGTAGCTGAAAAATGTTTTCAATGATATAAATAATTGAATTCAATTATTATATATATAGACTATGCCCAATATTATATGATATTATTAAGCGAATATAAGAAAATTCCAAAGCTTATCTATATGGTCTTAATCTCATATTGGTATGGGAGCATCGAGATTAAGATAATAAACTTAAATAGTTCGTAATAAAATAATGTTATGGAATCTTTAGATTAATTACTGCTAGTACGTTCCACTAGTATTTTGAATACATGTGACCTAGATCCAGGTTTGTAAAATGCTCTAAACTAGTACTTTGTAAAACATCTCCATGCTCATAAACTTATAGAAGGAAACCACTTATTGTATGAGAATTTCGGTGGGGCCTTGCTAAAACACGCCAGTTGGGCCCAATAGTTTAAAATAAAATAAAAGTCTCATGCAACATTTTTAAAATAAATATAGTTCAAGTCCCACTGACAAGTTTGGAAATCAAAATAAAAACATAACATCGTCCTTTAAATTTTTGGCGTTTTAAGCTGATCGTTTGTTCGCCCATAGGATACCCCCACGCCATACACACTCTGACATCGGAACTCCCCACATCACCACGCATGCCAATGAGAAACCCTATTTGCTACGTGGAAGGAAAAGTAAGAAGGTGAGCTAAAAGCCCAGTAAGGAAGTATAAATAACAGACTAAGAAAACACAACAAAACATAATCTTATCATAAGACTCCTACAACGTCATATACATACATTGTCATACATTGCACTTAACGTCATCATCATACATCGTTATCATGCATCATATATCATAAGCACATTCAAACATCATCATCATAAAAATTACCATCATAAACATTATCATCATAAGCATCATCATCATATCTTTGTGAACATGGCCCCCTATCTTGTCCATGTCACATCTTGAGGTAGGCTCTGGTCCTTGAATAACCTCGGCGCGTCTGCCCTATGTGTTACATCTTTATATCCTTTGTAACTCGGGTTACATCTTAGATCCTTAGTAACCCATATGTTGTGTCGATTTCAACACGCTAACAATCATTTACATATCATACAACATACAAAAATGCATGCAATCCAGTAGCATCAACACAAACAGGATATACAGGGTTCATTAAATTTCACCATATCAATTAACAACAGAATTTCATACTTCATATCACAAAGTATATCATCATACATTGCATTTATCTTCATACAAACCAATCTTACTGTTCATAGCATAAATAAATAAAATTCTATGTAACTTCCTTATGTCAGGTCCAAGCAAGGCAAAAATTGACACACTTCACAATGAGCCTATAACCATAATCAAATAGCATTCTTTAGCATCACATATGATTTCTTGTGCCCAACTCACATATCCCATCTGTGCATGGGCCATGCACACATGGTACAATTACACATAATTTTCAAACATGCACAATTTTTCACATTAAATCACAAAAGAATAATGCAACTTCTACATATTATACATGCATGGTTTTTAAGTAAAAATTATATGGCTGAACATTAGACATATTTTTTAACGTAAAAGTGCACATGCGACATGCATACATGAGATCGTTGTTAAAAAGTAACTTTAGAAACGATAATTTCTAGGTGCGTATTTCTATCATTTTAAAAATAAAGATTTATAAGTCATAATTTCTCACCATTATTTATGTCCTTTAAATCCCTAAGTTGTATAAACCTTTTAAGACATTATTTTTATTCCATAAAAATAATTCATATAGCCATTTTCAAAAATATATTAATTCTATTTCTTACTTTTAAATTTGCATAGAAAATAACCAAAACTTTAAATTATCTAAAGTACTTATAAATATGATGTTTCCTTTAGAAAATAACATTTTATTTAAATTAATAAAATTACAAGATTGATGTGAGGAAAATATAAATTTTTGGTGTGAGAAAAATATATTTTTGCTTGTATTATTTAAGACTTAATTTTATGTAGTATAAATTCATATGTGATAATCAACTAATTATTTTTAATTTATTAAACTAAAATTTCAGCCACCATTTAATTTGTTTAAAAGTCACAAGTGAATTTAATCTCAACATTTTTCTTAATTAAAAATAAAAAAAATCATACTCATTAAAAATGTCAACATTCAAGGTTATATTTAAAATATCATTTTTAATATATACATAGTTTAGGATATTATATTATTTCATCAACCACGCAATCTTCCCATTCATTTAAAAGGCATTTCATATTTTTAACAAAACTTCCAGCAACAATTTAAACCCTCAAAAATCACCATCTTAGAATTAAAACTCGTATATTTCTTTATAAAATGTAAAAAAAAAAATGGTAGGTACTTATTTGAATAAAAATATCATTTTAATGTAGATTAAAATACCCTGTTAATTTCATAAAATCATCATAACACTTGCAAAAACATTTATGCATGCAAATCATTATTTTCATCATATTTCATACCATTTATACACAAAAATTAGCAAGCATAACAAGTCATGAAATTCATCCCTTTACATCATGCTTCACAAAACTCATACAATAATCATACATGTTTAATAAACACAAAATTAAACACAACCCTAGCTAGCACCTATTATCATAATGTCAATCTAAGAAAATCCCAACATCACATAGACATTCAAAACATAGACATGCTTCAAGATCAATCATACACATATATGAGACAATAACCCTAGGCCGAAACCCTCATGAACTAAACATAAAAATAAAACCAAAATTCTCATTTACATTCACATGCATCCTAGCATATTTCTATCATCATTCATGCATACATTAACATATTGATACATCAAAATCTCATAAACATATTCATCAAATTTCATGGATTCAGTAACAAGAGTCCAAATTAATTATCATGCCAAAATTCACATTGGATCCTAGAACGTGGATCTAACATAAAAATAAAAATAACAAAAATACAAAGAGGATACCCATACATGTATAGGCCGAAACCCAACATAAAAAATCTCCATGCATCTTACAATACAAATTTTCACCCAAAATCAAAAGGAAACAAATCATTATACCATCATCTCATATAAACCAAGAAAACAAAAAATAAACAAAAAAGGCTAATGGTTAATTTCCTCTCTTGATTGTAAAATCAAGAACACGCAAAGTGACCACTACTCACAACTATAATCACCCCTTGTTCAAGCCTAGGGTGTTCAAAAACCCACATGAAGAGAAGAAGAAACTAGCAACACAAACCAAACACTAGTAAAAAATACTAGAGTCAAAAGAAGAGAATTTATAAACCATAAGCATAAAGAGACATACCCAAAGATTGAACCCTTTTTTTCTTCTTCTTTTTCTCCTCCTTCTTCTCTTTCTCTCTCTAACTCGTCCACTATCTCTCTCCTTCTCCCACTAGGCAAACGGTTCCAAGGAGCTAAAATGGCTCTTCTCTTATTTCCTCCCTCTTTATCTAACCTAAGGAAATTACTAGCCTAGTGAAAAAAAAGGGTAAGTTTCCTCTTCTTGATTATTCTCTTTTATTTTTTATTTTATTTGATTGAGGAAAAATAAATAAATGAGACAACTCATTTCCTCTTTTTACCCACCTTGTCGTCCACTCTTGCCCTTTGTTACCTTTTATTATATATTTTTTCATTTAATTAACTAAAATTAGCCTAAAAAGAAATTAAAAGTGTGTTGAAAATTCTATGCAAGTGCACCATGCAACCATGCACATACACACACTCAATCACTAGGGTACACCACTACCTATCATGAACCTTGGTGCATTCAACCAAAACTCAATTATTCACAAATTAAATAAATAAATAAACAATTAACAATTAAATTCACAAAATTCGACCAAACAATTCTAACAATTTAAAAATAAAATTTTACAACACTTAACAATTAAATAAAAACAAAGCACAAAATTAAACAAATAAAAAAAATTGGTGCGATACAATATACCCTCCTTAAAAGGAATTTCGTCTTGAAATTCTTTCTTACCAAATAACACAGGGTATCTTTCTCTCATGTCCTCCTCCAGCTCCCATGTTGCTTCTTGTTCCGTACTATTCTTCCACAGGACCTTAACTAATGGAATCCTTTTGGATCTCAGTTCCTTGATTCTCTTTTCAATAACACACTATGGCTATTCATCATAACTCAAGTCCTGCTTCATCTGTAACGGCTCGTAACTCAAAACATGAGAGGGATCTGACACGTACTAACGTAACATCGAGATGTGAAAAACATTATGCGTTTCGGCTAGTGCTGGGGGCAGTGCCAAACAATACGCAACTTGCCCTTCTCTGTCCAAAATCTCAAATGGACTTATATATCTAGGGCTTAACTTCTTTTTCTTTCCAAAATGCATAACACCCTTCATCGGCGAGACTCTCAAGAATATAAACTCGCCCATTGAAAACTACATGTCCCTTTTCTTAAGGTCCGTGTAACTCTTTTCCTACTCTGCGCGGTAAGCATCCTTTGGTGAATCTTCTTGATCGCCTCACTGGCTTCTCTAACTGCCTCAGGGCCTAAAATCTATTTCTCCCCAACTTCATCCCAGTGTAAAGGAGACCTACACTTGCGCCCATAAAGCATCTCATAGGGAGCCATTCAAATAGTTGATTGATAACTGTTATATAGGAGAACTCCATTAGGGGTAGGTATCAGTTCCAAGACTCTGAAAAGTCCAAAGCACAGCATCTCAACAAGTCCCTAGAATCTGTATAGTTCTCTCAGACTACCCATTGGTCTGAGGATGAAATGCAGTGCTAAACTTTAGCCTCGTTCCCATAACTCTCTAAAGTCCCTTCCAAAAGTTCGATGTGAACACTGACCCTCTATCGGAAATTATCAACTTTGGAACCCCATGAAGTCTCACTATCTCACTCACATATAAATCTGCATAGTTGTCCGCTGAGTAGGTGGTCTTAACTGGTAGAAAATGGGTGGACTTAGTGAGTCTATCCACTATTACCCAAATAGAATCATGCTGCTTTGTGGTCCAGGGTAACCCTACCACAAAATCCATTGCTATATCCTCCCATTTCCATTTCATAACATAAAGTTTATGAAGTAACCCTGCTGGCCTTTAGTGTTCGGCCTTAACTTGCTAGCATGTCAAACATCTCGCAACAAACTCAGCAAGATCCCTCTTCATTCCAGGCCACCAATACAGTGCCTTAAGGTCTTGGTACATCTTCGTTGACCCTGGGTGTAAGTAATAGGGTGTTGTATGCACCTCATTCAAAATACTTTCCTTAATCTTTTCATTATCAGGCACACAAATCCTATCTTTGAATCATAGCAACCCACCATTGGACATCGTAAAGTCACTGCTACCACTTTCCTGTAACAAAGCCTCTTGCTTTATTAGGGCTTCATCCTCTTTCTGTCCTTCTCTAATTTGTTCAATATGGAGGATTGTAACATGAGGTTCGCTTGGCTTCCTATCACAAGTTCGATGTCGGCGTTTATAATCTCCTTCTGAAGAGGCATCTCCATTGTATTCAGTGCTGAGACGCTCCCATTTCCCCGCCTACTCAATGCATCAACAACCACATTAGCCTTGCCTGGGTGGTATAGAATTTCACAATCGTAATCTTTCACTAATTCCAACCACCTTCGTTGCCTCATATTATGTTCCTTCTGAGTGAAGAAGTATTTCAGACTTTTGTGGTCAGTGTAGATTTTGCACTTGTCCCCATATAGGTGATATCTCCATATCTTTAGTATGAACACCACTGCTGCCAACTCCAGATCATGAGTGGGATATCGTTGTTCATAATCCTTGAGTTGTCTATAAGCATAAGCTACCACCTTCCCATTCTGCATCAACACACACCCTAAGTTGTTCTTTGATGCGTCACAATACACCACAAATTTCCCACCCTCTGTGGGAACACAAAAGATATGTGCAGAAATCAACTTATCCTTCATGGTCTGAAAGCTTTCTTCACATTTCTCGGTCCATACACACCTCTGATGTTTGTGGGTTAAGTTTGTTAAGGGTGTGGCGATCTTTGAGAAACCCTCGACAAACTTTCGATAATGACCCTCCAATCCTAAGAAGCTTCGAACCTCTGAGGCATTCTTCAGCTGGGGCCAGTCTCTGTAATTGATGCACATTCCCATGCTCTCGTCCTTCTTTTTCACAAATAGGACTGGTGCTCCCTATGGCGAATGACTAGGTCTTATGAACCCTTTATCCAACAATTCTTTATAACGACCCAACTATTCTAGACTTTGGACCATCATATAACTACTATACATAAATACTAATCTTAAGGAAACATACATATGAAATAGTCATAACTTTATTAAAACTTGTAAAACAAAGGTTAACATAAAATTTAGCGTAGGGTATGGGATCCCATTGTTTTGAAAATAAAATAAAACATGCTTAGATCTTAAAATTCATTACAACTCAGATGCGGAAAAATACATAGAAAATATGATTTGAAAGACTTAAACAACTTCATCCTCGAATCGTACGCACAGTCCACCGATTCCATTTTCCCTCAATACACATCCCCAAGCTGCCAAGAATCCTTCCCGCCGCATAACTATTTTCCTGTACATATAAAACATAAAGGAATGAGCTTAATGCCCAGCAAGGAAAATCTACTACAAGCATTAAACATATACATAAACATAAACTATCAACTATAAACTATAAACTGTAAACTATAATCATATGACTATAAAAATACAACATCTATTACAATGGCCATCATACTTCTTGGGACTTGCTAGCTAAGCAATCATATGCCCATAACTTTACGGGGCTAGTTATCTAAACAATCATATGCCCAAGGAATCTACTATTGGGACTTGTTATCTAAACAAGTTATATATTTGTTATCTAAACAAATTATGTGATTGTTATCTAAACAATTCATATACTAAAACAACTAAAAAGATATCATACTTATAACATAAACATATGTCAACAACATAAAAGCATACAAATCTACCATATTTTCCTTACCAAAAAACGGAATGTGAGAACAAGATCGGGACTTTGGAACACTCCTAAAAACCATAATAGAGAGGTGAGTATACTAAAGAAAAGAGATGAAAAGAATGAACTACACCATCGAAAAGATACTTACCAACAAGAACCTCAAGTTCAAGAACTTAGATGCCTAACCAAGAATAAAGAATACTGAGTTAGGATTTGAGTAGAGAAGAACTATAAGAACAATACAGAAAGGAACTAGAATTAGGAATACCTTGAATGCTTCTATGACCGAACTACACCTCGAAACCGAAATACACTATAAACCTTACTTCTCAAGTGTTTATTAATCTTATAATGATCTTATAACCCCAACCCAAGTGTTTAACACTCTAAAGTAATCCTAGCAGCTTGTAGGCTCTGAACTCAGCTTGATGAATGAAGAAATGGCTGGGTACTCGGTCCTATTTATAGAGTTCAAAAATGAAAAGATCTACATTTAGATTGAATAAAATAATGCCTTTTTAATTGAAAAACATTTGAATAATCGTTCAACAGAGGCTGAAGACTCGGTCAAAAAGATTCTGGACTTATCAAGAGGTTAAGGATTAAAATGAGCTCGGTTTCAAAATCGTTTGAAAATACAGCCCTAGAGCCAATATATCGCCTACCATAGGCGATATATCGCCTGGGCTCATATACCCGAGGCTCGTCGAAATGGTCGTGCGAAGTTACGTGTTTTTTGTATCCCCGTGTGGCAATATATCGCCCCCTAGAGCTGCGATATATCGGCATACGCTGAAATATTACATGTAATTACACTTTTTCAGCCTAATTTGAATTGAGTAAACAGCCTTGACTAAGTCCTTTAACGACTTCAAAGCTGCTGGCAGACCCTAGGATTTTCAAATATTACTCTTAATAAACTTATTCCTCAAAAATACTTAATTTCTCATTAAACCTACACATGACAAGTGTTATTATCTTATTGGGTCTATCTAAACCTTATAGTATAATAAATATCATCTCCATAATCAGTCATATTAATCAAACCTTAGTTTATAATTAATATTCTTAAACTATAGGTTAAACTTATAAAATCTACAAGTGTTGTTATGTGTGTCCAACTAAGTCCCGACTTGAACCAAAATCCACAGTCATAAAAATACTACAACTATTACTAGCTATTACTATTACTACTACTATCTAACTAGCTATGTAAAGTTCTTGGACTCTACATTCTTGTAGCTGGTTCTTAAGTTCCTTCAACTCCGCAGGTGCCATTCGATAGGGTTTGGATATAGGTGCTATTTCTTGTGCAAGTTCGATCATGAATTCGATTTCTCTATTCGGGGGTAATCCCGGTAATTCCTTGGGAAACACTTCTGGAAACTCACAAACAATATGCACATTTTCTGGTTTTAACTCTGACTCCTTGGATTAATCTACCACACTAGCCAGATATGCCGAACAGCCATGTAGCATCATATTTCGTGCTTCCAGTGCTGATATTATGGGCGTACGAAAACCCGCTAATTCTCCTTTAAAAGAAAAGACTTCCCCTTCTTCTTGTCTGAACTCCACAGTCTTTTTCTGACAGTCAATCATTGCTTTATGTTTGGATAACCAATCCATGCCATGTATGGCATCATAATCTGATATACTTAGTTCTATATGGTCTGTTGGGCCCTCTATTGTTATAGGTGCTGACTGCAATCACCTGGTTGACAACATCATGTCTCCTGACGGTAACATTGTACTAAAACTATGCTCGAATAGTTTACAAGGCATACCAAACTTATCAATCATATTTATGGAAACATAGGAGTGAGTCGCTCCAGAATCGATAAGGACTCTACACATCATACCAGATATAGGGAGTTGACCTATGACTATGGTGTTGATGTTGGCTACTTCATTCTGAGTTAAGGTAAAAGCCTGTGATGGCACCAGATTGTTGTTACTATTCTGTCCTACTTTCCATTGTGGGCAATCTTTTCTCAAATGTCCTGCCTGACCGCACTTGAAACATTTGTTGGAGCCGACCTAGCATTCTCCCAGATGTCTTTTCGAGCATTTAGGACAAGTGGGGCGCTCTACTCTGTTGCTTTGGGGATTGCTACGATTCTGATCATTATATCGACTATTGCGGTTGTTAGGGTGGTTCTGAGTGTTGTGACTGTTGTTATTCGTGGTCGGGGGTCTCAGTCTTTTCTCAGTGCCACTATTATGCCCTTCATTAGCTTTTCTCTTGTTTTCCTCATTGAAGCCCTTGTTTCGGTGTGCCTCTCTTCTGGAAACATTGTCCTTCCATATCCAATCCTCCAAATATTCTGCCTCAAGTGCCCTATCTAGTACTTTGGCATAACTGACCACTTCAGTAATGGTCATCTTAACATCCTTAGCAATCATAGGCTTGAGTCCCCTCATGAACCTTTGGACTCACAGAGCTTCAGTTGGTACAACATCAGAAGCGAATTTTGCCAACCTATCGAACTTCTGTGCATAATCAATGATAGATAAATTTCCCTGAACCAAAGTCACGAACTTATCTACTTTGGTTGCTAACACGACCACACTGTAATACTTCTTGATAAAAGCCTACACGAAATCTGTCGAAGTCATGGTATTCAAATCTCGAGTCTATTTAATCACATCCCACCATATCCGCGCATCCAACTTAAGCAAATGGGCTGCACATGAGATTCTCTGGCGATCATTTAACTCCATATGATCGAAGATAGCCTCAACTGACCTTAACCAATGTTCCGCCACCATGGATTAGTTTTTCCTTCAAAGGTTGGGTGGGCTTGCTTTCTGAAACGTTCATACACCGACTCGAACCCATAAGTCACAGGTAGTGGTGCAGGTGGTGGTGTTGGTGGTTGAGGCTGCACCACTGATGCTTTAGGCACTTGGGGCATCTAGGGCACTTGCCTAACATGTGCTAATTCCTCATCTCTCAGCCTTAATTATTCCCTTAACCTTGCCACCTTTGTGGCCAGAACCACAGTTGGTGCAGCTAGGGCTACAGGTTCGATTGATGGCATTCCTACTTCAGGAGTTGTCATGGCCTTAGACCTTGTGGATACACCCTTTCCTCGGCCTCCGCTTCTTCCCTTGCCTCCTCGTCCTCTTGTCGACATTATGAGATTCTAAGGCACCAAAAGAAAATCATAAGGGAGGATAAATTGCATAATGGTTTGATAAATATTCGTGAAAATCATACATTCCAAATCCACACCATTTAGAGTTTGCAAGAGGAAAAATATTAAACCATAGCAGTCAAAGTGTGTTCAAAATTATTCCAAAATTCAAAAAACTCATAAAATGTTCAATAACCAAAAACATAAGTCCTTAGGGTTTTTTTTTTTAAAAAATCTCATCTTATTCATTAATGTTTCATGGAATGATCTATGCGACGGACTCTATTCCTCAACTGTGGACTTGTCTCCTGAGCTATAGTCAAAGACGTCCTCTGAGATGTGGAGTATTTTGGGGTGGTCGCCATCACCCTCATCCTAGTAGTCACTTGTGGTATGGCATGAACCACTTCCTTACATGTCATGGCTCCTTCCAAATCGTGTACCGTCTCATAAAGCACTTCCATCTCTCTGTTATCTGTCTTTACCATAACTAGCTCCTCACGACTAAATACATAGTTGTCCATAAGATCGTAGATCACGTACTCTATGGTGCTAAAGTACAAGTCGTCTTGAATGACGTCGTTCCATGTTGCGTCTAACTAGAGAAGGGCCTCGGAGTAGACCGACAGTGCTTCCCTTAACACCCAATATTGTTCTCTAGGCCATAGTAATGCTCCTCTTTTGTTCATGATTCCTTGAATGTGATCGCAGGCCACCGCCGTTGTTTTCAACACCGCAATTCTCCAATCATAGGGGTCCTCCTCAAGTTGGACCTTGGGTATTGCGCAAATTTCCTTAAGTAGTTGTTTCTTAGTGTTTTTTTATAACAGGAGGCATCTTACTATACTGCAGTAACAAAACTATAAAATTAAATAAAACAAAAATAAGTAATAGCACAAAAAACAAATGCTTATGATGCAGTGACGTGAGATTTTCGCGTCTTTAGTGTGTATGGGGAGGGTTCTTGGAAACATGGACAAACTATCTCTGATACCATTTCCAAAACGCCCTAAACTAATACTTTGTAAAACATCTCCATGCTCATAAACTTATAGAAGAAAACCACTTATTATATAAGAATTTTAGTGGGGCCTTGCTAAAACATGCAAGATGGGCCTAGTAATTTAAAATAAAATAAAAGTTCTCATGCAACATTTTAAAAATAAATATAGTTCATAGCATAAATAAACAAAATTCTATCTATTATACATGCATAATAGCATTCTTTAGCACCACATAAGATTTTTTGTGCCCAACTCACATATCCCATGTGTGCATGGGCCATGCACACATGGTACAATTACACATAATTTCCAAGCATGCATTTTTCACATAAAATCACACAAAAAATAATGCAACTTCTACCTATTATACATGCATGGTTTTCAAGTAAAAATTATATGGTTGAATATTAGACATTTTTTAACGTAAAAGTTTATTTGCATGCCACATGCATACGCGGGAACGTTGTTAAAAAGTGGCGTTAAAAACGATAATTTCTATGCATTTATTTCTATCATTTTCAAAATAAAGATTTATAAGTCATAATTTCTCACCATTATTTATTTCCTTTAAATCCCTAAGTTGTTTAAACCTCTTAAGACATTATTTTTATTCCATGAAAATAATTTATTTAGCTGTTTTAAAAAATATAATAATTCCATTTCTTACTTCGAAATTTGCATAGAAAACAACCAAAACTTGAGATTACCTAAAGTACTTATAAATATCATGTTTCCCTTACAAAATAACACTTTATTTAAATTAATAAATTTTACAAGATTGATGTGAGGAAAATATAAATTTTTGGTGTGAGAAAAATATATTTTTGCTTGTATTATTTAAGACTTAATTTTATGTAGTATAAATTCATATGTGATAATCAAATAATTATTTTTTATTTATTAAACTAAACTTTCAGCCACCATTTAATTTGTTTAAAAATCACAAGTGAATTTAATCTCAACATTTTTCTTAATTAAAAATTAAAGAAAATCTTACTCATTAAAAACGTGAACATTCAAGGTTACATTTAAAATATCATTTTTAATATATAAATAGTTTAGGATATAACATTATTTCATCATACACACAAACTTCCTTTTCATTTAAAAGGCAATTCATATTTTTACCAAAACTTCTAGAAACAATTTTGTAACGCCCTGGGCAACCAAGACCGTTACACTGTGTATTTAAAATAGTGCAAGACTTGCTAATCAAGTCATTTATACAAAATGTGAATCTAACGTCATCAACGGATTAGGAATAAAAGATTTTGGTCATAAACAGGTTATTTTTATTAAAAATGACATTTTAATACATGGAAACTCAAAACGGGGTTAGATGACATATTTACAAAAGTACCAGAAGTTATAAATAACCCAAGCCACTCTAATGGAAAAATACACATTTTAGGTTTCCGTCCCTGTACAATCCCTCGACCGTGGCGACCAAGCAGCTAACAATGTACACCTTACCCCCAGAGCTCTCCAACTCATGGTTGATCCAATATACCCTTGCCTTTACCTACACCACTTAGCACCCGTGAGTCAAGGCCCAGCAAGAAAACATGACATCATAGCAAGATCAATATAAATAAATAACCAGATGTTCCAAAAAACGTAACCAAGCATTCAGCAATTCATAACAATTGCCTATTCGGTGATAACAAACGACAAATCACAATTTTTCATCCACATAATCAACATTTCATATTCATCAAATTAACAACAATAATCACATTCATTACACAATATTTAGGGTCGGTGCCCTTAGGCCACACACTCTGTTTAACCCACTATCTTCGGCTCACTGAGGCCGCCCCCAATGTTATGCCCACTAACTCGAGCCAGCTTACCCGAGCTTAGTGATTAATAAGCTGTCCTCAGCTACCAGTGGCTTAGCTGCGCCCTGTGCGCAAATATTGATTACAACACTCTTAGGTCGTTTATCATATGTCCCCATGGCATAATACAATCTCATGACATCATATACAAATATAGGGAGCTCTTAGTCCCATCATATTCACATGGTTCATCACAATCACCTAACAATGCATACAAATAGAGGGAACAATTAGTCCCAACCTAACCACATATTCGGGTGCAGTTTTCTTACCTCTTGTTTGAGCGAGAAATACGTTACGAACGACCCTTGAGAACGATCGATCCTTTGATCCCTTAGCGGTCACCTAGACATAACCAAATATGGAATCCAATTAATGAAGATATCAACGAATGGGTCTTAACCTAAACCTCACTCCCGGGACCACAAATTGTACCCAAACAGTGAGTAGATTCGATCCCGACCCTTAAGGATTGAAACCCCGAGCCAAAAACCCTTAAAAACACCCAAAATATGCATTTGACAAAACAGGGTAGCGCTACCCCCCTAGCGCCCCAGCGCTACAACTAGGGACATTTTGCCCTGGCTAGCGCTACCCTTTGGGCACTACAGCGCTAGGACCAGGCAAACATGGCCCTGGTTCTTCCTCCTTCGAATCCTCCATTTCCAACCTAATTCAAAAGCTTCCAAACACCATTTAAACCCCCAATTGAACCCAAATACTATATATAGTAGTCCTAGACATCATAACCTAACCAAGCTTTGCAAAAAACCCCATTGAATGCTCAACTTCCAAACCCAAAATCTCAACTGAACTTAATAATAAATTAGAGCAGAAAACCAGAGTTCTAATGGTTAGAATCTTACCTCAAGCACGGTATGAACTCCTCTACAATGATGGAACAATACCCTAGATCCTCAGCACTTGATTCCGCAACTTAATAACTCAAAAGAAGCTTCAAAATTGAAGAAGAAAAAGAGAAGAAATGATGAACGGTTGATGAAGGAAGAGGTGCTCTATTTTTCTACAGCCTTCTACAGTTTTCTAGTTTAAGTGTGGATATATATCCTTTAGGGTAAAAAGACCTAAATTCCCTCAAGTCTAATTAAAATCCTTAATAGCCACCAAGGGCAAAATTGTCCTTTCGCACCTATCTCGTTAACCATAATTAGCACCCTCCAATTCCTGTTATTCTCAATATCTTCGAATATCAATAATTCATATCCCGTTACCCCTTAACTCCCGGCAACACTCGAGTCACCAAATTACCCTGGGACTCACCCGAGCCCCGAACTTACTCCCGTTATGACCAAACCGCTAACTTATACTCAAAGTCTCATGCCGAACAGCTCGAACAAATCCACATTATAATGTGGCCTCAAAAATAGCTTACCAATATGCATACAAATATACAATTATGCCCTTAACAGGCCATATTACCAAAATGCCCTCATAACAAAATTTATACCCATATGCATGCATTTATCATCATATAATAATATGATCCACATAATCATGCATATAATCATATAGCAGCATAATAAATCAATTATGGCCCTCCTGCCCTCCTAATCAAGGTCCTAAACCTTATTAGGAAATTTGGGTCATTACAACTATCCCCTTCTTATAGAAATTTCATCCTCAAAATTTTATCTGTACTACCCGGATATAAATTCCGCACTACTGATTCCAATTCCCATGTCATTCGTTGACCTCATTGTTTCTAAAACATTACCTTAACTCAAGGTACAATCTTGTTTCTCAAAACCTTATTCTTTCTATCTCATAACTAAACTGGCCACTCCATATAGAATAACTCCATCTTCAGCTGCAGATCCCCATTACTCAACACATGAGTTTTTCTAACCCATGTCCTCAACATGGAGTACAAAATACACCGTGTACAGCCGACAGTGCCAAAATTGTTGTCCACTTAAAAGCACCCTGACTGATCCTTTCTAGGATTCAAATGGTCTTGATAATCTAGGGCCCAACTCACCCTTATCTTCTCACCCTTTTTTCCTTGGTGATATCCTAAGGAAGATACAATATTCTACTTGGAACTCCATATTCCTGTTTTCCAATTCAGTAAAACTTTTCCATTTATTCCAAAAAGTGAGCCTCCAAGCACTAACCTTTTAATAATCTTAATGATACCCTGAACCACCTCAGGATCCAAATAAACATCTCACTTATCTCATTCAAATGAGTGGATGATATACATTTCCTATTATACCCCATCTCATCAAGTGTCCTTCCAATAACTGGATAACTCCCGCTCTCTAATCTGATTTACCATCAATCTGAAAATTAGCAACCGTACAAAATTTCAATTATATACTCATCGTCTTCCTTAACCCTTCCAAGACCTGGAAGTAAAACAAAGTCCTTATTCAATAAAGTAGACATTGAATTCAATGAAGGTATACTATCTATCTCACATAGAAATTTGAATAATGATCAACTGTGTAACTTGTCCTTATTAATAAAAGTGAATTCACCCCAAATGCTGGTCCATAATGACTCAACCATCTCATGCTGACCCACCGTCCTGGCAGCCCATTGCGAAACCCATCACGATGTTTCCTTTTCCCATTATAAAATACTCAAAGACTGCAATAGCCTTACTAGTTTCTGATACCTTGTCCCGACCTCCTAACAGGTTAAGATCTTTGTCATATATTCCATTATGTCCTTCTCCATCCCAGGCCACCAATATAAAACCTTCAAACTTTGGTACCTTTTCCTGATGCCTGGATGAAAAGACCAAGAGAGTAGTGTGAGATTCATCCATCAGATTCCAAATCTGATCCTTATATTACATTAAACTTATACCTGACACTGTAGAATCCTTAGCTAACCCAGTTAAGACTTTGCCTTGAATTCTTTCCATCTGGGGTTTACTTAACTATATTTCTTTGATCTTTATGAGATAATAATTCCAAGTATCAAACTGGCCACCTAGCCCACTAGAAACTCCACTCTAGTTTTAGTTGGATCCTTTAACCAACATCATGCATTGACAATCACCTTTTTCCTGCCACTGAGGTGTCATAACAACTCACAAACTGATTCTGATTTGTAAAAAGACGTAGAACTCAACCTGAAATACATGTACCACCATGCCCGCCTAAGGAAAATCCTACTCATAAGGTGTTCCTTAACCTTGGCAAATTTCTAACCAAGAATACATCACAACACTGTCGACCAAGACAATCACAAATCCAACCCAGATAATCTTTAAATACTCTATTCACCCATTTCACAAAAACAATTTGGCATTGACCAAATCCTCAACACATGACTCAGCATCCCCAGTGCCCTAATCTAATATAATAACGATATTCTGCCTATCCTTCTCCCTGATCTCTAGCTGGAAATAACCAGATCAAAGATCCTTAGCTGTCCCTGATCTCTAGCTGGTAATAACCAGATCAAAGATCCCTAGCTATCCCTGATCTCTAGCTAGTAATAACCAGATCAAAGATCTACCTTGAAGAACGTCACCCTACTCAATAATTGAGCCTTTAGTTCTTACATCTTTGTTGAAACCATTCAATACAGCGCCCTAGATCTGATTCCATCCTTAGCACCAATACAATCACCATCGCTAATGAACCTGAATGTAACCCATTCATGTTGTTCCTATATTCTCTGCTTGTCGGACGTATCCATGTCATTGAAGTATAAAATGATTAGGAACCTTTACTATTAATCCATCACACCCCACTCGGTACAAGTAATAATTCCTTAAATGCCTCTTTCCTTGATCCTTATCTGGTAATAACTAGATCGATGATCAACTCCTAAAGACATTGTCTTGTCTTGTAACAGGGCATTTAAACTCTTCATCCCTAGCAGGCGATATCAACAAGTCCCATGATACAATGCTCTATCCAATCCACTTCTAAGTCACATACTTCTTCAGGTGAACAAGTGATTCCTTAAGCCAAACTAATATCATTCTTCATAACGTCCCTGATACTAAATCCATCCATGCCCAAGTCCTGTAACATACCCAACAACTTCTTGTATACTCAGCTGAATCCTTACTGACCAATTTAGTTTCCATTCAGTCTGATCAATATACTTCAAGTAATGTCCCCTTTTTCAATACGTTAGCTTTTCTTCAGGCCCATATCAAAGCTCTCATATAACAAGCTCAACCACTTCCCCTATGAGCCCGCTTGCCACTCATATTCTAATTCCTCCTTGTAGAGTTACTAACCCTTCCTCAACTAGTACTCACATCTCAAGCCCCTCGTATAACCACCTTGCGGTATGTATTTCATATCTAAATCTTTCCTGGGAGACACACAGTGTTATATTATTTTATAATATAATGTAATGTAATATTATATTATATTATAATATAATGTTTAGATTAAATAAATGTGACAAAGTGTGTCACATATTGTAACATATAATAGAGAGTTACAATATTTAGATATATGAGATATATCCAAATAATGTAACATATTTGGTGTTACAAATTTGTAACTTCCAAATATTACCCTTTATTGTGTAAAATTGTTGTTACACAATATTGAGATGAATTTCATAAAGCCATATGTGATATGGTTGTTAGAGATATGATTTTAACCCCAATAATGTGTTTTGGCAGTTACAAAATCATTTGGGAGGGTTTGGAACCGTTTGGAAAAATAGCACATTTTTAAGTGCTGAAATTGGTCAGTGGCCGCGGCCACTGAATGTTGGTGGCCGCGACCTGTGGGACAAAGACTAGTGGCCGCGGCCACTAATGTCTCTGACCGCGGCCACAGGCCAAAAACTGACCAATTTTCAATTTTTTCAATCTTTTTTTAACGGCTCAAAAAACCCAAATAACTCCCAAATCTCCTTTTTAATTCCATATTAATCCAATTAAACATTGGTAACAGCCATGGGGGTTGGTGGAATTTGAAATTCAAAGGGTGTCTCTAAACTCTATAAATAGGAGCCTATAGCTACACGACATTTTTCTATGCATTAGAGCACTTGGCTAGAAACACCTTGAGGCTTGATAATTCCATAAAGCATTTCCTATAATCTGTGAGAGATCCTTTAGTGCTTGAGTTAGGGGGAAATAAGCTTTTGGACAAAGGTTTCAAACCTTGTTTAAGTTGGTGATCCCCAACACTCTTCACTTTGGTAGTGTGAGTGAGAGTTGCTTCTATTTTTGTTTGTTTGTTCTTTCTTTCTATTCTATTTCTCTTCATCTTTATATTCTTCTCTTTTGTTTATTTGTATTTCTTGTTTTGAGTTGTAATCTTCTTTTCTTTATTTCAAACATTTTACTTTACTTGTAACATTTTGCTTTGAGTTGTATTTTCACCATTCTATTCTTCTTTTCTTCTTCTTGTTCTTTAGTTTATTTTTATTTTCAGTTATAGAGTTGTAATCTTATTCAATCAATCATTATTTATTTGTAATATATTGCATAGAGTTGTAATATTATTATCAATTTCCATTGAGGCAAAACAATTTTTCCTAACATACAGCACCAAACTCTTTCAGCTCATTTTCTAACCAAAAACAAAGACTATCAAATCCACTGGTCACTTTCGAGGAACTAGTTTCAGGTTCTGAATGTAACGAGGCATCCCAGTCTTCCCTTCTCTAACCATGGGAAATCCACCCTAGCGTACAAAATCATCCCATATAGAAAACATGTCCTTACCTGACATCTTTTCAGATAGTGTCTTCCGCTTCTGATGCATACTAAATAACATCACCAAGCCTCATCCTTGTCTTGATGGGCAACTTGTGAACTAGGCCCCCTTCCTGTCAAGACCAGGAGCCACAAAACCATCAAGGGTTTTCCTTTTTTTCCGATCACTGGGTAGCCACCCTTACTAAATTCCACGAACGAGAATATCATCATCTGTATTCCTTATATCTTAAATAACATGGCCCTCTATACTGCCGAAGCACAGATAACCATCTCAGAGTTTAACTTATAAATGAATCATCATCCCCAGCTACATCCATTTGTATCATAATCCAAAGTGGATTGATCAACCCACCAAACTTATTGACATATATTGTCGCTATCTTACCACTCTCGACATCCTTTTGCCACAAATACTTAATACAACTACTCTGTCTCAATTTGTCCTCCTCATATTATCAAGAATGGGATTAGCTATACCCATTTACTAACAAATTCTTGAACAAACTCAAACCTTCCTCAAAACTAGAGGATAATGCTTCCAAAGCCTTCCATACAATAATTGTTATCTGTTTCCCCCTCAGTTTAACCAACACTGGTGTCTCGCGGTCATGGTATATAAAGCAGCTTATTTCCCCCAGTAAACCTGCTATTTCGTCCATCTAATCTCCTCTATCAGACCTCATAGCCTAACTCGCATATCAGCAAATATCTGCTACAAATCTCAGGGGCAGATGGAGGATTCCAACCCTAACTATCATCTGCAACCCTTTCTAAAACAAAACCATGTCCAATTAACCATTCTGAGCACATACAATCTGAGTTAATCTGTCTTCACCTACTAAACCCTTCAGCCCTGATGTTCATACCCAATACTATCCCAAGGGTAGATCCAAATGACCCTAATAATCATGCACACATAAAGCATACCAAACACCAATTTACAATTCTATGCATAAATTATCAAATTTCATTACCATTAGATGCATACCTACTTACTATGCATTCCATATGCCAATAAACAGGTATAGCCTATAAGTTCAATTTAAACATATAGTCACATGCAATCCATATACCAATCATTATCCAAGTATTCATCCACATGCAAGAGCGATGCTAATCAGCACGCCTCAATATCATCACATAGCAGTCAAGGGCCAGGCCCTATCAGTATCTCATGCTCCCTAATAATTATACCAGTTAATACACTCATATTTCATTCAAGCACATAAGCATACAATTTCATGTATTCAATTACAAACCCTTGAGTCAAGCTTGTCAGTAGCGGCGAGTGTACATGTCCAGCTAGTCTTCAGGAACCCATAAACCTAGACAACTCTGATACCAAGTTGTAATGCCCTGGGTAACCAAGATCGTTACACTGTGTATTTAAAATAGTGCAAGACTTGCTAATCAAGTCATTTAAACAAAATGTGAATCTAACATCATCAACGAATTAGGAATAAAAGATTTTGGTCATAAACAGGTTATTTTCATTAAAAATGACAGTTTAATACATGGAAACTCCAAACAGGGTTAGATGACATATTTACAAAAGTACCAGAAGTTATAAATAACCTAAGCCACTCTAATGGAAAAATACACATTTTAGGTTTCCATCCCTGTACAATCCCTCGACCGTGGTGGTCGAGCAACTGACAATGTACACCTCGCCCCTAGAGCTCTCCAACTCATGGTTGATCCACGTAGCACCCGTGAGCCGAGGCCCAACAAGAAAACATGACATCATAGCAAGATCAATATAAATAAATAACCTGATGTTCCATAAAATGTAACCAAGCATTCAACAATTCATAACAATTGCCTATTCAGTGATAACAATCGACAAATCACAATTTTCCATCCAGATAATCAACATTTCATATTCATCAAATTAACAACAATAATCACATTCATTACACAATATTCAGGGTCGGCGCCCTTAGGCCGCACCCTCTATTTAACCCACTGTCTTCGGCTCACTTAGGTCGCCCCCAATATTATACCCACTGACTCTGTCCAGCTTAACCGAGCTTAGTGATTAATAAGTTGTCCTCAGCTACCAGTGGCAGAGCCACGCCCTGTGCACAAATATTGATTCCGACACTCTTAGGTCGTTTATCATATGTCCCCATGGCATAATACCATCTAATGACATCATATACAAATATAGGGAGCTCTTTGTCCCATCATATTCACAAGGTTCATCACAATCACCTAACAATGCATACAACTATAGGGAACACTTAGTCCCAACCTAACCACATAACCAGGTGCAGTTTTCTTACCTCTTGTTCGAGCGAGAAATACGTTACAAACGACCCTTGAGAACGATCGATCCTTTGATCCCTTAGCAGTCACCTAGTCATAACCAAAAATGGAATCCAATTAATGAAGATATCAATGAATGGGTCTTAACCTAAACCTCACCCCTGGGACCCCGAATTGTACCCAAATGGTGAGTAGATTCAATCTCGAGCCTTAAGGATTGAAACCCCGAGCCAAAAACCCTTAAAAACACCCAAAATATGCATTTGACAAAACAGGGTAGTGCTACCCCCCTAGCGCCCTAGCGTTACAACCAGGGAAATTTTTCCCTGGCTAGCGTTGTAGTGCTACCCTTTGGGCGCTATAGCACTAAGACCAGGCAGACATGGCCCTGGTTCATCCTCCTTCAAATCCTCCATTTCCAACCTGATTCAAAAGCTTCCAAACACCATTCAAACCCCCAATTGAACCCAAATACCATTTATACTAGTCCTAGACATTATAAACTAACCAAGCTTTGCAAAAAACCTCATTGAATGCTCAACTTCCAAACCCAAAATCTCAGCTGAACATAATAATAAAACAGAGCAGAAAACCAGAGTTCTAATGGTTATAATTTTACCTCAAGCTCGATATGAACTCCTCTTCCATGATGGAACAATACCCTAGATCCTCAGCACTTGATTCCCCAGCTTAATTCCTCAAAAGAAGCGTCAAAATTGATGAAGAAAAAGAGAAGAAATGATGAACGGTTGATGAAGGAAGAGGTGCTCTATTTTTCTACAGTTGTAAATGTGGAAATTCCTCCCTTATGAATCCTATTCACAAGTGAATCCTATTCATTGTCCGCACAAGGGGATGAGGACGTCACATGATGGTAAGGGAATTGAGCTAAGAGGGCCACCCTCGCTATGCGAGGGCCCTCGGCCGCTTGCCAATCTGAACGTCACCCTCGCTATGCGAGGGTCCCGGGTTGGCCATCTACGTGCGCCCCGTTCCATCAAGCATCGAGCCTCGCCTGCACTTAGGAGAAGAAAGCCAGCCTCGCTACGCGAGATACCCTCGCTATGCGAGGATGGAGGCCTTGTTGTGGCGTCCGTGCCCCGATCCTCGCCACGCCTGCACTCGGGAGAAGAAGGTCAACCCCGCTACGCGAGACACCCTGGCCTTGTTGTGGCATCCGTGCTCTGAGCCTCGCCACGCCTGCACCCGGGGGGAAGAGGGGCAGCCTCGCTATGCGAGGGTGCTGCCCTGTTGCACCGCCTGTGTCTTCAGCCTCGATTTCGCGTGACCTGCGTAGAGCAGCCTCGGCTCCTAGCGTATCGGCCACACATGACGCATACAGGATGAAGCCTCCTTGGCATTAGCATGAGGGGTACTTAGAGACACTTAGTGGGAATGCCAAGCAAGCATTGGGTACCAAACGTGTATTGATGAGGACAACCGGGTACAAGACACGCGTACTGACACGGGGCGTACGGTTGTGGAGAGAACAAAGGTACGGCCCCGTGACCTGCATCTGAGGAGTAGTGGCGGTACGGACCTGTACGAAGAGTAGTGGTACCACTTGGCCACCCCCAACCATACGCCAGAGCCGACAGTACTATGTCCTAGGCCACGACTCTGGCATCATCAGGGTAGACACCACTACGCCCTGAGCCACTACACTATCAGAGTACCTGTGTACGACCCTGTCGTCTGGGACTTGTCTGTATCCAGGGCCAATAGAGCCCCCCTATAAATAGTCCCCAACCCCTCAGGTTAAGGGGTTTGAAAACTGAGTGTATGAGGGGACATTTTGGAAATACATGATCTTTGTTCCATTGTTGCTCTGTTTTTTTTCTATTGATTGAAGTTCTTTCCTCTTGATTCTAAGCTACCCTTACTATAAAAATCTTAGTTTTCTAACCTTTAATCGTTGACGAGATTTCACCGTCAACAGTTTGGCGCCGTCTGTGGGAACGTAAGCACCAAGCTACTGTTCTACCATTACTTCCGGCAAGAAGAAATGCCAAGACGTTCGAAGCGACTCAGGGAGCCACAAGAGGTGGAGGTCCACCTAAACGGAGTCCAGCTGAAGGCCTCCATGAAGGATCTATCTCCACCCCGAGACATGGAGCCCCCAAGGGACCCTAAGGTTCACGAGAATGACAGGGAGGCCTCGTCACCGGCCATCTCGTCCAGTGATAATCCTCCAAGGAAAACTACCGCACCACCAGGGAATGCCAACGAGTTCTCTCCTCCCAAACCATCGCAGGTACTGAACTCCGGCCGACAGGATCCAGGCCCCTCGACACGTAGACATGACAAACAACCCCAGGTCCATTCCATGAGCTCGAGTTCTAAATCTCGTTTCTATGAAGAGGAGATTTGTGAGCTGCACCGTAAAAACCAAAGACTGGAGACCACCGTGGAGCACATGCAGGAGGTGCTGAATGGCCTGTTGCAAGGTAAGTCAAACATGACCCTGCCCAAGAGGAAAGAGAAGGGTCAGAAAATCACTGTCCCGGTAAACGACGGAAGGACCAGACACTCCACCAGTAACACCCCCAGGGAGAAGCCACATGAGCATCCCGGACCATCGAGGCCACCTCAAGGGCCAAGGCAAGGGAACAATGTTGGCTCTCACAACGACATCGAGGTCACCTCAAAGAGGACGCCCTCAGGTCTACGAGAAGAGCTCAACAAGGGAGGGGCAGACAAGAGAACTACACCTCCTACTATCCCCCGAGACGACAAAGGAAAGGAAGATGTCAACCCCTCCATGTTGAGAGACTCCCTGAAGGAGAGGAGGCAAGGCCTCGATACAGAGACGAGGAGCCTGCGAAGCAAGATTGTCATCACACCCGGAGGACAAACCATCGAGGATGAGTTCGATCATGAATCGCCCTTCACTAAAGAGATTCAAGCCATCCGACTCCCAGCCAACTTCAAGGAGCCGCATATGACCCCTTATGATGGGAGCACAGACCCCAAGTACCATCTGGACGCATTCAATGACTTGATGAAGTTAAGAGGGATCAGCAGCGGGGCTAGATGCCACTGTTTCGTGGTCACATTGAAAGTACTTGCGTACAAATGGTTCAAAAGACTTCGCCCAGGATCCATCAGGTCTTGGCAGCAACTTTCGGATGAGTTTCTCCGACAGCATCACGCCGTGCGTGATTATACAATGCCAGGCACCAGCCTCGCCAATGTAAAACAAGGATAAAATGAAAGTCTGAAGGGTTACATCCACAGGTTTAACATGGAGGCAGCCAAAGTGGGGAGCTTGACCCGCAGGGAATTAAAAATGGCCATCACAGCCGGAGTGCGTCCGGGAAGCAAATTGTGGGATAACATGCTTAAGAGGGAAGTCACTGACCTAGATGACTTCTACGAGAGGGCGCAAAATTATATTCGCATGGAGGATGGCCATGCAAACTTAAAGGCAGGAAACAGCGAGTCCCATGTAAAGTCCCCAGCCAATGAGGGGTCGAATAGAGCACACAAGTGCATACGTGTGGAAGAGGGCCATAACGACTCGCATGTTGAAGAAAGTGAACCTTCCTCCAGTCACCCTACTGCTAATACGTCTGAAGAGTCAATATAGAAGGGGACGTCATGCTAGAAGGGTCGCTGGCGAAGTTTAAAATTGGACGAGGACCATCTAGCCATATAAGTCTCGACATGAGGGGAGATCACCTCAAAAATTGCAAAAAGGGTCTCAAAGTAGACGCTCGCAAAAAGGGTCTCAACGTAGACGTTCGCAAAAAGGGTCTCAAAGTAGACGCTTCCAAAAAGGGTCTCAAAGTAGACGCTTGCAAAAAGGGTCTCAAAGTAGACGCTCGCAAAAAGGGTCTCAACGTAGACGTTCGCAAAAAGGGTCTCAAAGTAGACGCTTGCAAAAAGGGTCTCAACGTAGACGCTCGCAAAAAGGGTCTCAAAGTAGACGCTTGGAAAAAGGGTCTCAAAGAAGACGCTTGCTAAAATAGTACTATGCCTAATGACGAGAGGGACGCTTCTCGCAAAAAAAATAATAAAAAGCACGTGCAAAGAATATAAAAGGACCTCAACAGCCCAACGGGTTAACGTGTCCTTACAAGTATAATCAAGGTGCACCAGAAAGATTATCACCATCAGATCAGAGAAAAATATGTAATCCATGAACAGCAGTAATAAGAGGGACTTACCAGAGCCCCTTAAGTTTGATAAAAAAAAAAAGGAGAAAAAGAGAAGAAGTGGCTTCAAGCCTTGGGGGTATTCATAGGGAAAGTCAATGCTCCCTAGCCATTGGATCTATCTCCCTATGAATGGAGGAGATCAAGAGTATGGGTAACCTTGGGATCTGCGATTGAGGATGATTGGTCCTTATGCAATCTTAGGAATTTTCATGGATCCCCCAAGTGTTAGGTGGTTGTTGTGTTTCTTTGGATAGTATAAAGAAACACAACTCTAAGCCTCACTTCGTATTTCTTCGAGCGACGTTGTGAAACTTTCCAAGGCTAAGTCCCCCAAGGTTGGCCGTACATGTCAGGCAAGAGAAATAGAAAGAGTCTACAAACACACGTAAAAGTGTACTTATAGACTCGGGGGGAAGTGTAAATGTGGAAATTCCTCCCTTATGAATCCTATTCACAAGTGAAGCTCTATACTACGAGACATCCTAAAAGCTACTCATTGTCCGCACAAGGGGATGAGGACGTCACATGATGGGGAGGGAATTGAGCTAAGAGGGCCACCCTCGCTATGCGAGGGCCCTCGGCTGCTTGCCAATATGAACGTCACCCTCGCTATGCGAGGGTCCCGGGTTGGCCATCTGCGTGTGCCCCGTTCCATCAAGCATCGAGCCTCGCCTGCACTTAGGAGAAGAAAGCCAACCTCGCTACGCGAGATACCCTCGCTATGCGAGGATGGAGGCCTTGTTGTGGCGTTCGTGCCCCGATCCTCGCCACGCCTGCACTCGGGAGAAGAAGGTCAACCCCGCTACGCGAGACACCCTAGCCTTGTTGTGGCATCCGTGCTCTGAGCCTCGCCACGCCTGCACCCGGGGGGAAGAGGGGCAGCCTCGCTATGCGAGGGTGCTGCCCTGTTGCGCCGCCTGTGTCTTCAGCCTCGATTTCGCGTGACCTGCGTAGACCAGCCTCGGCTCCTAGCGTATCGGCCACACATGATGCATACAGGATGAAGCCTCCTTGGCATTAGCATGAGGGGTACTTAGAGACACTTAGTGGGAATGCCAAGCCAGCATTGGGTACCAAACGTGTATTGATGAGGACAACCGTGTACAAGACACGCGTACTGACACGGGGCGTACGGTTGTGGAGAGAACAAAGGTACGGCCCCGTGACCTGCATCTGAGGAGTAGTGGCGGTACAGACCTGTACGAAGAGTAGTGGTACCACTTGGCCACCCCCAACCATACGCCAGAGCCGACAGTACTATGTCCTAGGCCACGACTCTGGCATCATCAGGGTAGACACCACTACGCCCTGAGCCACTACACTATCAGAGTACCTGTGTACGACCCTGTCGTCTGGGACTTGTCTGTATCCAGGGCCAATAGAGCCCCCCTATAAATAGTCCACAACCCCTCAGGTTAAGGGGTTGGAAAACTGAATGTATGAGGGGACATTTTGGAAATACATGATCTTTGTTCCATTGTTGCTCTGTTCTTTTTCTATTGATTGAAGTTCTTTCCTCTTGATTCTAAGCTACCCTTACTATAAAAATCTTAGTTTTCTAACCTTTAATCGTTGACGAGATTTCACCGTCAACAACAGCCTTCTACAGTCTTCTAGTTTAAGTATGGATATATATCCTTTAGGGTAAAAAGCCCTGAATGACTTCAAGTCTAATTAAAATCCTTAATAGCCACCAAGGGCAAAATCATCCTTTCGCACCTATCTCGTTAACCATAATTAGCACCGTCCAATTCCCGCTATTCTCAATTTCTTCGCATATCAATAATTCATATCCTGTTACCCCTTAACTCCTGGCAACACTCTAGTCACCAAATTACCCCGGGACTCACCCTGAGCCCCGTTCTTACTCCTGTTATGACCAAACCGCTAACTTATACCCAAAGATCGTCTCATGCCGAACAACTCGAACAAATCCACATTATAATGTGGCCTCAACAATAGCTTACCAATATGCATACAAATATACAATTACGTCCTCAACATGCCAAATTACCAAAATGCCCTCATAACAAAATATATACCCACATGCATGCATTTATCATCATATAATAATATGATCCACATAAACATGCATATAATCATAAAGTGGCATAATAAATCAATTATGGCCCTCCCGGCCTCCTAATCAAGGTCCTAAACCTTATTAGGAAATTTGGGTTATTACAAATTTAACCCCTTAAAATCACCATCTTGGAATTAAAACTCTTATTTTCATTATAAAATGTAAAAAAAATACTATAGGTACTTATTTGAATAAAAATATCATTTTAATATAGATTAAAATACTCTTTTAATTTCATAAAATCATCAGAGCACTTGCAAAAATATTTATGAATGCAAATCATTATTTTCATCATATTTCATACCATTTACACACAAAAAATCAGCAAGCATAACAAGTCATGAAATTCATCCCTTTACATCATGCTTCACGAAACTCATACAATAATCATACATGTTTAATTAACACAAATTTAAACACAACCCTAGCATGCACCTATTATCATAATGTCAATCTAAGAAAATCCCTACGTCACATAGACATTCAAAGCATAGGCATGCTTCAAGATCAATCATACACATATATGAGACAATAACCCTAGGTCGAAACCCTCATGAATTAAACATAAAAATAAAACCAAAATTCTCATTTACATTCACATGCATCCTAGCATGTTTCTATCATCATTCATGCTTACATTAACATATTGATACATCAAAATCTCATAAACATATTCATCAAATTTCATGGATTCAATATCAAGAGTCCAAATTAATTATCATGCCAGAATTCACATAGGAATCTAGAACATGGATCTAACATAGAAATTAAAATATCAAAAATACAAAGAGGATCCCTATACAAGTATAGGCCGAAACCCAACATAAAAAATCTCCATGCATCTTACAATACAACTTTTCACCCAAAATAAAAAAGAAACAAATCATTATACCATCATCTCATATAAACCATGAAATAAAAAATATAAAAATGGCTAAGGGTTCATTACCTCTCTTGATTGTAAAATCAAGAACACCCAAAGTGACCAGTACTTATAACTATAATCACCCCTTGCTCAAGCCTAGGGTTTTCGAAAACCCACATGAAGAGAAGAAGAAACCAACAACACAAACCAAACACTAGTAAAAAATACTAGAATCAAAAGAAGATAATTTATAAACCATAAGCATAAAAAGACATACCCAAAGATTGAACCCCTTTTTTTTCTTCTTCTTTTTCTCCTCCTTCTTCTCTTTCTCTGAGTAACTCGTCCACTCTCTTTTTCCTTCTCTCACTTGGCCGATTGTACCAAGGAGCCAAAATGGCTCTTCTCTTCTTTCCTCTCTTTATCTACCCTAAGGCAATTACTAGCCTAATGAAAAAAAAAAGGTAAGCTTCCTCTTATTGCATATTCTCTTTTATTTTTTATTTTATTTGATTGAAGAAAAAAAAAATGAGACAACTCATTTCCTCTTTTTCCCCACCTTGCCATACACTCTTGCCCTTTGTTACCTTTTATTATATATTTTTTTAATTAATTAACTAAAATTAGCCTAATAAAATAAATTAAAAGTGTATAGAAAATTCTATGCAAGTGCACCATGCAACCATGCACATGCACACACTCAATCATTAGGGTGCATCACTACCTATCATGCATCTTGGTGCATTCAACCAAAACTCAATTATTCACAAATTAAATAAATAAATAAATAATTAACAATTAAATTCACAAAATTCAATCAAACAATTCTAACAATTTAAAAATTAAAATTTACAACATCTGACAATTATATAAAAACAAAGCAAAAAATTAAACAAATAAAAAAAAATTGGTGATCTACAGGGTTACTAGTGTAGTAGGAGGTATTTTGCATGCTGAGAGTATGTAGAACTGGACCAGATGTGATTTGTTAATACTTGTTTAAACATTGTTCATAGTATTAATCAAACACATCAAACGATGATCATATACACGATGATCTTAATCCTGAGGTTACTATGAACTCCTATATATCTCGTATGATCCTTTGATTCATGTATTAAGGTTTGTCAGAATGATCAGGCTAAGAACAGTTATTTTGGGGACTCAATGATATATATGGTTGGGGATGTAGTTTAACAGATATGGAATCTATGCCTTCTTATATATTTGAATAATGGTTCCCTATTGGATTGGCTTTTGGAACTGAAAAGGTTATGAGTGCTCACGTCACAAAATTGTTGTGACACAACCTTCACTAGTAAAGTCAAATGTACTCTAGGAACAAGATATAGCTAAAAGGGTAAAACAGTAATTTTATTCCCTTTTAATTATGAACCTTTAATAGAGGATTAACGTTGTATGTAATGGTTATATCAATGGACACTTTATTCGTAATAAAGTACTATGTAAATATATGTTTATAATAATCAAGAGTTCAATCTCATATTTTTAGTGGAGTAATCATGAGTTTAATAAATATGATTATTTAATCAAAGAGCTTTGATTAATAATGTAATATTTATTGGAGCTTGATATTATAGGTTCATAGGTCCCCATGGTGGCTTTATCAAACATCATGTCAAGGTAAGAGTTGATACAAGGGTATAACTGTAATTTGGGAATTTTAGAAGAATTTTATTCTTTGGGTCAAATATGCAATTATATGATAATTGATGTTGAATAATTAATTTAGAATTAATTATTAATTTTCAAAAATATATTTATTAATTTAAATAAATAAATTTTTGAATATCATATAAATAAATAAATTTTTGAATTTATTTAATTTATTTGAGTGGGAGAAAATAAAATTGGTAAGTCAAAAATAGAATTTTATTTATTGAATTGTAAAAGATGATGATAATGATGATCATCAATTTGAATTTTGAATTTAGAATTTAAATTTTGAATTATGGTTGTCATCTTTTCCTTAAAAAGATTAACACCTTCTTTTGTGGGAGACTGATTTTAATTGAATAATTAAATAAAAGAAAAATGCAAAATCCCGTAAAAGGGAATTGCAGTACACGCCTGACACAGTCCAAGAACTGTGCCATGCGTGTACCACTTGTACTGAAATTGTATCAGTATAGTTTTTAATTTATTTATTTAATTATTTAATTATTTGAAAATAATTTTTTCAAATATGGTAAGTTAGATATTTACCTAAAATCAAATCCTATCATCATTATTATATTATTGTTATTTGGAATAATAAGGTAATATAAATCTCTATATTGTAGCGCACCAAATTTTTTTTGTTATTATTATTTAAATTTTGTACTTTATTTTATTTAATTGTTAAGTGTTGTAAATTATTTTATTTATTTGTTTAAATTAATTGTTACAATTGTTTGGTAGAATTTTTGTGAATTTAATTGTTAACTATTTATTTATTTTAATATATGAATAATTGAGTTTTGGTTGAATGCACCAAGGTGCATAGTAGGTAGTGATACACCCTAGTTATTGAATGTGTGCATGTGCATGGTACACTTGTGTAGAATTTTCTACACACTTTATAGTTTCCTTATATTATATTTATTTAATTATTTAATTGAAAAAAATTAATAAAAGAAAGGGAAAGGGAGAGTGTGAACGTGTGAGCATAGTGAGAAGGTGAGTGATTTTCTTCCTATTTTATTTGACAATTAAAATGAAGACAATAGTTATAAAGGGAATGGAGGTTGTCATCTTTATTTTTCTACCAATTAAGATAAAATTAAATAAAAGTATAATAAAAGAAAATAGACACAATTAGGAAACTTACCAATTTTTTCCTTAGGCTATTATGGTTAGGTTAGAATAAAGAGGGAAGGAAAAAAAGAGAGCATTATGCTCTTTTTGGAACCCATGGCTAGAGAGAGAGATAGTGGATGTGAGAAGAGAGAGAATGAGAAAGAAAGGAGGAAGAAGAAGAAGGTCTTGGAAAGTCATAGGTATGGTTTCTTGTATTGTTGATTTTTTTGTTAATTTTCTAAGTCTAAGGTTTCTTCCCTCCCACAATCCTAAGATTTTGTTGTTCTTCTTTTCTTGTTACGGGTTTCGAAAACCCTAGGGTATTCAAGAGCAATTGCCATTTTGGGTATTGGTTCTATCAAGGAGGTAGTTGATCCCTAAACCTTATGTTTAATTTTGTTGTTTTATTGACAGGATTTTGATGTTTTGACGCCTATTTGAATCTATGTCATGTGTTGATTTGAGATATATGAATATAATGATTGTTGATATTTTTATGCTTGTGTATATGTAGGTTTCGGCCTAGTCTTAATCTAGGGTTCATGATTTTTTTTTATATATATGGATAAGTATATTTATGAGGTTGGATGTTTAGACATGATGATTTTTTTATTATCCTATGTTCATGATAATGAAAGGTTTTGGCTTAAGCATGTATAGGGATCTTTCTTGTATGATTGGTATTTAAATTTGTTAGATCCATGTTCTAGGATCCTATGTAAATATTGACATGGTAATTAAAATATAGAATCTTGTGATCTTAGAAGCATGCCTATGATTTAATTGTCTATGTGATAATAGGGATTTTCTTAAAATAACAATATGATGATAGTTACATGCTAGGGTTTGTGATTTATTTGTATAGATTTAAACATGTGATGATTATTGTGTAAATTTTGTGAAGCGTGATGAAAAAAATGGAATCTTGATTTGTTAAGCTTACTGATTTTGATGTTTAAAATATTTAGAATATGATGAAAATAATATTTTTGCATGCTTAATTGATTTTGTAAGTGCTATGATATTTTTTTTTAGAAATTAAAGGGAATTTTAATAAACATTACAATGGTGTTTTTACTCAAATAAATTCCTTCAGATTTTTTATATATTTTAGAGAAAATATGATATTTTAAATTCAAGATGGTGATTTTTTAGAGTGTATATTGTTACTGGAATTTTTGGTAAAATATTGGAAAGTCTTTTTAATTGAAAGAAAATTTGTGTGTTTTTGAAATAATATAACACCTAAACTATATAGATATTAAAAGTGGTATTTTTATATGTAATCATGAGTGTTCATTTTAATATATATGATTTTCTTTGAGAAAAATTTTGAGATTAATTCACTGGTGATTTTTAAATAAATTAAACGGTGGCTGAAAGTTTAGTTTAATAAATTAAAATTAATTTTTTGATTATCACATATGAATTTATACTACATAAAAATTAAGTCCTAAGATAATGCAAACAATGTATATTTTTCTCACACCTAAAATTTATATTTTTCTCAAATTAAATTTTTGTAATTTTGTTAATTTAAATCAAATGATTATTTTCTAAAGGAAACATGATAATGATAAGTATTTTAAATAACTTCAAGCCTTTATTATTTCTATGTAATTTAAATAAATATATATAAATGGGATTATTATATTATTTTATGGCTAAATAAATTATTTTTATGAAATAAAAATAATGTTTTAAGAAATTTAATCAACTTAGTAATTTCAAAGATTAATAATGGTAAGAAAATATGTTGTTAAATCCTTATTTTGAAAATGATAGAAATAACTGCGTAGGAATTATCATTTTTTCTTTCGTCACTTTTTAACAATGTTCCCACATATGAATGTCGCATGCAAATGCACTTTTACGTTCAAAAATATGTCTACTAATCAACCATATGATTTTTACTTAAAAACCATGCATGTAGGATAGGTATAATTTGCATTATTTATTTGGTGATTTTATGTGTAAATATGAATGTTTGGAAAATATGTGTAATTTTCACCAAGTGTGCATGACCCATGTATACACGGGGTATGTGAGTTGGGCACAAGAAAGTCTTATGTGATGCTAAAGAATGCTATTTGATTATGGTTATAGGCTCGTTGTGAAGTTTGTCAGTTTTGTTTTGCTTGGACCTGAGGTAAGGAAGTTAGATAGATTTCTATTTGTTTATGCTATGCACGGTAAGATTGGCATGTTAAGGATAAATGATAAATATGAAGATGTACCGTGTGAAATAATGTATGAAATGTTGTTATGATCTGATGGTGAATGTAAGAAATAATGTATTTTTCCTTAGCTTTGATATGACTGGATTGCATGTATTTCTGTATGTTGTATGATATGTAATGATTGTTAGCGTAATGAACGCGACACAATAAAGGGGTTACTAAGGATGTGAAGACGTAAGGATATAAAGACGTAACTCATAGGGCAGACGTGCCGAGGTTATTCAAGGACCAGAGATCTTGTTTACCTCAAGATGTGACATGGACAAGTTAGCGAGCCATGTTCACAAAGATATGATGATGATGTTTATGATGATAATGTTTATGATAATGATGTTTATGATGATGATGTCTATGATGATTATGTTTATGATGATGATGTTTATGATGATAATGATATTTATGATGATGACGTATGATGTATAACGATGTATGAACGTGAATATGTTTGTTGTGTTTACTTGTGTGTTGTTTGCACTTCCTTACTGGGCTTTTAGCCCATCCCCTTACTTTTCTTCCAGGTAACAAATAGGATTTGTCTTTGGCACACGTGGTGATGTGGGGAATTCCGACGTCAGGGTGTGTATGGCGTGGGGGTATCCTATGGGCGAACAAATAATCAGCTTAACGCCAATTTCTAAAGAACAATGTTATGTTTTTTTTTTACTTTTCAGAACTTATCAATGGGACTTGAACTTTATTTATTTTTTTACAAATGTTGCATGAAAAGTATTATTTTTATTTTTAAACTAATGGGCCCAACTTGCATGTTTTAGCAAAGCCCCATTGGGATTTTTCATATAATAAGCGGCTTTCTTCTATAAGATTATGAGCATGTAAATGTTTTACAAAGTATTAGATTAGGGCATTTTACATATATATATGATATAGAAGAAGAACAGAAAAACACAACAACATCAAATACGGGAATATACAATTCATAATACTTCTCAGAGGTTTTTGTTAGACAAAAACTCTCTCTATTTCTTCTTCTTTATTCAAGCCATTCTCAGGCCATAATCCAAGTTCTCATGTGTTGAGAAATACTTGTGATTCCTAAAATACAAACTGTTTACCTGAAAATGGCTCCTGATGACGTGGCAAGAACTTAATACATGTGGTTGGCACGTGGCAGCGTCAAAGTGAAGAGGTGATGTTCGTCTATCGACCAGCTCCTTGTTGCTTCATCAAATCTCGCGATTAGATGCGACTAGCCTGGTCGCATGCTTTGGTTTATTTCCTTTAAAGATATGTAATCTTGTAAAAACTACATTTATTATATTCTTTTTATTGCCTTAATATGCTGAAATTAAGGAGAAGTAAGACCCCTTGGCCCATGTAACTCTCCTTGAGCCTATAAATATGCATGGGATGGCTCAAGGAAAGGACTTTTGAAACTTTTTTCTTAAGATTCATAGAAAGAGCATAGTACGATTATCCACCGAAAAGTTGTAATTCTCCTAAGGCTTGTGAGACTCAAGACCCCTAGTTCTTTGATCACGGCATTGGGATTCAACATCAATGATAACACTAAGTGGATGTAGGTTGTTACCACATTGTTGAGGCCAAACCACTATAAATCATTTGCGTCATTTCTTACTATTTGATTCCCTTCTTGATTGCCTTCTTATTTCTTTGTCGTATTTCTGACTCCGTGTCGTTGGCCAAATCGAGGGTCAACATTCTGGTGCTTTCATTGAGAGTTTGATCAAGAAGCTTTAAGAAAATCGAATGGCAAAGACATCCAAGAGATCTGGACAGACCGTTGGTGCTGCATCATCTCAACATCCTCCTCCAAATGTGGCTGAGAATGAACCACATTTGGAATTCGAAGAGGAGGAATTAGATTCGGAGACGCTGAGGGCAACACTGGGGGTGTTGCAGGACGAGTTGGCCAATCTAAAGGCCAATCAGGAGAATGCAGCAGAAACCTTGGTGCTGAAGCAAAGGGAGATTGAGTGTCAGTGCCATGAGTTGAATGAGTGGGAAGCGGACATGGACCGTTGGCAGAGGGATGCCAATGCCACTTTTCAAGCAGCCATTCAATTGGCTCGAGGACAGGCTGCACCGGCCTCTCAACCGGATCAGCCATCGTATGTGCCACCTCAGTAGGCTCCTAATCTAAGTCCTCCGCTCCAGCAAGCCCTCAAAGGTCGGAGCAGCCACCTGTGGCTCAGGATGATGTCCTAATTCGGGATCCTGAATAGCAGCAGCCATCTCAAGCTGGTCGTGTCAATCCCCAGTGCCAGAGGCGGAATAGGGCTAGGCTACCGCCCCGTAGCCCTAGACGTCCAGGGGACGAAGTGTCAATTCCATTGAGCAGGGGGCAGCGTCCTTCTGCCAACAGAAGGAACAATGAGCCAGGCTCTGTGGTCAGGGTCCCACCACGGCATAATAATGCACAGGGACCCAACGACCAGCACAGGCCTCCCCTTGACGCTCGGGAGATGCCAACCCGAGAAGGAAACAGCGTGAACAGCTGATCGCGCCATAGTCAGCCACAGTTTAGAGATGGCCTTGACTATAATGAGGCTGATTCGGGCAAAGGGAATGTTGGTCGGGGGAACAAAAAAATAGGTGGAAACCCCCCACCTAGAGAAAATAGGCCGGCGAGCCATAATGCTGGGGGGCAACCCTGACAAAATAACTTCTTTGATTGGCTAGGAGTTAGCGAACAAAGGCGCAGGGATGATAATTTTAGGGACGTACTCAACGTCCATCGTGACAGGCACGATGAGTACGCTCCTCCAACACCGGTCGCCCCAGCGATCCCAAACGCGGTTCAGGCACAGATCGATGCTTTGAACCAGGCAGTACAGCAGCTGGTCGGGAGTCGAACATCCCACATAGAGTACGACCGGAGGAGAGGCACTTCGTTTGTACAGAGGATAGTTGTGGTGGAAACCTCCAGCAAATTCAAAATGCCAGTACTTCCAAACTTTGATGGGTACGGAGACCAGTATCTCATGTCAACAAATTTGAGATACAAATGGATATACAGAATGTGTTGGATGATGCCCGTTGCAGGATCTTCCCTGCCACACTATCTAACACCGCCCAGGAATGGTTCTTTAAGTTCCTTCCTGCTAGTATAGTATCCTGGGAAATGTTCGTGAAGGAATTTTACGGACAATTCTATGCAGGTCGCGTACACCCCACTGAGGCCAACCAGCTAGTGGAAATCTGCCAAAAAGAGGGAGAGCCCTTAAAGGAATATGTCCAGCATTTCATTCGGGCAGCAGCTGGAGCCAAAATAGTGGGCGACGAGGGAAAGATGATGGCCCTAACTACCAGGGTCAGACGCCATTCTCCCCTCTGGGATAGCCTAAGAAAGAACGGGATAAAGAGTACCCAGGATTTTTTGGATCGCGTTGATCGATACATCAAGCTCGAGGACGCGATTGCCAACGAGGGGAAATCTTCTACGAAGAACAAGGCACCGAAGGAAGATCCCGCCAACACCGCCAACAGGTCAGATAAACCCAATGGCAATGACAAAGGCAACGAAAATGAAAATGGCAGAAATGGTGGAAAAAGGACAGGCAGTGAGCCATCGATGTCTGACAATAAACGCCCTAAAGCAATAGATATGAGTTTATATTCACCAACTATACGACCCTCATCGAAAGTCGAGCAAAGGTCTACCTGGTGACCTTTCGTTGACACTCTAAACATAGTACCGGTTGAATGGCTATCTACACCGAGCATCCGAGCAGAAGAGACCTCTTTGGTGATTCAGGCGGCGAACATATGGATGGCACCTTACATAGAGTACTTGACGCAGGGTGTGTTACCGACAGACAGAAACAAAGCCAGGACCCTTCAGCAGCAGACTGCTAAGTATATCCTGGTCGATGGAATCTTGTACTGATGGGGATACTCAATGCCACTCCTCAGGTGTATTTTGAAAGAGAAATCTAAAGAATTGATAAAAGAGGTCCACGAAGGCTTTTGTGGGGACCATGCTGGGGGGCAAAGTTTATCAAAAAAGATCTTGAGGCAAGGATACTTCTGGCCAACAATGAATGAAGACTTAATGGAATTTGTGCGAAGGTGTGATAAAGTCCAAAGGCTCTCCAAAATTCCACGAGCAGCCCCTAATGAGCAAAAAGAGATGCAAAGTCTGTGGCCGTTCGTAGTCAGGGGTATAGATCTAATCGGATCTCTGGCCACAGGAAAGGGCGGCGTCAAGTACATCGTAGTGGCCATCGATTACTTCACTAAATGGGTCGAAGCTGAGCCACTTGCAACTATAACGACCAAGAAAGTGCTGGATTTCATAATCAAAAACATCGTGTGTCGCTATGGATTGGCAAGAAAGATTGTCTCAGACAACGACACCCAGTTTGATAGTGATCTGTTCACAGATTTTTGCGAACGACATGGAATTATCAAGAGCTTTTCTTCAGTTGCTCATCCTCAAGCAAATGGACAAGTCAAGACAGTCAATAAAATGCTAAAAGATACTCTGAAGGAAAGACTTGAGGAAGAGAATAGGGCATGGCCAGAACAATTGCCTGAAGTCTTCTGGTCATACAAAACTTCTCATCGAATTGCAATAGGCCATACTCCATTTTCTTTAGCCTATGGATATGAGGCTATGCTGCCTGTTGAGTTAGATTTTCCGTCGCATCGAAGAATAACGTATGATCAAGGCTCCAATAGCCAGCTGTTGATAGAATCTCTAGATTTGGTTGATGAAAAGAGTGAGCAAGCCCAACTCTGAGTAGCATCATACCAGCAAAAGGTCGCCCAGTATTTCAATTCTAAAGTACGCAAAAGAAAATCCAGTGTCTGAGATCTAGTACTTCAAAGGGTTTTCCTCAACACCCACAACCAGGCTGCTGGAGTACTCGGGCCTAATTAGGAAGGATCGTACCAAAATGAAGAAGTCCTCCATCCAGGCACTTACAAACTTGCTCGCTTAAATGGAGATCTCATTCCTCGCTATTGGAATGGAGAAAACCTACGCAAGTACTATCAATAAACAATTCTTCTTAAAGAATTGGCTTGTATTAATTTTACTTTTTATAAGTTATGAAAAAGGGTTGGTCATTTTATGTGACTGATTGCTTACAAGTGTAATATCATTTTGTTGATCACTCGTACAGACATGTTTGTCCATTTATTACAAGAATTAAAAGGGACTATATGCAGCCAGTCATTCTTGCCAACTATTGTATTTATTACAAGTATTTGCTCATTACGTGTGTTAAGTTGCTATATTATCATTTTAAATTCTCTACTACGAGCAGAAATGTTCGAATAGGTTTTGGTCAAGGCAAGTAACCGAGGACCTGAAGCTCCTCAATCACTTGGGCGGCACATAAGGCATCTAGTAAGCAAAGCATGTCGACAGGTATGTAAACACACGAGCAAAATAAGTGAAAGCATGCTATGTTACTTAGAGTATTTTTCAAAATTTTGTATTTTGTTATATCAAACCAAAGTGTTATGCTAAGTTCGGTCATGCGAACAGATGTTATAATAAATGCAAGTATTATAATATCAAAAAAAGAAACATTTTACACCGCGAGCAGTTACTACTCGGATGTAATTATCTGATTAAAAGTTAAAGCTGCCCATGCAGCAATAAATACAATTGTCTTAAAGTACAAATAAAAAAATATAGATATATAAATATAAAAATATTATAATCATTAGGTAGGAGGGTCTTGTGGATTTTCCTAGTCAACTGCGGCTTCGGCTTCGTTCTCTATGCCTTCAACGCCAGTGGCCAAGGAGATCTCGGGCGAGGCTGGGGTTTTCGCTCTCTCTTCTTCTTCCAAGCGAGCAATGCACCGGGCTATTTCTGTTTACCCCATGTGCTCAGAGAGATAGATGAAATTGGCCCCTTGATTGTGTTTCCAGAAATCATAGAAACAATTGGACGTGGCACCCTTGTACCTCTCCAAATTACTGGCGTTGGCTTTTTCGAGATCCTTGATGCGAGCCTCCAACTTATCAGCCTCTTGCCTACTCTCAATCAGGTCTGCCTCGAGCTTTTTCGCTTTGCGAAAATTGATAAGGTGAGACTCTTTGTACTTCGCCTTTGCCTTGAGAGCTTTGTCTAGAGAAACCTGTTTCTCCTTCATCTCCTCAGCCATTTTATTTTTCTCCTCGAGCAATGCCATATTTGCCTTCTAAGCTACCTCAAGTTGCTCGGCATATTTCGCATCGATGGCCTTAAGCTCCTCAGCATGCCGTTTCTCAGACGACTTGTATTTCTCAGTGATGACCCCCGAGCGAAGCCGGCTGGCAGTCACGGTCAGCATATCCTGTGATCAGAACAAAAGTTAAAATGACTATTATAGATAAAAAGACTGTGTCAACAGAAAGAGACAACTTACACTGGCAAGCTCGTTTAGTGTGCAGTTCAAGATGTGGTCGATATCCATCGACTCTGTCCCAGCCATGGCTTCTCAGCTGCGCTCGTGCCTCAAGATCCTTGTCATCCTGTCCTTGGCAGACTTTAAAGTGAGGCTCGATAATCATCCCCTATTTGAGCAAGGGCAGCTGGCTGTTTCTGATCGATGGGAGCCGATGGAGGAGTGGTCGACCCAACCGGTGCAGGCAGAGATGGCTGCTCGAGGGGAGATGGAGGTGGTGTTGTATCTTTCGAAGGACCAGCTGCTGGAGGGTTCTCAGTGCGGGTTTCCTTGGCCGGAGGCTCTTTGCTGCACTCCCCGTGACACCGCTAGCTTGCCTTCTTCTTGCTCGTAGGAGCATCAGGCGCACTGTAGAGATCGAACATGTCTTCGGATGGCATGTCTGCAAGAAGGCAAGTACACGAAAAGTTAGATAGTACAAATAAGTGAGTATGCTATGACAAAGAAGGAAAAAAAGGCAATTGTAAGCAAAATACCCGAGCTATAATTACTAGTCGCTACATTATATACTTTACTAGTGTTACACTCACTCTCTGGCATGAAGAAGTTTGAATATAAAGTGGGAGTGTACTTAAAGTTGTTTTCCCCATCAAATAAGTGACAAGGAATAAACAAACTATCTAAAAGTGAAAGATCAGTACCGTTCTTGTCTGAAGATTCATCAATGGGTACAAAGGGTTCGAAAGCCTGCTTCTTGCCCTACCCTAAAGGGGCCTGAGGAGCATCTGCTCGTGGGGTGCTGGAGGGTTCCCTGGTTGTCACTCCAGTTGTCCTCCTCCTTGGTGGTTGTGACACATATGGGTGCTGCTCGGGAACTCCTTCATTAGTGGCACTCCCCGCAGTGGTTTCCCTCACATCCTGGTGAGGTGCCAAAAGCCCGACCAGTCTTAGGTTGGCTTTAGTGACCAGCTGCTTGACGCTTTTTTCCATGTCAGTCATGCTAACCAGCAGCACTGCTCGAAGCTCCATTTCTGGAGTAGAAGCTGGTCGCAGCCATGGACCTGAAGAGAGCTAATTTTCTAAGGAAAACTCAGATAAAATAAAAGAAAATAAACGACCATGAGAATGAAGAGATTACCTCCTTGGGTGAAGGCTAAGTTGTTTGCGACCAGGTTGGTGGTTAAAATGTACTCCTGGTGGTACTTTCCTACATTAGACTTGTAGGTAGTCTCACTCAGGAAGGTGCGGTTTGTTTCCTAGGGGAGGAGATGAAAGAACCTCGTGTTGTCCTAGTTGGGGTTAGATTTGAGATGGAACAGGTAGTTGATCTCGTGAGGAGAAGGGACAGGCCATTGTTTATGGTTGTAAAGGATATAGAGTGTGGAAAGCATTCTATACCCATTTGGAGTTATCTGGAAAGGAGTGACCCTGAAATAATTTGCCACTCCCTGGAAGTAAGGATGAAGAGGCAGGATTGCTCTTGCCTCAATGTGGTACCTCGACCAGGCGCTGAAGGCGCCGCTAGGCAGGTTTGCTTGTTGGTCGATGGTAGGAAGAAATAAAGTAACCCCATAAAGTCCATACTTTCTGAGGAAATTACTTCTAATCCTACCAATGATCATGCTAGGGGGAGCAAGGTACCATTCGACGTCTGGTCGAATGGCATTGCGGAGACGGGCCTGTGTTTGGTTTCAGGATCAGTGGTTTCAACACTACCACTGGTCGAAGGAATCTCGGCCCGAGAAGCAGGCCGATTTTTCGAAAGGTTTTGATGTTTTCTTTTTCTGGGCAGCGGATTTTACTCTACCCAGTATTGATGGACTAGAAAGAGGTTTGTTTGGGCGAATTCGAGAAAAAGGGATTTCTGGAACTAGCAGCGGCGGTTGTTCTTTGTCCTCGAGCAGTTGGGCTAGCAGATCTTTGTCAATTGGCCTTTCACCTTCCCATGGATCTTGCATGAAAATCTACAAACAGAAAAAGGGAGATGAGAATCTAATGGCCAAAAGGATCAAGATGTTTAAAGTTGGAATAACATTGCTCGTGTATAAAAGTTAAGCTTTTATAAGACCAGCAGTATTCTGACAAAAAACACTACATTTTAAGCAAACAGTTTGGAAAGTGGATTAAAAAGCAGAAGTGAAAAGTTTTTCAGAAAAAAAAAATTCGACTCTGACCAGGCAAGAAAACCCCAGTTTTTTCTACAAGCTAAGAAATCGAATTTTTACTTCGATTTCGCGCCCTAAAGATATAATCCTAACTACCCAACTAATTCATCATCCCAGCAAAATGTTATTTTCCTACCAAACTTAGTGCAAATCAATATGCCCGTTTACCCCAAAACAGTTTCTCTCAAGAACTCAGGATAAGAAACAGATATATAATAGATATTGTATGGCATTTCAACAACTGAAAAGGTCGATAAACTTACTTGGATAAAATATTGAAGCAAGTTTCTAAGACACTAAGTCGGTTGGCTGGGCGGACACTCCGTGGATCGTCGAGTTCATCTGAGGTTTCTGAGTTTTCTACGCCTTGTTCTTCAGTGTTCTTGAAGAGAAAGTGAAAAGTATAAAGTGAAAAATGATCCTGAGGGATTATTTATATTGATCGTAGCACTATAAAAGAGGTAATCATGGAATTACTTTTTTCAAGGCATGGGGAAATGCAATAGCCGTCAGACAATTTTTTGGAAACTGAAAAGACATGATTGGTTGCCTTTTTCGAAAGGGCATGGGTGGCTCTGACAGATTTGGTGGGGTACACGAAGGGTCAGTTTCCTAAGTTTACTTTATGCTGGTCGTAGTAAAATAAACTTAGGGGGGAAATGTTTACCCGAAAATGGCTCCTGATGATGTGGCAAGAACTTATTACACGTGGTTGGCATGTGGCAGCGTCAAAGTGAAGAGGTGTTTTTCTTCTATCGACCAGCTCCTTGTTGCTTCATTAGATCTCGCGATTAGACACGGCCAGCCTGGTCGCATGCTTCGATTTATTTCCTTTAAAGATATGTAATCTTGTAATAACTACATTTATTATATTATTTTTATTGCCTCAATATGCTGATATTAAGGAGAATTAAGGCTCATTGGCCCATGTAACTCTCCTTGAGCCTATAAATATGCATGAGATGGCTCAAGGAAGGGACTTTTGAACCTTTTTTCTGAAGATTCATAGAAAGAGCACAGTGCGATTATCCACCAAAAAGTTGTAATTCTCGTAAGGCTTATGAAACTCAAGAACCCTAGTTCTTTGATCACGACATTGGGATTCAACATCAATAATAGCACTAAGTGTACATAGGTTGTTACCACATTGTTGGGGCCGAACCACTATAAATCATTTGCGTCATTTCTTACCATTTGATTCCATTCTCGATTGCCTTCTTATTTCTTTGTCGTATTTCTGACTCCGTGTTGTTGGCCAAATCGAGGGTCAACACAAACCCATGTTCTCTATGTGCCCACACACATCTTGAGGTGTAGAGAACACTCTAGAAGATCGTGGTTTGAGTGCTCAAAGCTTTGGATAGGAAGATCGATAAAAATACGAAAAGACTCAAGGACACTTGATAGGCTTCAAGAGGTAAAAGTTTATGTTCTTGATTCCTTTTGTGTTTATATATTATATATAAATATATTGTATATTTATACATATATATTTTGCATGATTAATAGTATTGTATGATAATGTTTATGGATTTTTTTCTTGTCATATAAATTGTTTATATGATTATTGAAACTTTGTATATGTTGTTGTTGTGTTGTTTCATAATAAGAATAAAACAACAACAGGCCCATCACGCCAGTTTTCGATGCGTGCTCTGATTGGTTTTCCAATAAATCCTTCATCTGGAATTGAGTGCTCAGCCAATTCTACACATCTAATAATTTTTTAACATTGTTTCCAATGAGTAAGATATCATCTACATAAAGAACCAGGATTACCACTATTTGATTATCCTTCAGTTGGTAAACACAAGGCTCATCAATATTTTGTTCAAAGCCATAGGTTTTGATTATTTCATCAAACCTAAGATTCCCGAAACAAGAATGTTTCTTGAGTCCATAAATGGACCTATTCAACTTGCAAACTTTTCCTTCTTGTCCAACTACTTTAAATCCTTCTAGCTGATCCATATAAATGACTTCATCAAGCTTCCTGTTAAGAAAATTTGTCTTGATGTCCATTTGCCAAACCTCATAGTCGAGAGTGGCTGCTAATGATAGGAGGATGTGAATGGACTTGAGCATGGCTACCGAACTCAAAGTTTCCTTATAGTCCACTCCTTCTCTTTGGGCATAACCCTTTGCCACTAATCGACCTCTATAAGTTTCGATCTTTCCACCAACACCTCGTTTCTTCTTGTAGATCTACTTATATCCAATGTCCCTAAAGTCACTAGGTGCTTCAACAAGATCCCAGATAGAATTTGAGTACATGGACTCCATTTTCTGTTTCATGGCTTCGAGCAATAGTTTCTTTTCAGGGCTAGCCATTGCCTCTTCGAAAGACAACGGATCATCGTCGCCAGTGTCACCAAAAACCATATTGGTTTCACCATCAAAACCATAGCAAACTGGGTTCGTAGAAACCCTCCTACTACGACAAAGATCTGCGACTGTTTGCTTAGGAACAATGTTACTCTGTTCATTTAAATCGACTTGTGTTGGTTGGACATGAAGAGTTGGAATTTCATCATCAACTTGCGTTGGTGACGATGAAACATTGATTGGAGTCAATTCTTCAACCATCTCCTCTAAAATTTGTTGCACGGTTTGAAGTTTTGGACATAGTCATTTTCTAGAAATGTAGCACTCGTATAAGTAAAAACTTTCTTTTCTAAATGACTATAGAAAGGGTGTGGGTGGGACACCCCCAGATTCTAAAATGACATAAGCTAGGTTCACAGCCATTCTAGAGTTCTAAAGGTATTTTGGGGATTGATTTCGATGGTACGACATTTAGAATGCCGTTCACAGTTTCAATTGCATGTCCCCAAAATGAAGTTGGCAGAGTTTAGTAACTAAGCATGCATCTAACAATTTCCAATAAAGTTATGTTCCGATGTTCCGCTAAACCATTTTACTGCTGAGTACCTGGGGCAGTAAGTTGTGATAAAATCCCAAGTTTAGTTAAATAATCTTGGAACTGCATATCCAAATATTCTCCACCCCTATCAGATCGCAAGATCTTTAATGTTTTACCTAATTGGTTCTAAGCCATAGCTAGGAATTCCTCAAACTTTGAAAATATTTATGATTTCCTATGCATTAGGTAAAGACATGAGTATCAAGAGTAATCATCAATGAAAGTGACGAAATACTCAAAACCACCCCTAGCTTGTACATTCAAAGGTCCACAAACATCTGAATGAACAAGTGAAAGTGGTTCTTTGGCCCTATCATCCCTTGCAGAGAATGGACGCTTGGTCATTTTTCCTTCTAGACAAGATTCACAGACAGATAATTTACCTAATGTGAATTCTCCCAAAGGCCCGTCCTTTGTAAGTCTTTGAATTTTATCATAGCCAATGTGACCTAGTCGCAAATGCCATAAATATGTCATGTTATCATTATCAGTCTTTTGAAGTTTGTTGGCCCTAGGTTTAGCTATTTTAAATATATCATTGTTAAGAGCGAGGGGTTCGTTAGGTCACAAAATATAAAGCCCGTTTTCCAAACATGCAATACACAATAGTGATCCATTGAAAGAAATAGATATATTAGAACTTGTGAAAGTCATAACAAATTGTTCTAATTGCAACATGGAAACTGAAATTAAATTTCTACTAAAATCTGGAATAAAAAATACATCTTTCAAGATTAAATATTTATTTTCGAACTTTAGGCGAGCTCTTCCTCTAGCTTGGACCATAATGACTGCTCTGTTCCCAACTCTAAGCTTTAAGCTGCCTTCATCCACTTCCTCCCATGATTCAAGAAGTTGTAAAGAGTTACAAACATTGTTAGTGATTCCAGAATCAATAATCCAAATGGATTTATCATTCTCTAAAACACATGTTTCTAAGATATATGAACTATAATCATTACTTTTGTTTTTCGCTACTAGAAACTTGGGGCAATCATGTTTCCAATGCCCCTTCTCTTTGCAATTAAAACACTTACATTTACCTTTCTTGTTTTTCTTTTTCTTCCCCTTAGGCATCTGTGCACTTGATTGTGCACTTGTTGTTTTGTCCAACTTTCCTCTTGTTTCCAACTTTCAAAGATGAAGCTTGGTTAGCTTCAGCCTTAGCTGGATCAACAGCAGCAACGGTGGTCTTCTTTTCTCCTTCCTTGCTTGGTCCACCCATGATAGATTTGAAATTCTGAAGCTCGTTCATGAGCTGCATTAGACCATAGTTGAGTTTATTCATACATAGTTTGTGGTGAACAGCAGGAAAGCTGGAGAGAGATTGCTGAGGATTAAGCTGACTTGAGTCTCATCATCTATAATTACTCCATGCAGTTCAGCTTCCTGAAAGTAGTTGGTCATCTTGATCAGGTGATCACGAATGTGCTGAGACGGTGCCATTTGAGCATTGGCATATTTCTTGATGGCCTCAAAACGAGTATGCACAGACTTTGCACCAAACATATCTTGGAGCTGATCCATGATTTCGTAGGCCGTCTCGATATTCTCCATCTTTGTCTTGAGAGTGTCGACCATACTAGTCAACATGTAGTATCGTGCCTGGTTATTGGTCACCTACCAATGCTCATATTTGTCTCTTACAGACTTGGTAGCTCCTTCAGCGGGAACTTCTAGGTATTCCTTAGTCATGAGGAACTTGGAGTTGTTACCAATCAACTCTATGTTGATGTTCTGCTTCCACTTAAGGAAGTTTTCTCCAGTGAGTTTCTCCATTGAAAGTTGAGATATGATGGGTGTAGACACAACCATACTTAAAACTACATATTATCAATAAAATAGAAATCAATCACTTTTGCTCAATAGAACTTCTATACACTCTAATTTCAAGAAATAACACAACATATACCACAAAATATGTAAGATATGGAAAAAATACCAAAATGATCATATCTATATTTCTTTAGATTTTTAACTATTCTATGATATCGTTGTCCTGATTAGCGAGAGTCAAAAAATATCATTACTTAAATAGAGGTGTAAAATCATTTAATAATGGACACCATTATTAACAACCTATTATTTGATCAAAATAAGAAAACAAAATCTCTTATTTTATGAGCTAGACCCACGGTTTCGATAATCATAGATTTAGTCCTAGTAGTCACCGTAGGGGTGAGCCTAGTAGAATTTGACCTATAATTATCTATCTTTTGAAATCTATTCTTGTCAAAATAACTAATGAACACCTTCTGTAGGAGAACGAATCAAAGCGTCTCGGGACCCAATTACGCTATACACCTTGTTAAACCAACGGTGGAGATCGAATATTATTCTTAAAATAAGCTCATTCTTTTTCTGAAAACTAATGGCTATGGTTCTCCAAAATATTGTAAAAAATTATTTTATTTAAAACCAAAGTCCTATAATTTTCTATTAATTCTAAAGTATCACATTGAAACAAATTCAATTAAATTGGAATTAATTTTTTGCTAATCAATATCTAGGTTTAACTACTATAATGAACATATACAATTAAGTCCAACTCAGGCATATGGGCCTTAACAATTGGGTTTGTATAGAGGAGGGCTGGGTCCAGCATGTCGTTCCCACTACTAAGGCCCCCATACTTCCATACAAGGTCCAAAAGACAGGAATTTAAACATTCATTTTATTAATTGTTATTAATTGATTATGCCCACTATAGTGATGCAAAACAAATGAGCATTCACAAGTGGAACCACCCATAAGAGAGGAATTTAAACTTTACATTTTCTAATGGGCTGAAATAAAACCTATCATTTTATGAATGTTTTATTTAGCAAAATCAATATATTAAGCAAACATATGGGCCACTATATGCATCTAATCCCAATTGCAAAAATACCACATATAGTGCAAACAGACATGTTATAATTGGATGGGTCAAATCATGTTACTACATGAGCAAGTCTATGAATTTATGCAGCAATACCACAATTTAATTCATTTGCAAAAATACAACAATTAATTTTCTAGAATTTATCCAAAAATTCGAATTAATTAAATTTTTGCAAGAATAAATAAGTAAATTTAAATAAAATTTATCAACAATCAACTTAGTTTATGTCATTTTGAAATATTAATTAATTTAAATAGGATTTATCAACAATTAACCAAAATTAATTTAAATCTCATTTATTAAAAAATAATTTATTAACTAGTTTGAAAAACGTGATATTTTTAAAAATTTAAGCAGTTATAAATTTTTAAAACAAATATCATCTTCTGTTTTTGAAAAAATATCTTTAATAGTTAAACAAATTCAAATATCTACAAAAATATCAAGTCAACAAATTTTCAAATTTCAAATTATTTAAATATTAAAATCCATAGAATAATTAGATATTTTTATTCTCAAATAAAAGATTTAAAAAATATCTTAAATATCTGATAACATAATTCTAATCTTTTAATATATTAAAATATTTAAAATTAATTAGTTAACCTACTTTTAAATTTGAATTTGAAACTTTGTAGAAAATATCTATTTTTTAAAAGATCAAACAACAAAAATATCATATTTTAAAAAATATATTTTAAATAAAAAATACATTCAAAATTTGAATTTTAAGAAAAAATTTATTGCAGTCCGCCAGTGAAAAGGTGGTCGCAGCCAGAGCGCAAAAATTTAAGAAAAAATTTATCGCAGGCCATGGCCAGAGCCCGATAAAAAAATTCAATAAAATTTTTGGTAATTTTTCAATCAAATAAAGCATTTATAAAAATTAATTGCATAGAAAAATAAAACAAAATAACCCAAATTTGCTAATAATCACATAAGAATTAATATGCTTCATAAAAAAACTTGAAATCCATCCAATTATTCAACACATCAAATAATTCAATTTTTACCATGTTCATGCATGAAAATAAAGATTACCAAAGGCTCTGAAGCCAGTTGTTAGGAAAACTTATACAAGATCTTAATTATTTTCATGTAAATCATATATTAAACACATTAATATAAGACAACCTAGAAAACATGTTTCTACAATTGAATTTAAACAGAGACAATGATAAGAACACTTACATTAGAAGCAGCAGAATGTATTAGTCCTTCCTTCAGTTTCTCTAACCGTTGAATCCTTTATGTCGCAGGGTATCACCAAGAAACTGAACCAATCTTCAAATTTCTTCACAGTTTTCCAAAGTATCCTTAGATACATCTAGACTAGAGTGGACAATTCTCAACACATGAGATAGATACAAATAGAAGAAGAAGAATAGAAGAGAATATTGAGGCTTAGAAAGTGACTTATGTTCTAGAGATAATCTAAAACCCTAGAGCATCAAGAATAGATCTTTTGATCTTCTGCCAGATTGTCTTTCAATATCTGATTTCAACTCTCACTTAGCATTCCTTTTATAGGATCAATTAGGTCATTTATTTTGATTAAAAAAATCAATAAAATAAGAGAAATTGGTGAAAATAGCCTCTTTTCTTAAGTGATTTTGCACTCTGGCATACTTTTGATAATTTTTTGCAAAATGGCCTCTGTCTAAAATTCGACCAGTTGTCTAAATTTTTCGACCAGCTGTCTAAAATTTTCAACCGAATGTTTGAATTTTTTGACCACCTGTTGAAATTTTTGATTAGCTGTCAAAATTATGAGATGTTATTTTGCAACGAATTATTAAAACTAGGCTAGAGTACAAAATAACTTTAAAAAATAGGTCATTTTGCCAAAAGGCCTATAAATAATAGATAATATCAACCATTAGGTCGAAATTCTCACAAGCATTAGGCCCGTGAAATTTCTCATTTAATTATAAGCCCATTGGCCTTAAAATCAAGGCTTGTATTATTTTCTATTGATTAATTATTTAAATCCTTTATCAAATTAATTATTTATAATTTGAACCTTGATTTAAACTTATTTATTAATTTAGACACCAATTTGTCTTAATTAATAAATCTTCCCTAAAATCTATTTTCTTCCCTAAATTATAAAACTCTATGGAACTATCCAAAATTGACCTGGTCAACTTTGATAATTCTAATTGATAATTAAATCAATTAATTGAGACTATCTAGATGATTTTATCCAAGGTACAGTGGGGACCATGGGCCTATGAAATCAAGCTCTAATAAATTATCATAAATTTAACAAATAAATTTACTAACTTATTAATTCATCGTGACTCCACAAAAGATTCAAAATTGCACTATTGAATTCATAGAACGCTCTATAACAAATATAGATATGTTATTAATTATCCATTGTTACAACCATAATTATCACTCAATCCTCTATAGATTGTCTCCAATGAGATGGAACTAAAATACCGTTTTACCCCTCATTGTATTTTATCCTTAAAAGACTTAGTTCCTTGTAAATGATATTTTAGCAAACTAATATTAATTATTGAAATGAGATCTCTGTCATTTAGCACCTCGAACCAAACTAAAAGGAAACCATCATTTTACTTCTTCATTAGAAGCTCTAGAGTTTCATATCTATGATTAACACTCCCACTCAATTATACTACCAATTTCCCAAGATGTAAGTATGGGCTAGTCCGTAGGGTATGCCGGTAATGAACAAGTCAAAGAACTCAAATAATAAAATCAGTTAAAATACTAACCACTCAGAATTGAGATTTAATTGACCTATGGTCAACTATATTATATGACTAGAATAGATAATAACGGTATGTTTACTTATCCTATCTACTGTTGTTGACCCTCGATTTGGCCAATGACACGGAGTCAGATATACGAGAAAAGGTAAAATGACAATTAAGAATTCAATCTAATGGATAAGAAGAAAACACCAAGGATTTATAGTGGTTTGGCCCCAAAGAATGGCAATGACCTACGTCCACTTAGTGCTATTATTAATATTGAATCTCGAAACTGTGATCAAAGAACTAGGGTTCTTGAGTTTCACAAACCTTGAAAGAAATACAATGGAACGATGGATAATCACACTATAGCTCTCTTTCTCTCAATACTTAGCAAAAAGATTCAGAGATCAAAAGTCCTCTCATTGAGCTATTTCATGCATATTTATAGGCTCAATGAGGGTTACATGGGTCAACGGGCCTTAACTTTCCTTAATAAGCGCGTATCAAGGTAATAATGAGGAAATATTCAATGCATTTATTATAAGATTACAATCTTAGAAGTAAATAAAAAAGCAAGTTATACAACCAGTCTAGTCGTATCTAATAGTTAAGCCTGACGAAGTGATGTGCTTCTGGTCGATAGTCGAACAACACTTCCGCCACGTGTGAGAAATCCTTGCCACATCATCAGCAACAATTCCTTGGGTAAACATTTTCCCCCCAAGTTTATTTATTGCGACCAACAAAAAGTAAACTTAGGAAACTAACCTTTCGTGTGCCCCATGAAACCTGTCAGAGCCGTCATGCCTCTTTGAAAAAAGCAACCAATCATGTCCAATCAGGACTTTTTGGTTTCCCAAAAAATTTTCTGACGGCTATTACACTTCCCCATGCTTTAAAAAAGGTAATTCATGATTACTTCTTCTACCGTGTTGTAGTCACTATAAATAATACCCCCCAAATCCACATTTTTACTTTTTACTTTTCACTCGCTATCTCCTCTCTAAGAATTGCGAAGAACTCCCATCTTCAAAGCCCAGAAATCCCAGGAACTCACATCCGGATGCTCTAAAGCTTTTGTGTTTAGACTTCGTTTTTCATCTAAGTAAGTTTCACGAACTCCTTAGACGTTTGAGTTGCCATGCAAAACGATTTCATACTTATTTTTAGCTCTGAACCTTTGAATGTTCTTGGCTGAAACTATTATGGGGGTTGTGTGTATATCAATAGATGCTTGATAGGGTAGTGAAGTAACGTTTCGTAGGAGTTAGGAGCCAATTTGGTCGTTGAAACCGTAGATTTAGGGTGTAAAATCGAAGTAAAAATTTGATTTTTAAGCTAGCTGAAAAACTGGGTTTTTCCCGCCCTTGCGGAGTTGAAAAAGTTTTCTCTGAAAAACTTTTTACTTCCGCATTTCAATCTATTTTTCAAACTGCTTGTATAAAATTTAGTGTTTTTGTTAGAATGTTGCTTGTCATATAAAAGCTAAACTTTTATACGCGAGCAACGTTCTCCCAACTCTCAACACATATTTTTAGGCTTTACGTTCACATCTCCCCCTTTCTCTGTTCGCAGCTTTTCATGCAAGAACTGTGGGGAGGTGAAAAGCCTATCGACGAAGACTTGCTAGCTCAATTGCTTGAAGACAGGGAGCAACCGTCGTTGTTGATACCAGAAATTCCTTTTTCTCGAACCCCACCCAATAGACCTCAATCAAACTTTCCAGCCATGGGTAGAGTAAAATCCACTGCCCAAAAAAAGAAACCTTCCAACCCTTCAAATTAGCCTGCTCCTCGGGCTGGAATTCCCTTGACCAGTGGTCGGGAAAGAAATATCCCTGACCCTAGCATTCAAATTCGCACTCAGCTTCGAAACGTCGTTCAACCAGATGTTGAATGGTACGTCGCTCCTCCTAGCCAAGTTACGATTAGGATGATTGCCAATTATATTAAAAAATATGGACTTCCCGGGTGACCCTAGTCCAACCCACCGAAGACCAACGAGCGAACTTGCTTGGAGGCGCTTTCAGCACCTGGTCGAGATATCACATCGAGGCAGGAGCAATCCTGCCTCTTCATCCTTTCTTCCAGGGAGTGGCCAATTATTTCGGGGTCGCTCCTTTTCAAATAACTCCCAACGGATATAGAATTCTTTTTGCACTCTATATGCTCTATAGCCATAAGAAATGGCCCGTCCCCACACCACATGAGGTCAACTACTTGTTCGACCTAAAATCCAACCCCAACCAGGAAAACACGAGGTTCTTCCACTTCTGTCACCATGAAACAGGTCGCACTTTCCTGACTAATACCATTTTTATCTCGAACGTGGGGAAGTACCATCTGGAGTACTTTCGGACGACTGACATGGTAACGAAAAACTTGGCCTTCACACAAGGAGGTAAATTCTGTGTACCACTGTTCGTTTCTTTTTCTCTAATTTTTTGCTGCATTTCTCTTAGAAATTTAGTACATTTCAGACCCATTGTTGTGATTAGACCCTATTCCGGACATAGTGATTTGATCAGCCCTTCTGGCCAACATGAATAACATAGATAAAAGTGTCAAACAGCTAGTCACAGAGGCCAATCTGAGACTGGTCGGCCTTCTTGCTCCTCACCAGGATGTGAGGGAATCTACTGAGGGGAGTGCTACTGGCACTGAAGTCCCCGAACAACAACCAGATGTGTCACAACCTCCTCCGAGGAGGGCAACTGGGGTGACCATCAATGAGCCAACTGGTGCCCCCTGACCTGCTGCTGCACCGGCCCCTCCAGGGAAGAGAAATAAGAAGGCCACAGAGCCAATTCTTGAGTCGTCGGACGAGAACGGTACTGATTTTATGCTTTTAGATAGCCTGCCTATTCCCTGTCACCTCTTCTACGGGGATGGAAATTTTAGATAACCTCCTGCTTTAGATTCAAACTTCTTCATGCAAGAGAGTGAGTGTAACACTAGTAAAGTATATAATGTAGCAACCAGTAATGATAGCTCGGGTATTTTACTTACGATTTTCTTTGTTTCTTTTCCTGACACAACATACTCAGTCGTTTGTACTATCTCAATGTTTGTGTATTTGCTTTCTTGCAAACATGGATTCTGAAAATGTGTTCGACATGTACTATGCTCTCGAGGTTCCTGAAGCTCCTACGAGTAAGAAGAAAGCGAGCAGGCGGCATCAAGGGGAAAGCAGTAAAGCACCTCCGGCCAAGAAATCCTGTACTGCAGACCCTGCGGCAGATAAACCGTCAGCAAATGCAACACCACCTCCTTCTCCTCTTGAGCAGCAAACTCCTCCTGCTCCAGTCAGGTCGACACCTTCTCCACCAGCTCCAACCAACCAGACTCAGCAGGTTGCTTCTGCTTCGACAGGGGGCGACATATCGAGTCGTGCCTTAAGATCGGCCAAAGACAGGATGGCCAAAATTTTGAGGCACGAACATTGCCTAGAGGTGATGAAGGGGACAGAGATGATGGACGTCGACCAAATCTTAACCCACGCACTAAACAAGCTTTCCAGTGTAAGTCACCTTTTTATGTGGAGATAGCCCTTTTATACACTATAGTCAGCTTAACTTTCGCTCTGATCGCAGGCAATGCTGACTATTTCTGTCGGTCGGCTTTGCTCAGGTGCTATCACCGAGCAGTCCAAGACTTCTGAGCAACGGCGCGCTGAAGAACTCAAAGCTACTGAAGAAAATACGCTGAACAACTTGAGGCACCCCAGAAGACAAATGCAGCGCTGCTCGAGGAGAAGAACAAGCTGGTTGAGGAGTTAAGGGAGAAGCAGTCTACTCTGGACAGGGTCGTCGAGCAAAGAGACCAGTTCAAGGAGTCTAACCGCGTCAAATACCACAAAGCTAAAAAGCTCGAGGAGGACTTGACTACGAGCAGACAAGAGACTACAACATTGGAGGGTCGGATCGAGAAACTTGAAAAAGTCAACTCCAGCAATTTGGAAAGGTACAAGAACGCCACGGTTACGTGTTTCTATGACTTCTGGAAACATAAGTAGGAGGTTGATTTCAACTATCTTCCTGAGCGCACAAGGCATGCGGAGATAGCCCGCTGCGTTGTTCGCTTGGCGGAAGAAGAGAGAGCAAAGGTACCTACCTCGCCCGAAATCTCCTTGGCCTCTGGCGTAGAAGAGGCGGATAATGACGTTACAACTGTCGTCGACCAGGGCACCTCTCAAGATCCTCCAGCTTCATAGTCTGCTATTTTTCTTTTACTCTTTAATCTTTGAAGTACACAACCTACAGGTCGTGATGTAAAGACACTAATTTTTATTGCTGCACGGGCAACTACTTTTTTCTTTTGACAAACAATTACATCTGAGCGGTTACTACTCATGGTGTAAAGGGATTCCTTTTGATATAATAATATTTTCCTTTTATTATAACATCTGTTCGCATGACCGAACTTAGCATAGTACTTTGGTTTGATTTAACAAAATACAAAATTTTGAAAAATACTCTAAGTACCCTAGCATGCTTTCACTTATTTTGCTCATGTGTTTACATACCTTTCGATATGCATTTCTTACTAGATACTTTATATGCCCCCCAAGTGATCGAGGAGCTCTAGGTCCTTGGTCACTTGCCTTGACCAAACCTGTTTGAACATTACTGCTCGGAGCAAAAGAATTAACATGATAATATAGCAAATCAACACACATAATGAGCAAATACATGTAATAAATACAATAATTGGCAAGAATGACTGGCTGCGCACAGTCCTTTAGATTTCTCGTAATAAATGGACAAAACGTGTATGTACGAGTGATCAATAAGATCTTACACTTATAAGCGATCAGTCATATAAAATGACCAACCTTTTTTCATAACTTGTAAAAAGTAAAATTAATAGAAGCCAACTCTTTTAAGAAGAATTGTTTATTGATAGTACTTGCGCAGGTGTTCTCCATTCCAATAGCGAGGAATGAGATCTCCATTTAAGCGAGAAAGTTTGTAGGTGCCTAGATGGAGGACTTCTTCAATCTGGTAAGGCCCTTCCCAATTAGGTCAGAGTACTCCAGCAGCCTGGTCGAAGGTGTTTAGGAAAACTCTTCGAAGTACTAAATCTCCAACATTGAATTTTCTCTCACGTACTTTAGAGTTGAAATACCGGGCGACCTTTTGCTGGTACGCAGCTACTCGGAGTTGGGCTTGTTCACGTTTCTCATCGATCAAGTCCAGGGATTCCATCAATAGTTGGTAGTTCGAGCCTTGATCATACGTTATTCTATGATGTGAGGGCAGATCTAGCTCCACGGGCAACATAGCCTCATACCCATAAGCCAAAGAGAATGGAGTATGGCATGTTGCTACTCAATGGGAAGTTATGCATGACCAAAGGACTTCATGCAATTTCTCTTAACTTCTTCCAGTCTTTTCTTCAGAGTATCCTTTAGCATTTTATTGACTGCTTCGACTTGTCCATTTCTTGGGTATGAGCGACTAAAGAAAAGCTCTTGATAATTCCATGTCGTTCGCAAAAGTCTGTGAAATAATCACTATCAAATTGCGTGCCGTTGTCCGAGACGATTTTCTTTGGCAATCCATAGCGACAAATGATGTTTTTTATCATGAAATCTAGCCCCTTTTTGGTCGTTATGGTTGTGAATGGCTCAAGTTCAGCCCATTTAGTGAAGTAACCGACGGCAACCATAGCATATTTGATGCCACCCTTTCCTGTGGGTAAAGATCCGATTAAGTCTATCCCCCACACAGTAAACGGCCACAACTTTGCATCTATCTCAGCTCATTAGGGGCTGCTCGTGGGATTTTGGAAAATCCCTGGCACTTGTCACACCTCCGTACGAATTCCATCGAGTCTTCATTCATTATTGGCCAGAAATACCCTTGCCTCAGGATCTTTTTCGATAAGCTTTGCCCCCCAGCGTGGTCCCCGCAAAAGCCTTCATGTACCTCTTTCATCAATTCTTTGGCCTTCTCTATTGAAATACATCTGAGGAGTAGCATTGAGTATCCCTTTCGGTACAAGATTCCATCGACCAAGATATACCTGGCAGCCTGCTGTTTAAGGGTCCTGGCTTTGTTTTAGTCTGTTGGTAATACGCCTTGCGTCAGATACTCTATATAGGTGCCATCCATGTATTTTCCATCTGGATCACCATAGTGGTCTCCTCTGTTCGGATGCTTGGCACAGACAGCCACTCAACTGGTACTATATTCAGAGTGCCAGCATCCTTTGCGCTTGCTAACTTGGCTAAAGCATCAGCATTGGAATTCTGGTCACCAGGTACTTGCTGGAGGGTGTACTTGTCGAACTGAGCCAATAAATCTTTTGTTTTGTTTAAATATGCAGCCATCTTTAAACCTCGTGCCTGGTATTCTCCCATGACTTGATTCACCACCAGCTGAGAATCACTGTAGATGTTGAGCACCTTTATATTCATGTCCCTAGCTAATCGTAACCCAGTGAGTAATGCTTCATACTTAGCTTCATTGTTAGAAGCAGTGAAGTCAAACCTGATTGCACAGTGAAATCGATGCCCTTCAGGCGTTATCAATATCACTCCTGCTCCTGTGTGGCACTCGTTAAAAGAACCATCTGTAAATAATTTCCATGAGGGAGCTCAGTTTTGAGACTCAGGCTCTTCAGTCTGCTCGCTATCTGTAAGTTCAATGAACTCTGTAATGAAGTCAGCCAGGGCTTGCCCTTTTATCGCTACTCGTGGTAAGTAAGAGATATCGAACTGCCCAAGTTCGACTACCCATTTTAACAATCTTCCCGCAGCCTCTGGCTTTCGCAGCACCTGCCGTAGAGGCTGGTCGGTCAAAACGATGACTGGGTGAGCTTGAAAGTAAGGCCGCAGCTTCCTAGAGCCAAAATTAAGCAATAGGCTAACTTTTCAATAGGTCGGTACTGCAGCTCCACTCCAGTTAGCCTCTTGCTTACATAATAAATAGCATTCTGCACGCCTTCTTCCTCCCTTACTAAAACGGCACTAGCAGCATATTCCGTGATTGCCAGGTAGACAAACAAAGTCTCTTCATCGATCGGCTTTGATAGGATGGGTGGTTGCGCCATGTGAGTCTTCAATGCTTGGAAAGCTTGCTCACACTCCTCCGTCCATTCAAATTTCTTGTTGCCTCTAAGTAGATTAAAAAATGGGACACACTTGTCTGTTGATTTTGAAATAAATCTACTATGAGTGGCAATTCTTCTGGTTAAACTTTGGACATCCTTAATCTTTTCTAGTGATTTCATATCAATCAGGACTTTGATTTTCTCGGGATTGGCTTCAATTCCTCTTGAGTTAACTATAAATCCCAAGAACTTCGAAGGAGCATTTGAGGGGATTAAGCTTCATCTGATATTTGTTCAAGACGTTGAAGCACTCTTGCAAATCCTCTATATGCCCTTCTGCCTTCTTTGACTTTACAAGCATATCGTCGACATAGACCTCCATGTTTGTCCCGATCAGCTCCTTGAACATGTGGTTGACTAGTCGTTGTTAAGTCGCACCAGCGTTTTTCAAACCGAAGGGCATTACTTTGTAGCAGTAAAGCGGGGTATTAGTCTGGAAGCTAGTGTGAACCTCATCAGGGGGATGCATACTAATCTGATTATATCTGGAGTATGCATCCATAAAAGAGAGAATCTCATGCCTTGCAGTGGCATCGACTAGTTGGTCGATCCTAGGGAGTGGGAAACAATCCTTGGGGCAGGCTTTATTGAGGTCTGTGAAATCCACACATGTTCGCCATTTGCCATTCAGTTTGGGAACTAGCACGGGATTAGAGACCCACGATGGATAAAATGCCACCCTGATGAACCCATTCTCCTTCAGCTTTTCGACTTCTTCTTTCAAGACCTTTGATCTATCTTTGTCGAGCAACCTTATTTTCTGTTACACTGGTGGATAACTCTTGTCGATGTTCAGGACATGGATGATGACTACAAGATCTATTCCGACCATGTCCTTGTGCGACCAGGCGAAGACTTCCTGGTTCCTCCTTAAGAGCTCCACCAGTGCTTGTTTTGTTGTTGTCTCTAAGTTTTTACCAACTTTCACAATCCTGGTCAGATTTTCTTCATCAAGTTAGACCTCTTCAAGGTCCTCGATGGGTCCTATTTCTTCCTCAAAATCCCCAAAGCGAGGATCTAAGTCTCTATCCTCGCTTTGGGCAATGCCCTATTTGGTGACATTATCACTTGAGTGGGCCTGAGCATCAATTGCCACTTGCAACTCTCTTCCAGGAACATCCCTCGACACACCTTTCTTTGCCTTGGTTATCGAGGCGTTGTAGCACTCCCTTGCCTCCCACTAATTTCCCAATACGCATCCTATCCCTGCATCTGTTGGGAATTTCATGGCAAGGTGCCATATTGAAATGATGGCTCACAAGTCGACCAGAATTGTTCTCCCAATTACAGCATTGTATGTCGAAGGACAATCAACTACTATGAAAGTAGTGAGTAATGTCCTTTTAGTAGGTGCAGTTCCTGCTGTAACTGGAAGCCTAATCGACCCTGTTGGGGCAAGCACTTCACCAGAAAAACCATAGATAGTATGGTTGCATGGCTCCAGGCCCTTGACGGACAGCTTCATTCTTTCTAGTGAAGACTTGTACAGAATGTTGACCGAACTTCCTATATCGACCAACACCCTCTTCACCATCATGTTGGCAATTTGTATGTCTACAACCAGCGGATCGAAGTGTGGAAATTGCACGTGCTGGGCATCATCTTCAGAGAAGGTTATCAACTCCTCCTCTATTTGAGCCTGTTGACGCCGTTTTTCGTCAACAGATAAAAGAAGAGCACAAAAACAATGAATGACAATGGCCAAATGAAACAAACAAATCAAACACACGGTTTTTTTACGTGGTTCAGCAGTTAAATCAACCTAGTCCACGAGTCTCTGTTATTAATCTTAAGATTATCTCTGAAAAATTCTTTAGCATGAATTCTCCAGAGTTTTCTCTCAAGGATCAGAATTTCGGTCCTTTACAATGGTGCATGGCTTCTCTATTTATAGAGAAGGATGCAGAATACTATCCCACATATTTTGGGTAGTTACTCTTTTGTGAATAAAATAAATGGCTTTAAATGCCTATAATCAGATAAAAAAGGAAACGTCCCTGAAGACCAGGAAACGCATAACTGACTAAATAATATCCCATGATTCTTGGGGATTTACATTAATAAATGAGGATTACATCTCATGTTTATAATACTTGTAGATATTCAAGGTGGTCATAGCGTATCTCCAAGGCTTTAGCATCTCAGGTTTCACGTCATTGTGCGAGCCACTGACATCTCCCGAGCTAACATTGCTTTCGAGATAGTACATCGAGCTCAAGACCCCTGCTCCGAAGTTGTTCCTGAAGATGAGGGTGCTCTCAGAGCTACCTTTCGAGATCGAGATCGTTTCGAGGTCACGATACTCGAGGTTATGTATCGTACTTTTCCGGCTCGATATACAATCCTGGAGCATACCCCAATCCTTGCGAGACCATTTGTTGTGAATCCAACTTTCGAGGTCACATTTACTATGGCTCGAAATCTTGGTATAACAGAGCCTTTTTTGGTGCTCGATCCTCCACACTCATCATCTCGATGTCCTGGTCTTGGCGTAGGGTTCGAGCATATTGTTCCCTTGCTTTCCCACTATCTCCTGCAAGATGTGGGCCTCCGCAGATGGTGAGTAAAGTGCCTGCCACAAGAGCTGGCTGTAGAGGTGGTGAGCATTGGCGTGCAGGCGCCTGCTCGTTTCCACCTTAAGCCTCTCGCTGAGACCCTCCTGCGGCTCGCACATATCTTCTTAAATGTCCCTGCCTAATCAGGAACTCAGTCTCGTCTTTCAACTGGTTACATTCAATTGTGTCGTGCCCGTAGTCGTTGTGAAAATGACAAACTTCGTCGTATCTCTCTTGGAGATATCTTTCCTTATAGATGTGGGTCATTTGTAAGGCACGCTTGAGCTGGTTGCCTGGTAGACTTCAGCTCGGCTTTTGACAAGGGTCGTGTAGTTGGTGAATCTTGACTCGTATCGACTTCCTTTGGGGCGTTTACTCTTAGAAGATGAGGGTTCATTGTTCGCCCGTTTTCCACCGTTCCTACCATTGCCCTTGCCGTTGCCATTGGGCTTTTCCAACCCGTTGGCAGCTTTGGTGGGTTCTTCCTTCAGCCCCTTGTCTTTTGTTGGCGATTTCCCTTCATTGGCAATCACGTCTTTGAGCTTGATATATCGATCAGCCCGATCCAAAAACTCTTGGGTACTTCTTACCCCATTCTTTTTTAGGCTACTCCAGAGGGGTGAATGGCGCCTAACCCCAGCAGTTAGAATCGTCATCTTACCTTCATCGCCCACTGTCTTGGCTCTAGATGCTGCTCGCATGAAGCGCTGGACATATTCCTTTAAGGGCTCTCCCTCCTTCTGGCGTATCTCGACCAGCTGGTTGGCCTTTGTGGGGTGTACGCGACCTGCATAGAATTGTCCGTAAAATTATTTTACGAACATCTCCCAAGATACTATACTAGCAAGAGGGAACTTAAAGAACCACTCCTGGGCGGTGTCAGACAGTGTCGCTGGGAAGATCCGGCAGTGAGCATCTTCCGACACTTTCTGTATATCCATTTGTATCTCAAACTTATTAACATGAGATACCGGGTCCCTGTACCTGTCAAAGTTCGGCAATGTTGGCATCTTGAACTTACTGGGGGTTTCAGCCGTAGCAATCCTCTGTACAAAGGGGGAGGCCCTACTCCTATCGTACTCAATATGGGACGTTCGTCCCCCGACCAGTTGTTATACTACCTGGTTCAGAGCATCAATCTGAGCCTAAACAGCTTCCGGGACTGCTGGGGCCACCGGTGCTGGGGGAGCGTACTCGTCGTGCCTCTCACGGTGGTCGTTAAGTACGTCCCTTAAATCATCATCTCTACATCTCTGCTCGCTAACTCCTAGCCGACTAAAGATGTTCTGCTACCTGGGTCGCCCCCCAGCGTTATGGCTAGCTGACCTATTTTCTCTAGGTAGGGGGCTTCTACCTCCACCTCTCTCTTCATTTCTCCGACCAGCATTTCCTCTGCCGGAATCGACTTCATTATAGTCATGACCATCTCTAAATTATGGCTGACTACGGCATGACTGGCTGTTCATGCTAATTCCTCTTCGGGCTGGCATCTCCCGAGCGTCAGGGGGAGGCCTGCACTGGTCGTTAAGTCCCCGTGCATTGCTATGCCGTGGAGGGCCCTTGACCGCAGAGCCTAACTCGATGTTCCTTCTGTTGGCAGAAGGACGCTATCCCCTGCTCGGTATATTTGGCTCTTCATCCCCTAGGCGTCTAGGGCTATGGGTCGGTTGCCCGACCCTATTCTGCCTCGGGCACTAGGGATTGCCTCAACCAGCCTGAGATGGAGGGTGCTGCTCAGGATCCCTAGGTGGGACATCATCCTAAGCCACAGGCAGCTGCTCCGGCCTTTGACGGCTTGCCGGTTGGAGCGGAGGGCTAGGATTGGGACCTCTTTGAGGTGGCACATTCGGCGGCTGATATGGCTGGGAGGCTGGCGCAACCTGACTCCGAGCCAATTGGATGGCTGCTTCAAGAGCAGCCATGGCATCCCTGTGTCGACAATCCATTTCTACTTGGTGCTCACTAAGCTCCTGGTGCTTGCGTTCTATTTCTCTTTGCTGCAGTGCCATTGTCTCCACAACATTCTCCTAATTGGCCCTCAGATTAGCCAACTCATCCTGCAACACCCCTAGCATTGCCCTCAGCGTTTTGGAATCTAACTCCTCCTCTTCAAACTCCAAATGTGGTTCATTCTTAGCCACATTTGGGGGAGGAGGTTGGGATGGTGTAGCGCCAGCAGCCTATCCAGTCTTCTTGGATGTTTTCGCCATAAGATTTTCTTACAGTTTTTCGTCAAACTCTCAATGAAAGCACCAAAATGTTGACCCTCGATTTGGCCAACGACATGGAGTCAGATATACGACAAAAGGTAAAATGACAATTAAGAATTCAATATAATGGATAAGAAGAAAACACCAAGGATTTATAGTGGTTTGGCCCCAAAGAATGGCAATGACCTACGTCCACTTAGTGCTATGATTAATATTGAATCTCAAAGTCGTGATCAAAGAACTAGGGTTCTTGTATTTCGCAAACCTTGAAAGAAATACAATGGAACGATGGATAATCGCACTATAGCTCTCTTTCTCTCAATACTTAGCAAAAAGATTCAAATATCAAAAGTCCTCTCCTTGAGCTATTTCATGCATATTTATAGGCTCAAGGAGGGTTACATGGACCAATGGGCCTTAACTTTCCTTAATAACCGCGTATCAAGGTAATAATGAGGAAATATTCAATGCATTTATTATAAGATTACAATCTTAGAAGTAAAAAAAAAAATCAAGTTATACGACCAGGATTGTCGTATCTAATAGTTAAGCCTGATGAAGTGATGTGCTTCTGGTCGATAGTCGAACAACACTTCCCCACGTGTCAACCACGTGTGAGAAATCCTTGCCACATCATCAGCAGCCATTTTTCGGGTAAACAACTGTCAATATTGGTCCAGTTCGATGTAACAAATACATCCGATCTTATCTACTTTGCTAATGTTCTAGAAAGAACATAATACTACAATCACTACACCAAATACCCTTTTCCGTAACACATGAATATAATACTAACAAAAAAGTATTATATTGGGCAACTTAATGAAAAAAGGGCGGTAATTTATTTAGTCATCCTGCCACTTAGCTTTTTTTTTTTTCATTTCCTTCAACATTTCTTCAACATAGAACAGAGACCCATTTCCTTCAACATTTCGACACAGAGAAGAGACCCATTTATTCGGCTTGGTACGATCTCCGAACTCCTCACTCTCTCAAATCTCCTCCATTCCTCAAATCTCCTCTCTCTCTCTCTCTCTCTCTCTCTCTCTCGTCTTTCTCTATCTCTCTGTCAATTCATTTCCAGTCATTGGGCTTCTCGGATTCGTTCGTCTCTTCGGTCTTGGCAAGCCATGTAAGTATTTAGTTGTAGGTGTTAGATTTATCAGCTTGAATCTCATAGAATCTATAAAATATGTGGTTTTCAAAATTAATTTTCGGTTTTGCATATTGGTGGGGTTTTTTCAATCTGAGGCCTCAGTCTATCAGTCTCATTTCAAGAAGACCTAAAGCACTCCCTTTCCCCTGCTTTGACTTTAAAAAACTTTTGGTTGAGTTTTATGTGTTTTGTCTTTCTGGGATATGATTAGAGTGGAGTTTTATCTGTTTTATGTTAATTTTGTTGCAATTTCACTTCAGGGCTTGGTTTGAGGAGCTACGAAAGAAGCAAATGGCAGAGTTAAGGCATGCTTTAGAGCATTCAGAAAACTCAGTAGGGTTTGTCCTTTTGTTTTTGCTAACTTTCTATTTCAATCTTGTTAAAATTAAAAGAAATATGTTGACACAAAAAGAAGCAATGTGTATATATTCAGTCTCCTTTTGAGCCAAACTTCTCTTAGAACTCTTAGCTTGCAAATTACTTATCATTTTTGGTATTCTGCTTAAACACAGTCTTAGCTATATTGTCAAAATGAGCTTAAATTCATAGCAGTTAGAGACAGTGGTATGCACGCTTGAGACAGTGGTTAGAGATAGTGGTATGCACACTTGAGACAATGGTTGTCACCAGCTTAAAAAGTTTACATTAGTATATAGAAGAGATAAGAAGATACATTCTTGTTAGTATAAGGTTATCAAAGTTTACCAGCTTAAAAAGACAATGGTTGTCAAATATGATATGTCATATAATGAATTGAGGCAGAAAGGAGCATAGACTTGTTAGTATAAGGTTATCAATATTGAGTGTTGTTTTGGTTTGGTCATATAGTATCTAATTCTGCCCCAATATTAGAGAAATGTATGATATCTTTCATTTGTTGGTTCTGGTAGAGGAACTTGAAAAAGAGATAGTTTTGAACAATTTGTTTGTAGCAATATTCAACTTGGATTGGGATGAAAATCAGTTTATGTTCTATTGTTTAGTTGTGTATTTTGTTTGAGTGATCTTGAGAACTTAGAGAGAATGAGATTATTAATTAGTATTTGTATTTTAGATTATAGTTTCCTCCTCTTTTTCTTAGATGATCATTGCTCTGACTTTCTCATCCAAATTTTCAACTTCTAGAACTCATTCAAAATTGAATGTTCAATGCCCATTATTATTTTGCTGATTTCCATAATCTTTTGTAATATAATCCTTGTATGTTAATTTCTATATATATATATATATAGTGGGTGTCTTTCACTCACTTTTTTTGTTTACTATTTGTTTCTTGACTCTACTTTTGTAACTTATCTTGAAACTTGTATTCTATGCTCTCTAGATTATATACCCAAGAAAGTAGCTTTTTAAGCTATATTCTATGCTCTCTAGATTATATACCCAAGAAGGTTTAATATTAACTATCATTTGCTTTTATTTTTGCACATATAAGCATTGTGTGAGTACATTAATGACTGGAGGTAAATATATTTTTGGCCTTAAATTTGTGATGATTCTATCCTATACAATTTTATTCTGCATTCATATGGGTTTTATTTAATCTTTCAAAATAACAATGTAAAGTTGTCCTAGTCACTAAATCTCTGTGTGCGAAACAGTTAGGAAGAATCTTTCAAGATAACATAAAAGTTAGGAAGCTTACCATCCACCCCTTTTTGCCTGCAATTCCATCTTTGATTGCATAAGCCGCTTTGAATCCATTCTTGAACAATAATTCAACCACTTTTAGCGAATTTCCATCCAGGCTAATTTACACAACAAATCCTCTCATATCAATCCAAAAGTTCAAATAAATAAATAAAACGCAAGAAGAACTGTGAAAACTCCAACGAACCAACATGTGTACATGTATAGATGTGAACACAAACATATACGTGTCCATACAAAGTTCCAAGTTTTGAACAAGCATATTATCTTCTCATCATATTAAAGAATAAACTTTGAAAAACATAACCAATTTTTTTATCCAAGATAAAAGAACCATATTCAAACTTACTTGTCCAGAATACAGATAAAAGAACCATATTCATATTCTTTTGTTGCAAGCTTGCGTAACTTGGTCATGGTTGATCTAAATAAGATAAATCATGTATTAATATTGGCTTTGTCTATATAGAGTGATTGGTAGGGAAATAGAAGTTATTGACTCTAGAAATAAATCAGTATTGCTGACTTTAGATTTTTTTAATATAAAAAAATACTAAATGAGCTAAGGTGGTAAAGTTTGTATTGGTTAATATTTCATTGTTAATAAGTGGATTGTTGGACTTTGTTATCCTAATAAGTTTTAAATGATAAATCATAATATCAACCATTTATACTTAGATTTGTACCATTTTTCTTGTTTATTATTAAACCTAAACCACAAGTGTAATTTTTGAGTATTGAAAGATGATTTCATTAAATGTAAATATACATATATATATATATATATGAATAAAGAGTATTAATTTTGGCCTTTCTACTGTGAGGTTATGAATCCGTTGAAACTGATTATGATTGCTAACAGGTGTAGATTGAGGAGCTTTTCAACGGGAGCTTATCTTTTTAATTTTATTCATTGGTTGTTTTGAATTAAATATATAGGATTCAAGAACATATTTTGTAAAATGTTGTATAAACTAATCATCTGTGTATAAACTTACTTTTAATTTTATTCATCTGTGTCATCCTCGAAAAATTTAAACCAATCATTAGTAGCTAAATTTTGCAAAATAAAATGATTGAAACTTTATTTTTAGCTACCAAAAAATTAGTAGGTAAATGTTTTTTCTTTGCTACCAAAAGAAAATTGGTAGCTAAAATAATAAATTAGCTACTAATAATAAATTGGCAAATCTTACCAAGAGGAACAATGACTTAAGGATAATAAATTGGAATGAAAAAGGGCAACCAGTTGGTACTAACTCGGTGCAATTTTCTTCTTTTGTGGGCGCTCTTGTGCGAGAGGTTGTTCCTTACACTATTTCAGATTGGAGGAAAGTTTCACCACTCATGAGAGATGCTTTGGGCATCTATTCAGGTAGAATTACAAGTTTTATGACTGTATTTTTTTTTATATATTCAGCTCTACACTTAAACATATAATATATTATTCTATATTCTATTGTAGGCACAATATGACTTACATGATCATTGGCAAAAAAAGATGTGCTTTGAAATGATGGCAGAACTATGGAGATCTGGTAAATCTAGACTTGTAAAGGATATTATCAATGCAAAAAATGAGAGTGAACGACTAGCCTTAAAGCCGGATTGCATAAAAAGTGATGTAGAATGGAGAGCATTTGTTGCCAAAAAAATTAGTAAAGAATATTTGGTAAGAAATATGATGTAAGAAGTGATGTTGCTGCCTCTTTTATCTCTGTTGGTGTTAAATTAAATATTGTTATGCCTCTTTTACTTATTTATTAAATAGGATATAAGGGCCAAATACCAAGAGAGAATAAAGAAAGTTGTTCCACACACCTTAAGTTGAAGAGGATATGCTCGAACAATCGATGATATGGTAATAATTAAGTTTTATACTGTTTCTATTTTTGCTTCCAATATTGTAGTCTCTATTTTATAATCTCTATTGTTGTTTTGTGTAGAAAAAAGAAATTGAGGATGTTAAAATATCTAGAATCGATGCTTTTCGGAGAGCCCATACCAAGAAGAATGGTGAACCTGTAAACCCAACGACATCTGATATTTTTGTGAGTATTAGTCATTTAATTTTTGTGATTTTATATTTATTTTCCATAATGCATATATTAGTTATACTAATTTATATGCAGGGTTCATTGAATGAGATTCTCCTTGAAGACCCAAAATCTGGAACTACAAACAACGCTGATGAGGATGCCTTGACAAAATTGTTTGGTAACCCAAAATCTGGTCACTTAATCGGACACGGAAGAGGCATAACAAGGTCAAAGCTAACTATTGTTAATATGTGTAATAGCAAGATCTCTAAGTTAGAAGAAGAGCAACATAATATGAAGCTCAAAATGACTGAAATGATGAATCTACTTAAAGAACACTTGGTGGTAATTCTATCTTGCACTTATAAACCTTAGTTTTCTTTTCTTCCAATGAAACTTATCTTGGTTTTATATTTAGGTTGGTGGTAAAGTGACACCAAGCGAAGGACAGTCTCGCAATGTACTGCAGTAAAACAATATTCAGTCCCCTAAGGTATATTATCAAAATTGTTATTGTTTTAATGATTCATTTTAGAAGAACAAATACAAAAACTAATATATTGTCTTTAAAATCAATTTGGTAGAGTATTGCACTAGAAAAAAAGACATAACTTTATAGAAGGGAAGAATGCTTGCTCCTTGCTTGACTAGGCAGATGTAATTGTTGTTGAAGGTCGTTGGGATTCTACCGATCCAAAGTTAACTGTACATGGAAAGCCTCTTGGACCAAACTTTATGCGAGTATGGGTTGATGCTGATATTGTACCAGAATCTTACTTATTTCGTCCTAATAATGTGATGCTTACAATACAAGAAGCAGTTGGTTCCACAGTTGCATGACCTTCTAAAAAAGTTATTCCAAGAGGTACATTTTCATACTCAAAAAAGAACCAATGTGTTATAATTTAGTGTTTGGTTTCTTTGTTTGCTTTGGTGTAGTTGTGAATTCATTATTTTGTATGTGGTGTCCTCTCTTGGATATAATTTCCATAGCATTTTTCTTGAAGTAATTTGTGATGCTAGATAATAACAATAAAATATTTCTTTGTTTATTTTGCAGATGTGACAAGCGAAATCGAAAATGATACTTAATTTTGAAGCCTTTGTGTTGGGCAGCTGTAGAATATTTTGTGCTGAATGTAGTAACTTTTCAATATGTTGAATATTTAAGACTACTTGAATACTTAAAGAACATTTTGTTGTTGATGACAGTGTTGAATGTTTTAAACTAATTTATGAATTGTTAATACAATGTTGAATGTTTTTACTTTTTGTTATTTGAAAATCAAGTTCATTTGATGATGCTAGTATATATTATAAAGCTAATTTTAATTATATAAAAAAAATTAAAATATAATAGAATAAATTAGTGTTATATAAATGAATATATAATGAGAGTTTAAACTTATCTAAATATTAAAATAATACAAAAATTGTGTTATAATATCTATTACAATAAAACTTTTTATGTATAGAATTTTGTTATGCAAACTTCATTATATAACACAAATAATGTGTTATACTAAAGTGTAGTATAACACAAATTTATAAGTATTGAAATGTGTTATATAATCGACTATAAATAATATAATTAAACACTTATCTATTTATTAAAATAACACAGAAAATTTGTTATCGTTGACAATATAATAACACATCTGGATAACAATGATAAAGTGTTATGTAAAGTACCATGACCTACGATAACATAGTTGGTCTTAACATATCAAAAAGTGTTATGGTATGTTTTGATACATATTTTTGGTGTTATTAAAAGCATTTTTTCTTGTAGTGAATGTGTAAGTAGATCATATCGTGGATTGGCAAGTCAGTGTAAGTCATGTGCACTGACTAATCTTAGGACCAACTTATGTTTGAACATGTAATCATATTTATATTCCACTGTGATTACGTCACTATAAATATGATTAAATATATTCTCCGAATTTAATAGAAGTTTATATTAAACAAATATTCATGAAAATAAACACATGTGAGCAAAGTGATTGACCAAGTCAAGAATTGATTTCTATTATTTTATTGATAATAAAATGAGATTACAAAGAAATTGGGTTTTAATTAGGACATAAAACCCCAACACTAAATACCCAAAATACCCCTTGAGTCATCCCGAGTCGAGTATTTGGTCTCGTTGTGATTTTCTTGCTAACTTGCTCCCTAGGGTCGCTTCATGTCGAGTAACCCAAATATATCCACATAATAATGTGGTCTCACACATATATCACATATATGCACATATATTCCAAATATACCCGTAGCAGGCCAAATTAAGAAAAATTGCCATTCTAACAAGAAACGGGCCCACGTGCATATTTAATACACCTAAACAAGCATATCTAGTCATATTATAATATAATATAATTCATGTAATCATATAATGACACACATATATATCACATAAACACATATTTCATAATTAAATCACATAATTTTCCATAATTTGTCATCCTGACCCCCTAATCAAGGTCCTAAGCCTTATTAGGCAATTTGGGATGTTACAATAACTATCTCACCTTTAATTGGTTTTGAGCTTCCGTCGTGTTCCATCGAGCAGCTCTAGTCATGTCCTACGACCAGCTTACTTCACAAGCTACTCCACCTAGCTTCTGAACTCGTTTAGAATAATAAGCCCCATTATTTTATTTGGTCGTGGGTCGACCAGTTCTTCATTAATCAGTTGTCATGTGCCTTCCACGTGTCTCATTTTTATGCCATGTCATCATGCTGAATTTTAGGGAAACACTAGATTTTTGAAATAAAACCTAAATGTTATATATTAATGAATTAAATATTTATTTACCATATTTTTGCAAAGAAAGTTCCCTATATATGTATTTACAAAAAAAATACCCTAAAAATTTTGATATTTTATTAAAAAAAAGTTATTTATTTAATTTATTGGTTATTCATTTATTTTTATTTCATTAATGAATATTTTTTCCTTTCTAATATTTAAGAAATGTTTAATTTGAAATTAATTTATAACTAATAACTATTTTTATTAATTTAGTATTTATTTATTAATATTTTACAAATGTTTTATGATAAATTTATCAATGTATTACTTTCAAATTCTTGTTTATTAATGTACTTATCAATTAATTTAATTCATAAGAACATTGTTGATTAGTGCAATTGTTGATCTTCGAAGCCCCCGGGTGGAAATCCGACCTTTGATTAAATCTGAAATACCCTGTAATTTTTTCAACACCAAAAGTAGCATGAATTGTTTTGGTTGAAATTTTTCTCCGGCATAATTTCACTAAAATATTAGACTAATATGTTAGGGTTAAGTTGGAATTGAACCAACGAAATTTTATGGCCTATTAAGGCATTAGCATAGACATATTGTTGAATTTTTCTCACCCCGCTAAAAGGGAGTGCGATATAACCCAGATCGCCTCACCCCTTGTCCATTTTTCTTTGCGAAATTTGATTGCCTCTCCCATTTTCTCTATTTTTCATTCCCTGCCTCCCATTTTTCTCCCTTTCTCTTTCCTCCTTTTTCATTCCCCCATTTCTTTCTCCATTTCTATTCCTCCTTTTATCTCTTCCTTTGTTTGTATGAACGCCAAACAACAGAACTGCCAATACCCATGTCAGAGACACCAAATGAATGTATCTCATGTTGTCTCTCCCTATATTTCTCTATCTTACCCTCTCCCTCTCTCTACATGTTTATGTGTGTTTCTAACAAACTCTCCCTATTTCTCTCTCAAATCACGGTCGTTGTGGTTGTCGTCAGAGTGGTGGTTAGTCATTAGAGTTGTGGTGAGCCTCTGCTGTACACGAAGAGAGGTAAGTTGGTTTTTTTTTTTTTTATGTTTTTGTCTATTTAAATTTTTTTAAAATGGTATTGGATAAATAAAAAAATAATATCATTTGTATTTTTTTAGAGTTAAAAATGAATTTGTTTTTTTATTTTGATTTGTTCATAATATCAATATAAATTGAATTTTTTTTCTTGGATATATAGTATAAATAAAACTAATTGAATTTGGTAAGTAATATGGGTATTAGGAAATACTATGTTTTATGTAGAATCTTTATAAAAAAATATATATTGTTGACCCTTGTTTTGGTCAACTGACACGGAGTCAAAACGTTTGATGTGGATAGATGTGTTGGAATGGATATAATGACAAAAACAGTAAAGAACACAATAAATTATAGTGGTTCGGCCTCAAGAACTGGTAATGACCTACGTCCACTTAAGCTATTATTGATATGAGATCTCAAAGGAGTGATCAAAGAACTAGGGTTCCCTGAGTTTCACAAACTTGAGAGAGATAAACAATACAATCGTAATACAATAGCACTAATTCTTTCGTAAGTGTATAACTTCAATTAAATAAAAGCCAAAAAATCCCTTCCTTGAGCTATCTTTCTCTATTTATAGGCTCAAGGAGGATTACATAAATTTGTTACAGATATTCTCTCATAATTAATCGGATAATCAGGAATCATCAGAGATAATCTCGGAATTGATTATGATTTCCCCAAGATCATCTTGAAATATGCGGAGTGTACGACTATGTTGGTCGTAAGGAAACCTCAAACGCAACGGCAGGAGGATCTTACTGGTCGATGGTCGAACAGAATTTTGTCAGGTGTCAGCCACGTGTTTAAAAACGTCTGCCACGCCACCCGTGCTTTTTTTTTGGATAACATATATATATTGGTATTTGGGTTGTTAATGTTAGGAAATATTATGTATTAGTTGGATTCTTTATAAAAAAAATATTGGTATTATTATGGTTGTTAAGTTAGAAAAAAAAGTTAGCACTGTTTGATGAATATTAATATATTTATTATTATTTAATTGTTTATCTTGTTATATTGTCTAGATTTTCAGAGTATTATTTGTTGGATTTAAAATTAGAATTGGTTAAAATGCAATTATTTTGCTGTAGAAATTTTGCTAGACTTAAAAAGAATAACATTCATTATAAAACTAATTATTAATGAATAATTATTAAATTTTAAGTAATAATTAATTAAAAAGATAAATTATGAAAATAATTAAATAATTTAAAACTTAAAAAATTAATAATAAATTTCAGAATTAAAAAGACTACTTAATCTAGTACTGAATAAAATTATCATACTCAATAAAATCATCACTAATAATAAAACTAATTATTAATAAGTAATTTAATTATTTAAAATTATAATTAATTATTAAAAACTAATTAAATAATTTGTCATACTTGGTACAAAGATGTCGATAGATATAGCTAAGAAGGCTTGGGTGGAGATGTTGGTGGTGATTCCTCAGAACCTACTAGGGTCGACGATATGCGAGTTGAGTAATGTTATTTTCTTTATTTTTATTATTTAATTAACTTGCTTAATGTTAGTAATTTAATGTTCTCTTTTTGGTAATCCAAAATATATACAAAAGCCCAACTGACGACTCGTTGGCGTGGGCATGACGTATTACTAGGCAAAATCTAGAGAAGAAAAGGCATCATGGTTGACCACTGCCCGTAGAGTTTGAGCCCCACATTGTGGGGATAAGGATGCACATTTCGTTTACTGTATCAGTCGTGCAGTGGGTTCGAAATTTCAACCGTATTACGAATTTTGGGCAATTGTGCTTCATCAGATCAAGGATCAAGTCCTTACAGTGATCAAGGTAAATAATTATAATTTTATTTAAGAAACTGTGTATTATAATAGATGGGCGGGCAGAGCGTGGATTGATTTAGAGGCCCAAGATTGATATCGTGACAGAAAAACAAAAGATTATGCACAATTAACTTCTGTGTCATCTGACTACAAATGTTTACAAGATGAACACTTGTGAGAAAAGTGTTAAGTACTTATGACACGTTTTTTAATACTTTTGTCGTATTTTATACCGTTGTGTGGGATTTAGATTAAAATAGGTTCCTATTTTTTCTACATATTATCATTTAGGTTTCTAGATTTTGTTTTGGATCTCGTAAGTTCACAAACTTACAAAATATGTATCATATATGTCTTTTCAGTTAGAAAATAATTTTCAAAATGTGCAACAAAATTTAATTTATAGCCTAGTGAATAGTAATTTATGACTCGTTTAGTTATAAAAAAGTAATTGGGTCATAAATTCCTTTTCACTTTGCATTCAAAAGATTATTTCCAAATAAAAATAATTATGTGATACAAATTTAATATATTTGGAGGCGATATAAAATAAAATGTAGAGATTTAAGTATAATTTTTTTAAAAATGGTAACATATGCTGTTATAAACCCTTTTATGTCATATATGTGTTTCAATTATTAAGTCGGTGGATACGCGCCAAATGGGTATGAATTGTATTATAAGAATAAAGTGAATAAGTAAGACGAGTCTTGTGAAATAAATGGGAATTTAAACACTATTCACGTTTTCCTCTTAAAAAAACATTATTCACGTTTAGATACATAAAAAACAAATTAATTAGATGAGACGTGGCACAAATTTATGTAAGTGCAGTCGCTATGTAATTTGGTCGTGCATTTGACTATTCAAATGGTGTTTTGAGACCTCACACTTTGCTATCAACAACTTATTTATGTGACCACACAAAATTTTAATTAGGGACATTGTATGTGTCGTCCCTAGAATCGTTATCTACTAATTCTTGTCAATGTAAAAAAAATAAAAATTAATAAATTGCTTTAAAAAATGATCCCACTACTATAAAAAATTGTATGATCGTATACTGTATTTATCTTGAAGTGGCAGACGTGTGATGCTAAAATTAATGAGTTAAGATCTGATCAGTTCATTAGTTTTATTTAAATATTTTAATTATAAAATATATTTATTCGTTATACATAAATTGAGACACTAATTACTCGTTTGATAAGTTTAACAATTTTTTTTAAAAAAAAATCTATGAATTCAATTTCCTTTCATGAGCGTTTATACGTATTTTTAATAATGCTCCGAGGGTTCTCTTTCCTATAGCTAATCTCTATCATTAAGATTATTATAATTACGATCATAGGACTATTAAATTGGATTTGGAAGATGGTACTTAAACTAGATACAAACGAATATATCTTTGATTAGTTTTATTTTTATAATTTATTAATTATATTTATTAAATTTATATTATTATCATAAAAGATTGATATAAATATATTTAGTGAAAAATTAAACCAAAATATTATTAATGATTTTTTTTTAAATATATATATATGATAATCTTTTTAAACATAAATGATAATTCTTTTAATATAAAATTAAGATTATGTATTTGAATTTGAATTTATATTTATATAATTGTTATATATGTAGCTTTATATTAAATATCATTATGATAATCATATTTTATAATAATTAAATTTATATTAATATAATTGATAAATATCTATTTTTAAAGGTAAATTTTGTTAAATATTTAGAATATTCTGTTAAAGTTAATAAAACAAACAGATAAAACTAAGAATTTTTGTTATCTACACACTTTTATATAGAAGAGATGTTTAATATAATATTAATATTATACATGAATTTTAAATTTAAGTTTGTTGCTAGTTGATAGTAGATTATATTATATTATATGTTTAATTTGATATTATTTTAATACGTGAAGTTTAAGTTTAATTAAATTTTATTTAAGTTATAAACCTTATGGTAATTATTATTGCAAAATATCTCAAAATCATTTTATTTTAATTTGTTTAATTATTTATTTAAGTTTAAATCATATTTACAATCTACTCTTAAATATAAGAATATTCTATTATATATAGAATATTCTGTTAAAGTTAACAGAAAATAAAATAAAAAATCGTTAAAACAAAAAAAATTTATTATCTACACACTTTTTATATAGAATATATATATATATAATAGTTGGTTTGTTGAATCCTTTTGTGATGAAGTTAGTACTTCAGTTTGGAACCTTGTTAGGGAATCCTATCAATCTTCTCACAAATAAACAAGAAAATTGTGCTACTTCTTTTAAATCCTAGATCAAATTATTATTCACTACTACAAAAAAAGATCATTTACGTCAGTTTCCAACTACCACAATCGATTTTTTGTGTCAACTTTAAAAGTGATGCTAAATCCTATGATGCAACCTCTCTAGCATTTGTGACAGTTTTGCACTGTCACAAATGCTCTGTTTGTGGTCGTGCCCAACTGACACAAATCACCTTATTTTAAAAAAATCAAAATCAAAATCAAATCGCCCAGGTTAAAAAAATCCATACATTATACAAAATCAACAAAATTTGTGCAACCAAATTCTGAAATATACAATTTAAAAATGTAAAAGCAATAATATATTATCAAAAGTTCATTAACAAAACAACAATTTACAAGTCATTAACAACAACAAAAAAAGTTAAACTTTACACAATCATTCAAACTTCCCTTACAAATTAATTTTCATAAACATAGCAACAAAACTTGATAACAAAATTACTATAATGCTAAGAGCGAATCTGTCCGAGCCATCACCAGCACTACTTGCCACCGCCTAAGCTATCTGTAGAACAACCACCAACACCAAGAACCTCCTGTAAAATGAAACCCAAGCCGAGACAAAAAAAAATGCTAACAATACTAAAACTATAACCAACATGATTAGAATAAATAAAATAAATAGAAAAAGAGTAGGATGTCACCCTCGAGCCTCATCACCCAAACCCTCGAGCCCCATCACCCAACCCCAACCCCAACCCCGAGCCCCCTGTCCTCAAAGCCCAGACCCCAAGAGATATCACCCACAGATTTTAGACCCTAACTCCCATAACCCCCTTGATCTCAGACCCTGATCCCCATGACTCCCCGACCTCACAACACAGAGAGAGAGAGAGAGACGTACCCAAAGTCCTAAGCCCTCACCGTAAGTCTTGAGTCCTCGCCAAGACCCCCAAGCCCTACCAAGATCCCGAGCCCAGTTGTCGCCAAGACCCCCAAGCCCTGTCGTGAGTGATTCACCTTGTTTCCAAAACCCCACTGTGAGTGAGGGAGAGGCGGCACGAGAGAGAAAGAGAGAAAAAAGATTGGAAAATGAGAGAGAAGAGAGAGGCTGAGATAGAGAGAAACGAGAAGAGAGAGGATGGGTGAGAAAAGAAATGGTGAAGACAATTAGGTTAAAAATTACATGGGCTTCGCCCTAGATTTTTTTTTTATATACAAACGCATTTGCGTCAGTGAAGTACTGACGCAAATGACGAGGTTTGTGACAATGCCCTATTGACGCAAACACTCCCCCTAACAACATCATCGAGCTACTGACGCAAACGATCCCCAATAATAACGTCAGTGTTACAACTGTCTCACTTACCCATTTTTTGTGGCAGTGTCCAACTGCCACAAATACAAAATCTTGGTCTATGGCGTCAGCCAACTGCATTGACTAACGCATTTGATTAACACAAAATGACTATTTTGGTGTAATAATTCAATAATTTTAAAATTAGGATTCATATATACTACTCAAAATTAGTTAGCTAGTCTTCACTCTCTTAAATTATTTTTATGAGGAGTCTTGCTAAATGTAAATCTTTACAATCTCAATTAGACAACTTGTTTTATAAAGAAGATTTATTGGAAGTAGTCTAGCTAGGGTTAGCTGGCTAAGATAAGGGGATAAGAATACAAAAAACAAAAATTCATAGGAATGGTCCATTGGGAAAATCTCATAATCATATTAGATCTTTAATCTTGGACGATGGTTAGGTCATTTCATCTAAGGAAGATTTAAAAAGGAAAACGAAAATTATTTTCTTTCTAGTCATGGGACTCATGATGAGGCTATTATTAGCTAGGCTTTGGAGGGTATTCATACTTTCGTTAATGTGGAGGATAATTTAAATTTGATAAAACATTATACCCGATCCCTTGGCATGCTCTTTTCTATAACATTTGATTTTTTTTAATAAGGTTCTTGGTTTATAAGGTTGTGATTAGTAAACATGACATTAAGTGTTAGAAAGCCTCTTGAGTTTCCTAGAAATTTACTTCTTTCCATTCTATTTTTAATTAGTTTATTAATTAAGTAATTTTATATCCTTCTATAAGTGAATGTACGAGGGGATTTTAATAGCTTATATATTCGTGAGTAATTTGTAAAATAATTACTTAAATCCCTTATCTAATTGATTAAATAGGGTTTTTTTATAAAAGAAATTATTAAATATAATTAAGATGGAATGCATTATAAAATATAGTTTAATAATGGTTTACTTGTACTTAAATAATAAATATTTAAAAAAAATTAACCATAATATTTCCCAATAAGCATAAGTAACATATTTATTGGTAACTCACTACAAAAAACAAGGCCTATACCGCGAACAAAAGTCTTCGGTAGAAGCCCGAATGTCCTTAGTACAACTTCTACCGACAACATGTTCTCGGTATAGAGTTGTATTGAGGATAATAGTTCTCGATATAGAGTTGACAATATTGTCAGTGAAACATTTCCAATTTTGTCATCTGGATGGGCTATACCGTGGACATTGTCCTTGGTATAGACTGAACCGAGATTTTTTATTATATGTGCAATATTTATTTATTTATTGATTTAATTTGAATTAAATATAAAAAAAATAGATTAAAATTAGAACACTTATATTAAACATATAAATAAAAACATAAGAGTATGTTTGCTCAAGCAAAATAAAGAGTTTCCCTAAACATGAAAATGTAATAGTCCATAGTAACAAAACTCATACACAAGGCCTACTGACTCGGTGCTCCAACATTGGGATCATCAGGTGGTGGTGGGGCACATTAAGATCCCAGGATGATACTGTTATCCCCAAAATTTGAATACGATGACGTGACAATAAAAGTGACAAGTGGCAATGCACGGTAGTGAGTGACACATTAATAGTCAATAAATGTATTGACCAAGAGGGCAAAGGTTTGAGATTAATCTTCAAAGTTGTGATATTACTGGTCATGAAAATTATTTATCTGGTTTGGAAGTGATTTGACCGACCAGGTAGAATTTCTGTCTGACCGGTAAGATTTTTGATTGACCAGTAAAATGTTCTAGCCGACCAGTCAGTTGTTTTGGCCGACTAGTGAAATATTTTGGCCGACAGTCATTTGTTTTGCCTGACCAGAAGAGTGTTTTGACCGACTAGTCTCACTCCAGGAAGCAGAGTTAGCCGACCAAATAGACCAGAAGCTACTCTTCAACAAAATTTCAGTAACGACTTCAGTTAGAATCATCCGTAGTTACAGCGAAAATCTCTCAGATATCTCGAAGAAATTGCTTATGTTATTTTTTATATTTGATTATTAGCTAGATTGGTTTAAATAACCCAATTATCCTGATTATTGGGGGATTTTTTGTACTATCCATGAGCCTATAAATAAAGAGCTCATGGCATCATTGAAGGGGGTTCGAATTCTGATTTTTCTGAGAGAGCATTTGTATTCTTGAGAGAGAAATTTATGTACTTTTTTCACTTGCATTTAAGGAACTTAGTTGATACAGGTTCATCTGACCTTAAGTGTAGGTTCTATATATCACAACTCCCAGTGGATTAGGCTATTACCAGTAAATTGGGGCTGAACCACTATAAAATTATTGGTGTCGTATTTTCTCTTCAAGGCTTATTGTAGTTTTGACGTCTACTCGTCGTTGGCCAAAATCGTGGTCAACATTTTTGGTGCTTTCATTGAGAGCCTGAAGAGAATAAACACACTACTATCATATCATATGGTGCCCAAGAATACCAATGTGGCATCCAAGAAATCAGGCACATCAAAAGAGCCTGTTAGATCAAAAGGTCCTGGACCTCAGAACCCTGAGACTGAGCCCAGGGTCTTCCTCGAGGAAACGACTCCAGAGGTTGAACAACTCCAGGAAGCCATGGGGGCCTTCCAAGAAGAGATGATGCAATTCAACGCTCGACATGAGTCATTTGCTGAAGAGATGGCCAGGTAGAAGGCTGCATTTGAGCAGCAAAGACGGGAGATGGATGCCAGAAGCGAAGAGATCGGGCGATGGTAGGAGGAGGTCGATCGACGACACCGCGAGGCTGCACTTTCTCTGGAAGCAGCCACGCAGTTGACCCGGGCCAATGCCCAGACCGCAGCAGCAGGAGCAGCCACACAGGGAGAAAAGAATAATGATGTCGGTCGGAGAACTGCTAGCAGAGCCGATTCTCGGGGCCCAGACAGAAGTAGGAGTCTCTGGTAAGTCGCACCAGCATTTTTCAAACCAAAGGGCATCACCTTGTAATAGTAGAGCCATGTATCAGTTCGAAAGCTAGTGTGATCCTCATTAGGGGGATGCATACTAATCTGGTTATACCCAGAGTATGCATCCATAAATGAGAGGATCTCGTGTCCCGCAGTGGCATCGACCAGCTGGTCGATCCTCGGGAGTGGGAAACAATCTTTAGGGCAAGCTTTATTGAGGTTTGTAAAATCCACGCACGTACGCCACTTGCCATTCGGCTTGGGCACGAGTACGGGATTGGAGACCCACGAGTGATAAAACGCCACCCTGATGAACCCATTCTCCTTCAGCTTCTCGACTTCTTCCTTCAAAGCTTTCGATCGGTCTTTGTCGAGCAGCCTTCTTTTCTGCTGCACAGGTGGGAAGTTTTTTTCAATGTTCAGGACATGGCTGATGATTGCAGGATTTATCCCAACCATGTCTTTATGCGACCAGGCAAAGACGTCCTGGTTCCTTTTCAAGAACTCCACCAGTGCTTGTTTTGTTGTTGTTTCTAAGTTTTTACCGACTTTCACAACTCTGGTCAGATTTCTCTCATCGAGTTGGACCTCTTCAAGTTCCTCGATAGGGCCTACTTCTTCTTCGAAATCCCCAAAGCAAGGATCTAAGTCTTTATCCTCACTTTGGGAAACGCCCTATTTGGTGAGATTATCACCTGAGCGGGCTTGAACATCAGATGCCATTTGCAACTCTTTTCCGGCGGCATCCCTCGATACACCCTTTTTTGCCTTGGTGATCGAGGCATTGTAGCACTCTCATGCTTCTCACTAGTTTCCCAGTACGCATCCTACTCCTGCGTCTGTTGGGAATTTCATGGTGAGGTGCCATACAGAAGTGACGGCTCGACGGTCAACCAGAATAGGTCTCCCTATCACGGCATTATACGCTGAAGGACAATCAACCACTATAAAAGTGGTAAGTAATGTCCTGTTAGCAGGCGCGGTACCTGCTGTGACTGGGAGTCTAATTGACCCTACTGGGGCGAGCCCTTCTCCGGAAAAACCATAAATGGTTTGGTTCCATGGCTCTAGGTCTTTGATGGACAGTTTCATCCTTTCCAGCGAGGACTTATATAGGATGTTGACCGAACTTCCTGTATCGACCAACACCCTTTTCACCATCATATTTGCGATTCGAACATCCACGACCAGCGGATCGGAGTGTGGGAATCGCACATGCTGGGCATCGTCATCAGAGAAGGTGATCGGTTCTGTTGACGGCGTTTTTAGCCAACGACGTGAGAGCGTCAATAACGACAAGCCTTCAAGAGAAATAAAAACGACACAGACGGTACAATAAAGAAAATAAAGAACACACGAGATTTTTATAGTGGTTCAGCCCCGATTGTCGGTAATAGCCTAATCCACTTAGAGTTGTGATTTATATATCTGTACTCAAGATCAGATGGACTGAGCCAACTGAGTTTCTTCAGTACAGATTATGAAAATACAAGAATTCTCTTTAATTTCAGCACTTTCTCTCTCTAGAATAGACAGACCCAATTTTCTCTCTCTAGAAAGAAGAAGCCAAAAGAAGTCCTTCTCTCATCCCATAAGCTCTCTATTTATAGGCCTGGGATCCTCAACTGATATCCCCTTATAATAGGGATATTTTATTATATTTATTACATTTATATTACAAATAAACATTCAAAATTCAAAATGTAACAAACTCCCCATTTGTGGGAAGAATGAGAGATTCCCGCGCATGTTGTTGAAGTTGTGTCTGACTTAGTCTCCTCTAGCTAGTTGGTCCACCTCCTACTCACTACCCATGCAAGTGCTGGTTGAACATGCATGGTGGTAGGACATGCTTTTGGTGGGTTGAACGTGCATGGTTCTCCTCGGACATGTACTCTCCTCTAGCATGCCATGTTCCTCCTTGAACCAATCTCCTTGGAACCTCACCTTGGACAACATTGAGGGAACCTCACCTTGGACAACATTGAGGCAACCTCCTTTAGCATCTCCCAAACATGTCCGATCGAACATTGTATAGGTACTCCTTATCAAAATCTAAGTCTCCTTCCTCTTGCATGAGACTCCTCCTCCTTAGCTACTTACCTTGGACATGTTCGAGCCAACACTTAGAAAACCTTGGGAGGCTTACCTCCTACACACCTTGGGGTCTCCTAGGACCACATCCTCCTTGGGGTCTCTTAGGACCACCTTCTTGGGGTCTCCTAGGACCACCTTCTTGGGGTCTCCTAGGACCACATCCTCCTTGGAGTCTCCTAGAACCACTCCCCTTAGCTCTCCTAAGAGGCACTCTCCTAGATGCATTCTCCTTAGCCTCCTAGGATGCATTCTCCAATTTTTGGGTATAACAGGTTCCTCCTCTATTCGAGCCTTTTTGGGTGCACGATCCTCAACACTCAACATCTCAATGTCCTGGTCGTGGCATAGGGTTCGAGCGTATCATTCCCTCGCTTTTCCACTATCTCATGCAAGATGTGGGCCTTTGCAGATGGTGAGTAGGGTACCTGCTATGGGAGCTGGCTATAAAGGTGGCGAGCGCTGGCATGCAGGCGCCGACTCGTTGCCACCTTGAGCCTCTCGTTGAGAACCTCCCGCGGCTCGTACATATCTTCTTAAGTGTCCCTGTCTTATCAGGAACTCAATCTCATCCTTCAGCTGGTTACATTCATTGGTGTCGTGCCCGTAGTCGTTATGATAACGACAGAACTTTGTTGAATCTCTCTTGGAGATATCCTTTCTTATAGGCACAGGTCGTCTATAGGGCACGCTCGAGCTGGTCGCTTAGAACACCTCGGCTCGGCTTTCGACAAGGGCTGTGTAATTGGGGAATTTCAGTTCATACCGATTATTTTTGGGGCGTTTACTCTCGGAGGTCGAGGGTTCGCCATTTGCCTACTTTCCACCATTTTTACTGTTGCCATTCCCATTGCCTTTGCCATTGCCATTGGGCTTAGACCCGTTGGCGGCTTTGGTGGGTTCTTCTTTGGGCCCCTTGTCCTTTACTGGCGATTTTCCTTCGTTGGCAATCGCGTCCTCGAGCGTGATGTATCGATCAACTCGATCTAAAATCTCCTGGGTAGTGTTAACCCTTTGCTTCCTGAGGCTACTTCAGAGAGGAGAATGGTGCCTAACCCCAGCGGTTAGGGCCATCATCTTGCCTTCATCGCCCACAGTCTTGGCTCCTGATGCGGCTTGCATGAAGCGCTGAACATACTCCTTCAAAGGCTCCCCTTCTTTCTGGCGTATCTCGACCAGTTGGTTTGCCTCAGTGGGGTGCACACGACCCGCATAGAACTGTCCGTAAAACTCCTTCACGAATATTTCCGAGGATATTATACTTGCAGGAGGGAACTTAAAGAACCACTCCTGAGCGGCATCAGAAAGGGTCGCTGGGAAGATCCTGCAGCGAGCATCTTTCGAGACTTTCTGAATGTCCATTTGTATCTCAAATTTGTTTACATGAGATGCCGAGTCTCTGTACCCGTCAAAGTTTGGTAGAGTCGGCATCTTGAACTTACTGGGGGTTTCTACCACAGCAATCCTTTGTATGAAAGGGGTGCCTCTCCTCTAATCGTACTCGATATGCGATGTCCACCCCCCGACCAGCTGCTGCACAGCCTGGTTCAGGGCATCGATTTGAGCTTGAACGGCTTCAGGAATTGCTGGGGCCTCTGGTGCTAGGGAATGTACTCATCGTGCCTTTCTCAGCGGTCATTGAGTACATCCCTCAAGTGTTCGTCTCTTCGCCGCTACTCGCTGGCTCCGAGCCGGCTAAAGATGTTGTTTTGCCTGGGCTGCCCCCCAGCATTACGTCCTGCTTGTCGGTCTTCTGCCTCCACCTCTCTCCTCGTTTCTCTGACCAGCATTCCCTCTGCCTGAGTCGGCCTCTTTGTACCTGTGGCCATCTCTGAACCTTGACTGGCTATGGTGGGACCGACTGTTTCCTCTATTGCCTCCTTGGGCTGGAACTTCCCGAGCGTTAGGGGGAGGCCTGTGCTGGTTGGTGGGTTCCCATGCATTGTCATGCCATGGAGGGCCCCTAACCGTAGAGCCTGTCTCTGAATTCCTTCTGTTGGCAGAAGGACGTTGCCCCCTGCTTGGTGGGTGTAGCTCTTTACCCCTTGGGCGCCTAGGGCTTCAGGGCTGTTGCCAGGCCCTATTCTGCCTGGGACGCGGGGGATTGCCTCGACCAGCCTGGGATGGAGGCTGCATCTCAAGGTCCCTAGGAGGGACATCATCCTGAGGCATTGGTGGCTGCTCCGGCCTTTAAGGGCTTGTCGGCTGGAGTGGAGGACTAGGATTGGGACCTCTTTGGGGTGGTCCACTTGGGGGTTGATCAGGCTGCGAGGCAGGTGCAGCCTGATTCCTAGCCAATTGGGGGGCTGCTTCGAGGGCTGCCATGGCATCCCTCTAACGACGGCCCATCTCCGCCTGTCTCTCGCTCAGTTCTTGGTGCTGGGGCTCTATCTTTCTCTGCTGTGACGCCATTATCTCGGCGGTACTCTCTTGATTGGCCCTCAGAGTGGCCAGTTCATCTTGCAACTCCCCCAGTGTTGTCTTCAGGCCCTCAAAGTCTACTTCCTCCTCATCGAACTCCAAGTGAGGTTCGTCTTCAGCCATGTTTGGTGGAGGAGCCTGGGATGGAGCGGCAGCAGCCTGTCCAATTTTCTTGGTAGTCTTTGCCATTAGTTTTTCTCGGATTCAAGTCTCTCAATGAAAGCACCAGAATGTTGACCCTGATTTTGGTCAACGACATGGATTCTAGGAAACGACAAGAAAATGATATAGAGCTTGAAAATAATCTAATGGAAAGATAAAGAAAACATGGATTTATAGTGGTTCAGCCTCGGTGATTGGTAATGACCTACGTCCACTTGATACTATTATTAATATTGAACTCCCAAGGTGTGATCAAAGAACAAGGGTTCCTGAGTTTCACGGACCTTCGAAGAAGAAAACAATACAATGATGGATAATAGTAATATAATTCTCCCAGAAAAAAGAGATCGATCTATCCCCTTCCTTAAGCTATCTCTTGTGTATTTATAGGCTCAGGAAGAGTTACATAAATTAGGAAATAATATCTATCCTTAATGATTGGATCTGCAAGTCATAATGAAGAGATATTCTCGGATATCATCACAACTGTACAGATTTTTACATAAATGAACGACTATACGACCAGGCTAGTTGTATATAGAACTTGATCTCTTCGCGCAGAAATAATGCTAGTCGATAGGCGAGCCGTATCTTTGCTACGTGTCCGCCACGTGTCAAAAATCCTTGCCATGTCATCAGCAACTGATTTATGGATAAACAATTTTTTACTCCTTAGATAAACATGTATGAGACCGACAATAATAAGCAGAAATTTTTGGTGCCTAAAATGCATGAACCATTTTTTTGCAAGCCCGAGGAATTGGGAGAATTCAGAACCGAACGCTTAGGCTCTGGTGCATCCGAGCAGATGGTGTTGTGTCCGATCAGATGGGGCGTGTCTGAGCAGCCAGGCGTGCATACGAATGGTTGTGCCTTGGCGTCCAAGCAGAAGGTGGTGTTGCGTCCAAGCGGTTGGCGTGCGTGTCCGAGCGGATGGTGCTGCGTCCGAGCGGCTGGCGTGAGTGTTCGAGTAGCCATGTGCGCGTCCGAGCGGATGCTGGCAGGCGTGTCCAAGCGGATTGAGCATGTCTGAGCGGCTTAGGCGAGCGTCCGAGTAGATTGGTGGTGAGCGTCCGAGCAGTTTGGGGGCATGTCCGAGTGTCCGAGCAATTAGATGCAAATGAATGATCGGCCATATGCATATTTTCCAACAAACTATTTATGAGAAGCTAGGCCTATCCTGTGAGTCACGTATGCATTCAAGGGCCAAAGATATTAATCGATCGGCTATAAGGTCTGAAAAGACAACAAATCTCAAAGGCATGGGGTACAAACATGTTTTTCTACTTATGGGACACTACATCAAGATCAAAATGTGGGATTTGAAAAGTTGAAGAGGTTTTGAGGAAAGAAGTGTTCATCAAATACCCATAAACCTAGATATGCAATGTAGAATGAAAAATCACCTTTTCTTCAAATTTTCATAAAATTATAGACCAAATTGATTTACCCATAGCCTAAACTACATCAAGACAGCCACAAATTGCATCATTCATCAAAGATTCATACACAAATCCAAGGGTGCATTCTAAGAAGAGGGTTTCGTCACATATGAGTTCTAACAAACATTTATGTAAAATTTTAAAGCTTAAAAAGCTTACAAATGAAGATGAGGAAGAAAAACTTACCCAAATATCTTGAAGAGGTGTTGATTTCTTGAAGAATCCTTGGATTTGCTTGAAGGAATTGGAACACTTTTGAGCTTTTTGGAGGTTTTGGCCAAGGGAAGAATAAAGGGTTGTTTATGAGCCTTTTTGCTTATGAAATTGAAAGCACCTATGGGTCTATTTAAAGGGGAGTGAGAGGAAATTTTCACTTACCTTTAGACCCTTAAAATTCTTTTTGTTATTCTCTCCCCCACAATTGGGGACAGGTAACTACCATGATCGTGATCTAGAAAGATTTCAGTCGTGGTCTGTTTGAAAAGGCGGGAGAATGTGGAAAGTCGGTTTCTTTTATGCCCTCAGTAGATAAGAAAAAGTTTATTATGTGAGTAAATCATATAATAAACTTGGGGGGCAAATGTTATCCCCAAAATTTGAATACGATGACATGGCAATAATAGTGACAAGTGGTAATGCACGGTAGTAAGTGACACATTAATAGTCAATAAATGTATTGACCAAGAGGGCAAAGGTTTGAGATTAATCTTTGGAGTTGTGATATTACTGGTCATGAAAATTATTTATCTGGTTTGGAAGTGATTTGACCGACCAGGTAGAATTTCTGTCCGACTGGTAAAGATTTTTGACTGACCAGTAAAATGTTCTGGCCGACCAGCCATTGTTTTGGCTGACCAGTGAAATATTTTGGCCGACCAGTCATTTGTTTTGCCTGACCAGAAGAGTGTTTTGATAGACTAGTCTCACTCCAGGAAGCAAAGTTGGCCGACCAGATAGACCAGAAGCTACTCTTCAACAAAATTTCAGTAACGACTTCAGTTAGAATCATTCGTAGTTATGGTGAAAATCTCTCAGATATCACGAAGAAATCGCTTATGTTATTTTTTATATTTGATTATTAGTTAGATTGGTTTAAATAACCCAATTATCCTGATTATTGGGGGATTTTTTGTACTATCCATGAGCCTATAAATAAAGAGCTCATGGCATCATTGAAGGGGATTCGAATTTTGATTTTTCTGAGAGAGCATTTGTATTCTTGAGAGAGAAATTTATGTACTTTTTTCACTTGCATTTAAGGAACTCAGTTGACATAGGTTCATCTAAGCTTAAGTGTAGGTTCTATATATCACAACTCCCAGTGGATTAGGCTATTACCAGTAAATTGGGGCTGAACCACTATAAAATTATTGGTTTCGTATTTTCTATTGAAGTCTTATTGTAGTTTTGACGTCTACTCGTCGTTCACCAAAATCGTGGTCAACAGATACAATGAGTTCAGATGTGCTCCTCTAATTTTCTAACACGCTCTCTCATCTCAGCCATCTCTTCATCTCTAGTTTGTGGAGGATCAATAGTAAATGGAGTTCAGTCCCTTGTGTTAAGGATACACCCATCTCATTTTTGGTGGCCATGTCATTTTCCGAAGACAATTTGTACCAAAGACAAGTCGTCATCTTCAGGTGCGCTCAAAACTGGTGTGAAACTCTCAATATCAGTTGTATGTGTCGCGATATGCACACAATTCATCCTATGATACAATATATAATGTAATTATGTATTGTAAAAAAACAATTAAAACTTTTTAAAATGTTTAAAAAAACTTAACGTACCTGGGTTTTTTTGGCTCTGTCACCCACCCTGTGCCTGATTTATGGTGAGTATCCATCTAGCTATCCGGGATCGGCTCAAGTTGCCCAGTTTCTAAATTGCGTTGTCACGTACATATTTTTTTAAAAAAAACATAATTAAACGTAAATAAGAAAAACAAACTTAAAAAGAATTAATTAACTAACTTTTTTATAGCGCAGCACTAAGATTGACTGAGAACCTCCGTAGCTGAGCTCTTTTAGTTTCTTCCTATTTTCCTTGGTGACCCCAAAACGTTTCTGCAAAAAATATACTTTTTTTTCTGCCAACCTACTTGCTCTTTTGTACGCTTTATTTTTTGGCCACCATATCTTACATGCTTACCAGGAAGAGAATCAGGTATAAAACTCATTTGTGTGAACATATCTTGCGTGGTTAATGGCTTTGGTGGTAGTCTTTTTTCAATAACACCATATGTCTTCTTGTCCCTTCTAATAGCATGTTTGATTGATAAAAAATGTCTATGGCCATAAAAAGCAACCTTCTTTTGTAAACGAATAGATGGTGTTGCCACATTGCATGTAAACCAAGCATGATAACCTTGGCCAGTCCATCTAGAAAGGCTACTCCTTGCTGGATAATCGTTTACAGTCCACATCAAAGTTGCTCGAAGAGTGAAGAAACTACCATCGACTACATCTCGAGTCTGTACACCGGTCACCCATAATTCTTTTAACTCATCAATCAATGGTCTTAAGAAAACATAAAAATCTTTTCCTTGAGAATGAGGTCCCGGAAATAATAAGCTCAACATGAAATAAGTTTCTCTCATGCACAACCATGGTGGCAAGTTATATGTCGTCAACACAACCGACCACATACTATAAGAAAGACTTATACTACCAAAGGGATTGAATCGATCTGCAGCCAATCCAAGGCACACATACCTGGGTTCCATTGCAAATATTGGATTATTTCGGTCAAAGTCCTTCCAAGCTTTCCCTTCAGCAGGATGACGTAATACACCATCTTCTTTTATATGTTGCTCGTGATGCCATCTCATATGTTGAGCAATGTGCCTCGATGCATATTTTCGCATTAACCTATGGGTTAAAGGAAAATAACGCATCACTTTATGAAGCACTTTCTTGCTCTTGGGGTTCTTGTCCACCCACCGATCCTCCCCACAAACAGGACATTTTCTTTTTCCAGAATGTTCTTTCCAAAACAGTGCGCCATCATGCTTACAGACATGGATTGAATCGTAGCCCAATCTAAGTTTACGCAACAACATTTTCCCTGCATAATGTGATATTTGGAAGCTTATTTGGGGATGGAAATGCATCATGTAATAACTCTAGCATTCCATCAAATATTTTGTTGGGAATTTTGCCCAACACTTTGAAATGCATCAACTTTACTAGGAAATCAATGATGTGTAATTTTGACACCTAGGGAATAATGGAGCCTCAATCTCAACAAACAAATCGTTATAATGTTGCCCACCCCTGTAGTATGTTGTAGGTATATCTTAATAACGCTCATTCTCTTCGTATTCATCATTGTCATTTTGCATAACATCATTGAGAACATCCATCATTTTGATCTATTACTTTCCTCATTGGTATTATTTAATCCTCTCCATGCCAATGCCAATTGGTATATTTTCGTAGAAAACCATTTATAAAGAGATGATTTTCTAATACATCAATCGTCTGAAATTCAACGTTGACACACCTCCTACACGGACATTTCACCAATCCCCTTGAGTCAACGCACTACCTAACTTTTTGAAGAAAATCCATCACACCAACTTCATACTCATCACATAATCGATCTATCAAATTAATCCAACTCTTGTTGATCGACATTGTTGACGCTATTTTTTCGTCAACCTAAATCTGAAGAGCACTAAACAAAGATTTAGGAAATATGAGAAGAACAATAGGATTTTTACGTGGTTCAGCAGTTAAAATCTGTCTAGTCCACGAGTCAATATTATTGATTTGTAATACTCTCAAAGCTTTTTCAGAGTAATTCAATAGAGAATTCCCAGTACAATATTTTACGTGCGTATAAAGAAAAATACCAAGCTATTTATAGACCTGGTGAGGAGAATATCTTCCACTAATTCAGGGAAGTTACAATCAACTATACAAATTTGAAATCAATGTAAATAAATACATTAAATGCATAATATCCCATGACAATTGAGATTTAATACCATATAACAACAAATCCCTAAGGAATAGGGATCTCCTAACAATTTTCGTGTTCAAAATGCATTGCTGACCTTGAACACAAGGTTAATGCGCCTTTTGAGATCGACCAACACTTTGAGCTCGTTATTCTAGTCAGCCTCGTCCTTAGCCAGTGATTTCATCAAGCTCAATCTTTGGAGACTAACTCCTTCGAGCTTGCAACTAAGGCTCGAATAACACCCATATGCATCGGAGAAGATTCGTTCTTTCAAGCTTGATGCTTAAGCTTGAACCTTTTAAACTTATGCTCGATCGCCAACAAGAACAAGTTAGGAATCATGCAAATTTGTACAAGTGTCTAGCCACTACTTGTCATTTTTGAGCTCACGCTTTACGAGCCTACATTTCGAGGCTCATTTATGACTATGTCAAAATTTGGGTGTAACATTTTACCCCTTCAAAAGTGTTGGTTCGAATCCTATGAGAATGAAACTTTTGAACTCTACTTTTCGAAAAACGTTCCACCTACCACACTCGAGTGTGGACATACATTACTTGGGGATTGCACACCAGGAGTACTCAAGTAATCTCTATTCCTACACACGTCCTTTCCAAGGACCTTTTTGTCACCAGTTTCTATAATTAAATATCATCCCTTGGATCCTATTTTAATCCAAATCAATGGCCCTGACACTTTTGACCTTTGACATCCCCACTAGGGTGTATATATACCCTCTTCATCTTCATCATTCTCATTTACTCTTCAGAAAGCACGAACCAAAGAGAAAAAAGAAAAAACCAAGGTTTTCTTTGCATGTTCTCTAAGCCCAAAAGACAAAGTACCCTTTCTCCTTTGGTTCTGTGAAATCGTTCTCGCAACCACTCCTTCAATCAGCAATCTCTTCATATCTACAATCCAATTTGCATAAGTTCTCTGGTCTTCCTCTAGTATACATAGATCTATATATTTTAACGTGTTTCATCTATTCGTGAGAATAGTTCTCTGGTTTCTACCAGATTTTTAAGGCTTTTCTTTGTATTAAGAGTTTTTTTTATTTGGGTAGATTTGAATCATGATTTAGACCACAAAAAAATTGGGTAGAATCATGTAAAAATGAAGTTTTTCTGGTTATGGGGTATTTTTAGTCGTAAGTTTCCTGTGGCTTAAGAAATAGAGTTTTGGATTAGGGTTTTAATGCACGAATCCCGAAAACATAGCCTTTCGGGTAACTACCAACTTTTTCCCTAGAAATCTGAGATTCTCTTGTTTTAAATTTATAGTATCCATCCCGAGCTTTACAATAGTTCTGCATAGACATTCGAGTTAATCTCGCCCTTTCAAGCCTTCAGTCTCGATTGAGGCAATCTCGTTATCTCGAGCTTGCAAACTCGAGTTATCAGGATAAATTTTTCCACTTTAAAATTATGGGCCATCACCTTTTTCTTTCTTGTTAAATGTCGCATTCTTCAGAGAATTGGTGCGAGGCCGAGCTTGCTATCCCTTACCATCCATCTGTTGAGAAAACTTATATACAAGATCTTTGTTTATTTTCATGTAGATCTAATATTAAACAAATTAATATGAGATAACTTAGAACATGTTTCTAAAATTGAATTCAAGGAGAAACAAAGATAAGAATACTTACAATATACGCAACGGAATGAAAGAGTCATTCCTTCAGTTTCATAAACTCTTGTATCCTTTCTGTCGCAGAGTATTATCAAGAAACTGAACCATTCTTCTAATTTCTTCACAGTCTTTCAATGTATCCTTAGAATCATCTAGACTAGTGTGGGCAATTCTCAACACATGAGATAGATACAGAGAGAAGAGGAGATAATAGCAAAGAGGCTTAGTAAAGGACTTGTGTTTAGAGAGAATCTAAAACTATCAGAAAACCAGTGATTAAACTTATCTGTCGTCTCAGAAATCTAAACTGATGACTTCTCTCTAAGCACTCCTTTTATAGACTCAATTAGGCCATTTTATTTAATTAAAAAATCAATAAAATAATAGCCAATTTGAAGCCCTAGGTTGAAATTATCATGGGCTTTAGGCCCGTGAAATTTCCCATTTAATTATAAGCTCATTGGACTTAAAATCAAGGCATGTATTATTTTCTATTGAATTAATTATTTATAATTTGAACCTTGATTTAAACTTATTTATTAATTTAGATACCAATTTATCTTAATTAATAAATCTGTCATAATTTCTATTTTCTTCTAAAAATTACATAACTCTGTGAAACTATCCAAAATTGACCTGGTTAATTTTGATAATTCTAATTGATAATTAAATCAATTAATTGAAACTATCTAGATGATTTTATCCAAGGTACAATGAGGACCATGGGCCTATGAAATCAAGCTCCAATAAGTTATCATAAATCTAACAAATAAATTTACTAACTTATTAATTCCTCGTGACTCCACTATAGACTCGGAATTGCACTCTTGAATTCATAGAATGCTCTATAAAAAATATAGATACGCTATTAATTATCCTTTGTTACAACCACAATTGTCACTCAATCCAATATAGATGGTCTATAATGAGATAGGACTAAAATACCGTTTTACCCCTCATTGTATTTTATCCTTAAAACACTTAGTTCCTTGTAAATGATATTTCAGTAAACTAATTTAATTACTGAAATGAGATCTCTATCATTTAACACCTTGAACCAAACTAAAAGGAAACCATTGTTTCACTTCTTCATCAGAAGCTATAGATGTTCATATCTATGATTAACACTCCCACTCAATTATACTACCGAGTTCCCAAGATGTAAGTATGGGCTAGTCTGTAGGGTAAGCTGGAAACGAACAAGTCAAAGAACTCAAATAATACAATCAGTTAGAATACTAACCACTTAGAATTGAGATTGAATTGACCTATGGTCAACTATATGATATGACTATAATAGATAATAACAATATGTTTACTTATATTATCAACTGTCAATATCGATCATGTCCGATGTAACAAATACATCCGATCTTATCTACTTTCCTAATGTTCTGGAAAGAACATAACACTACAATGTGTAAGTAGATCATATCGTAGATTGGCAAGTCAGTGTAAATTTTGTGAACTGACTAATCTTAGGACTTACTTATTTTAACATATAATCATATTTACATTCCCCTGTGATTACGTCACTATAAATAAGATTAGCTATATGCTCGGGATTTAATAGAAGTTTATATTAAACAAATAATCATCAAAATAAAACATTAGAGCAAAGTTATTGACCAAGTCAAAAAACGATTTCTATTCTTTTATTGATAATAAAATGAGATTACAAAGAATTTGGGTTTTAATTAGGGTATAAAATCCCAACACCATCAACTCCTAGTCCTGAATCGCCATTCACATGAAATCAATGACTAATTCCTGAGCACGAAGAAAGGTGCGAATAAGAAGACATACGAGTTCACTTCCGACGCCAAATCCACGAGGTCGAGGAAAGAAAAAGGAAGAGAATCTGAGTCGTAGTCTATCCCGACCTGGATCTTGAGATCAGGCCTATTCCCTTAGATCCCAAACTTAAACTCACTGCCGCTTTTCCACCTGGTGAGCTTTCATTCACTCTAATTGTAACGACCCAAAATTACTATTAAGGCTTAAGGGCCTTGATTAGTGTGTCGAGAGGGCATAACTGGATTATGTGTGATTTAAATAATTAAATGCATGATTATGTGATAAGCATACTTATATGATTATTTGGATATATGTGATGCATGACTATGTGTACTAGTATGCATGTAGGCTCTGATTAGGTTATAAGGGCATATTCGTAATTTTGGCCCGTTGAGGGCATAAATGTTAATATTTGTGATAAATTGTTGAGAACACATTATTATGTGGATATATTTGCAGCTTGTGACTCGGGGTGATCCTAGTAAGCGGTTTAGCGGATAAGTCACGGTGGGGAATTATACCTGGCTCGGAGTGAGTCTGGGGGTATTTTTGGGAATTTAGGAAATATATTGGAGGCTATTTGAAATTGAGGTATATAATTGGTGATTATATAGGTGTCAGGGTTTAAACGGTAAATATTGGAGACACTCGAGAAATTAGCGGGAATTGGGAACAAATGTCCAAAATGCCCTTAGAATGATTTAAAGGCTTAGGATTTATGGGTGGGAAAATTGGTCATTTGGCTTAAAATCAGAGATAAGTATTCAGGTTGATTTATGACTTAGTGGAAAGTTTAGAATCAAAGGGAAACTGAAAGAAAGGAATAGAAGGAAGAAAGAAGGAAAAATAGAACACCTAAAAGCTTACCCTTTTCTCTCTCTCGATTTACCATTTTCTCATCCTTTCTTTTGGAGTTTGAGGCTGAAAATGCAGAGGTACTTTAGGCTAAGGCTTCACACTTGGGACCTTGATTAAGCTTGAGGATTCAGCAGGAATTAGTCATCCAATTAAGGTAAGTTTCAAGGTTGTTTTTCAGTTTTTGGTTTTAGGTGTTGAAATAGATTTCTGAGCTGAGTTTTGATGGGAATTCTAGGGAAATAAGGCTGAGGTTTTGAGGAGTGAAAGCTAAGGAGGTGTGGAAGATAACCTAGGTCAAAATTCTCCATCAAAGGTATGAAGTTCTGGGCTTGAAGTTTTGAAATTTCTGTTGTTCTGCTGAGTTTTGAGCTTTAAACTCAATCATGGTAGTTTCTTTATTTTGGGGTGCATGTGGTTGAATTTCATATGGTTGGGACTCATGGGGTGATTTATAGATGATGGTAGGCTTGTTTTGGGGTATCATTGAGGTTTGGATGAGTTTTGGAGAGGTTTGGCTCGAGGAAAGTCGAAGGAAGAAAGTCAGGGTTTGGTTGTGCTGTGACTAGCGCTGTAGCGCTAGTCATTGGGTGCTACAGCGCTAGGCCAGAGTGTTTCAGATCTTTTGGCTCTGTTTGTAGTGCTATAGTGCCCTCTTCATGGCGTTGTAGTGCGACCCTATTTTCAGAATAGGGCTTTTGGGTTATTTCTTAGGGTTTTTCCCCGGGGGCTCGGGGTTTGATTCCACCACCCCATTTGGTGGAATTAGGGCTTCCTGACAGCTCGGGATTGGTGCTGAGGCTAGGTTTTGGAAATGAAGTTTAGTGATGATATTAATTTATTGCTGTGACTAGGTGTACGCTAGGGCTCGGACGGGATCGTGCTTGAGGGTCGGTTTCACTAATAAAGCTATCGGAACCTAAAGGTAAGGAACTGCACCCGGTTATGTGTTATGATGGGACTAAGAGCTCCCTATATATGTATGATGTCATAGATGGTATTATGCCATGGACATAAGATAAGCGGCCTAAGAGTGTCGAAATCAATATTTGCGCATAGGGCGCGGCTCGGCCACTGTTAGTCGAGGACAACTTAACTTAATATTCACTGAGCTTGGTTTAAGCGGGCCGGAGTCAGTGGGATAAACAGGGAGTGCGACCTAAGGGCGTCGACCCTGGTTAATATATGAATTGGTTATTGATGATATTTGATGAACTTGGTATGCTGAATGCATGATTATGTAACTATTATGGATTGTTGAGTATATGGCTAAGCTTTATGAGTTTTCTGAGTGTTGATTTGTAAATTAATTGTTTAATGACTATACTCTGTTATCTGGTTTCTTGCTGGGCCTTGGCTCACGGGTGCTACATGGTGCAAGTAAAGGCAAGGGCAAAGTGGACCAATCCTGAGTTGGAGAGCTTTGGGGCTGAATGTACATAGTCAGCTGATTGGCCGCCACAGCCGAGGAGTGGTACAGGACGGGAAAAGCCTAAATGTCTGATTTTCCCTTAGAGTGGCTAGTAGCTGTACTTTTATCCTGAAATTTTGTAAACTGTCTTTTAAACGTTATTACTATTGGGATCCCATGTTCAAAATGTTTGTTTATATGAAGTGTAACTTTTGTAACCGAAATATTTTAACTCTAGTTCAATTATAGTTTCAGTAACACGTTTCTAACTAAATGACTTGATTAGCAAGTCTTGCACCTTTATAAACACACAGTGTACCAGTCTTGGCTATCCAAGGAATTACACTAATGGAGGATATTTCAACAAGTCCAACCACCTCCCAAACTCTCTTAGTCCCTACCTCGAAGGAGGAGATTTTTGAGCCTGAGCACTACCGAAGCTCAGTTACTTCCACCGGTCATATCTCTGAGCTACTTGCCTACCATGGCCTTAAGCTTTCTGCTACTCCAATGTGCCATCCTGCAACCTCCAACAAAAGGAATTGCTATGCCCCGGGAGATGGCAATCCCAATCGTAAGGTCAAACTCGTTGCCTGGATCCGCGAGCATATGAGGGTTGGGGCCCTGCTTCTCTTGAAGAGCTACTTCAAAAATTAATTGGATTATGTCGGCCTCGCCCCCTTAAAACTTTAGACCAACTCTTTTAGAGTTTTGTCAGCCCTAAGGTCACTGTACCATGAAATGAAGTGGGATGGGCCTTCAGCACAAGAGATATTGTATCTATTTTGCCTCAAGAGCAACCCTTCTTGAGCTCACGGAGGAGATGGGTTCTACTACCTATCGAGCTACCCGAAGGCAAAGTGGTTGTTCGCGAACATGCCAAACCATCCTCCAAATTTCAAGACGATATTCTTGTGGACGGATGGGCTTGCTCCTTCCCATTTCTACTCCTTCCAACACATTCGTAAGTAATTCAACACGTCTTTTATATTTTTCTTTGAACAGTTGAGCTCGGAATATTTAATCCATTCTTGCTTGCAACCAACTTTCACCGGCCTACTCAAAAAAAGATCATGAAGGAACATAGGGGAGTAATTCTCCAGCTCCCTTATGGTCGAAGGTCCCTCACCTATCTCCTCAATGAAGACATGCTCCGAGCTTGTGGCCTTTTAGGTGAAGGCGAGTCCACGGATGATTCAGGGATTTAAAAATACTTGAGGTGGGAAGATGTGCCAATCCCCATCGTTAAACTTCCTCCAAGGAGGAGGCCTTCAAGCTCGCAACCCCGTGCCACTGCCTCCCGCCTACACGAGCGACTAGTCTCGGGCAATTAAGTCCACGACGAGGCCTCACCGAGCTCGACGGATGGAGGTAAAGTAGTGTTGGATCACTCCATGTAGTCTCCGTCATTATTTAAGCACGAGCCTGACGTAATGATCTTGTTCGAGGACCCTAAGGATAACTTCTTAGCATGGTCGAGGGTTGACCTTAAAGTCCATAGGTTCGATAACTGGCTAGAAAAATACCAGACCATGTATAGTTTAAATGAGGTATGGGATGGGGTAGTTGTACAGTATGGGACCAACATATATATATAAACCTTTCGAGACTATCCCCCACCTATAGAGAGGGGACTCTCCTAGAGTCATCAAAAGATAGGGAGATTTCTTGGTCTCTGAGCACAAGCTCAGCTGAAAGTACTACTTAGGTTTCTTTTATCTTGGAGTCTTGTTTCTTATAATAACGTTATTTCGATTGCTTACATACAATCTTTTGTTTCTCAGGTGACATGGACTCAGACTTGGACAATGTCCTTAACAAGCATGTGGCCTCGAGGGTGAACAAACACCAAAGAGTGTCCTAGAAGGGAGGTCGCCCCTCTAAGCTGTCCAAGAAGACTAAGGAGGTCCCCTCAGCCCAGGTGCCGTTAGACCCAAGCCATGCTGCTGAACTCACAGCGCCTTCCGAGGTCAGGCCGAGTCATGCCGCTGAGCCCACAGTGCCTTCCGAGGTCGTGCCTCCCCCTGTAGCCCAAGCGAGTCAAGTCCAAGCTCCCATTCAAGACCGCTTCCTGTTGATCTCAACTTATGTGCCCCAATTTGTGGCTGATAGTGCTGCAGGAACCCTTGGAGTTAATCTTAGTTCTGATGCTTTGACCCGCGTGGGTCAAAGTTTCAGCAACCTCTAGGCCCCTAAGTGGGAATTCCTAACCTCCTCTCGAGACGCCAACACTCTTTTCGATAAGAGTGGCGAGATGTTCTCCTCGGTTAGTCATTTTTCCTAGCCCCCTTCTTCTGCACTAACTCTAATTTGTTGTAACGCCCTGGATATTCAAGATCATTACATTGTGTGTTTAAAATAGTTCTTAATCTGCGAAGCAAGTCATTTGAACTTAAATGTGTAATTATATACTCAGTCAAAGTCAAGTAGTAAAAGTTTTGGTCAACAAAATGAATATTTTTCATTAAAATATTAAGTTTGTACACAGGACCCCAAAAATCAGTTTACATATTGATAAAAGATAAACAGATACAATTTATCCGTCCTAAGCGGCAAAAACAGGGTTTAACCCTAGTTCCTCCCAAGCTACGCCGACCTTGGCGATCGAGCAGGCCGCATATGTATACACCGCCCCTGAAGCTCTCCAACTCATAGCTTGTCCAGCTATCAACTACATTATCTGCACCACGTAGCATCCGTGAGCCAAGGCCTAGCAAGAAAACTTATAAATCTTTCCTCTTTGTTTTTCACTTATAATATAAATTAACTAACACAAATCAAATAATTTTTTTATTAAAAAAAACTATTTGAAAGGGTTTAAAATTCATTTATGTAGTTATGTTTATTGGTACAGTTATTAATGATTGTACTATAATACTGTGATGAATAAATAACTAATAAATTTACTTATAGTTTCACTTGATTATTAGCAAGAATACGATATAGGACAAAATAAAACGTTTTATATATTGAAGTATTATTCCTTTCACAGGTCACTCGTTTGAATTGTGGGGGATTCGTGCTGGCAATAAGCATAAACAACATAATGTGTGACGCATTCGGATTGGCCCAATTCTTAAAGGGAAATTTTACACTATATGCATCATAATATAGTTAAATTTTTTAACATGCCATCATAAAAATTCTCCCACTAATGTGCCTCCTCTCTTATTTTGGACAAAAATACCCTCATCAGTAAAATTTAACACTTCACACATTTTTCTCTCTATCTCTTTCTCTCAACCATCATTTACAGCCATTTTCACAGCAATCCAAAGCTGGTTTCACAGCCAAATCGGTGAAAATTGGACTGCTCGGATCTAGAAGTTTCATTTCAAGTGAAGAATTCATTTCAAGTGAAGAAATTTTCATTCTTGGCGTTTTTTAAGAGAAAAAGTCATGGGTAAGTATCATTTCATTCTATCTACTTTTGATTATGAAATGTCATGGTTAGATATTAGATTCGAACTGTTCCACAGTTGAGTGTGGTATTTTTTCTGCATTTTTTGAACTGTTCTTCGGATCTGTGATTATGTGGGAGCCATTCCAAAAACGATGGTACATCGATGGCATTTTGATGGTACATCGATTGCATTTCGATGGTACATCGATGGAATGTCGATGCTGAGGCGAACATCTAATTTAGATGTTATGTTCGATATAATATCGATGGTATATCGATGTTGAATCGATGCCATATATGTTTATTTGGTTCAGCATCGATATACCATCGAAATGGAATCGTGTACAGATGGCAGCCATCAGCATCGATTATGCATCGAAATGTCATCGATGTGGCATCGATTCATCATCGATTTACCATCGATTCTTCATCGATTACACTTTATTTTTATAATTTTCTTCTGTTTTTTTTTTTTGTAAATTTGCAGGTTCCAGAGTTAATATAATTGTTTCTTACAACGCTGTTTGGGAACAGAAAGCAGAGAAATGGAATTTCAAAGCTAGTTTGGATACTATAATACATGTACCAATTTATGTTGGTTACATAGAATTATTGGAGAAGTTGTATTCAAAGCTGAAAGTGGATAGGTCATTGTTTGACTTAAAGTTGGAAGTGTCGTTTACATGCAATGATTTTAGCGTAGATCCCATTGAAATCACAGATGATGAAGGAGTTAGTGCTCTTATTCTTGACAATTCGAAGTCCTTAAGACATCGGGTTCCATTATGCATTAGTTCGATTGCAAAGAATATTTCTCTTATTGATCCATCTCCTAGAGCGAGTGTTAATATGGAAATCATAATCAATCCTACACGGCTGTTCCACAAACAGCTCCTGGGCCAAGTGTATGCATGGGAGGTCCTAGTCATAATGAAACTTTTTTCCCCCAACAAATCTCCCGCATGATGATGGGTCTGAGTATGAGCCTTATGTCAATGACGATCCAGTTGCCCATTTTGGTGATGATGATGAAAAAGTTGACGGGTGCAGTAGTTTTGATGATAACTCAGAGGATCGGTTGTCGATGCTACCTGTGGTTCAAGTAGATAATTTAAATGTACGACCTTTGCCAAGACGTCAAGAAAGCCAATGACGAAGGACTGCTGGCTCAGAGAGCAGTCATCCAACTACACACGACGATAGAAATAGATGGAGTTCTCCGGCGTATACTGCTGAAGATATCCCATGCCCCTCTTATGTTATCCCCACATTATCTGGAGTAAGTTGTGGAGTAATAGAAGTTGGGAAGGTTTTTGAGAACAAGTTAGAGTTGAAGATGAAGGCACACTTGTATGCAATGAAGCAGAACTTCAAGTTTGTGGTGAATAAGTTAGGTACTGAAGTTTGGTATATCACTTGCAAGGATCTTGATTGTGGGTGGAGATTGAGGGGGAAGAGAATGCCTAAATCTGATATGTTCGAGATAACTCATTTCACCAATAAACACACTTGCTCACTTGACCTCCGACATAAAGGCCATCGCCAAGCTACACCTTGGGTTATTGGTCATTGCATAAAGAAAAAATATCAAACTGGATCGAATGTGTACATGGCATTGAGTTGTCATATGGAAAAGCATGGAGATGCCGAGAGAAGGATCTTTCTTATGTCAGAGGGACACTGGAAGCATCCTACCAGAAGTCACCATCGTACTTGTTCATGCTTCAACAGAAAAATCACGGGACGTTGACAGATTTTGTCACTGAGGAAGATCGATTCAAATATTTCTTTTTCTCACTCAGAGTTAGTAGAAGAGGTTTCGTACATGTCGTCCTTTGTTATGTGTGGACGACACTTTTTTAAAGACAAAATACGGTGGGCAGATGTTATGTGCAGTCGCGCTGGATGCAAATAACCATCTATATCCAGTTGCATTTGGTATTGTGGATAGAGAGAATCATGATTCTTGGAAGTATTTCATGTCAAAGCTAAAGGAAGTGATTGGGGAAGTTGAGGACCTGGCGTTTGTATCTGACAGGCATGCAAGTATTACACATGCCTTGGAAACTATTTTCCCCGATGCCTATCACGGTGATTGCTACCACCACATTAGTATGAATGTGGTTGCTAAATTCAAGACTGGTCATTGTCATGTGTTGATGTATAATGCGGCATATGCTTTTAGGAAATTTGAGTTCCATGCTAACTTCGAAAAAATCATATCAAAAGACCCAACTATTGCTCAATACCTAGAAGGCATGGGTTTTGATAAGTGGTCCCGTGCTTACTTTCCTGGAAATAGGTATGTCATTGTGAATTGTATTTTAATTTATGAAATCTTCTAAATGTACATTACTATTAAATATTAGTTTTCTTGGATACTAGGTATAATATAATGACAAGCAATTACGCTGAAAGTTTCAACAATAAGACCCAGGACGCTAGGAGCTTTCTGATAACTACATTCATCGAATTTATTCGCTTCACACTGCAGTCCTGGTTCTGTGATAGGAGAGAAACTAGCCAGAAGACAACTACAACTCTTGCACCGACCTATGAGAAAAATTTGGTGGATATGGTTGAGAAAGCTCGATTCTTGATCCCTTATGCAATAGGGAGGCATGAGTTCCATGTGTTAGATGGTGAGCTGAATGGTGAAGTCGACCTCCTAAATAAGACATGCACATGAGGCGTGTTTCAAATTATTGGTATCCCATGTGCTCATGCACTATCTGGATCCCTTAAGCGAGGGGTGAACTTTCATACACTGTGTTCAGATTACTATAAAATTGAGACATAGAGGTCCTCTTACAAAGAATCTATATATCCTACTAATAATGAGGAAGAGTGGATTGTTCCACATGACATTATGACAATAAGAGTGAGAACACCTGCACAGAAAAACCTAGTTGTTCATCCAAAGAAGAAACAAGGTCGGCCTAAGAAGAAACGCCATCCTTCATATGGAGATAAATTGGTTGTACAACGCAAGTGCAACATTTGTGGAGGTCTAGGCCATAATAGGGAAACTTGTAAAGTTCATGTTTGAAATTTATGGCATCAATGTTAAACTTTTTTATTTAGGTACTAATGGTCTTTGATAATCTTTTTATTTGTGTATTAATAGACTTTGTTACTCTTTTTATTTTTGTATTAATGGACTTTGTTAATCTTTTTATTTCTGTATTAATGGATTTTGTCAATCGAAATGACATTGTTTTTATACATTACTAAGGAGAAATATACTATTGTGTGTCATCGAATAGCCATTGAAATGACATTTTTTATATACAAAACTAAGGAGAAATCAAAATAAATGTTCTGACATCAAGGGTACACATTCTCATAAAAAAATGTCGATGCATAATTTATCCCTGAAGTACTGAATGTGGTCCTCGATGGCATATGATAAGGGAATGTCTCCAAGAATAAACTCCAATTGTTTGATGGAGAATACGCCGCAATCTCTGCTGAAACTAAGAAGTCATATTTGTGAGTGTATTGAAAATTAAAGGAGAACAGTGTTATGAAAATCTGAAGTTAGTACGTCTAAATGCCTGGTTCTAGACTGTGGGACAATATCAGTGGACATGCGCCGTCAATCAAAGTTTGGAACGACGATCTTTGGTCTAGCTATTTTCAACCTGGGGTGTCCTTTAAACATACTAGAAGCGTTGAGTAAAGATGGAAGCATCCTAGTCCAAGGCTCGATCAACTCAGACAACTTATCATGGCTAAAGTTGGAATGATCTGAGTCAAATACAGTGATCATCCAATCAGTGAAATTTATTTTGCAAAGGACCCAATGACGATTTCCAAGCATAAGTGGAAGTAGACCTCGTTGCAATCACCCCAAGGCTTCTTGTATTTTTTAGCATCTCCTTTCACGAAATTAAGAATGTCCGAGTCCCATTGGTAAGTCCTACTTTTGTTCTTGAATTCCACATATCTAGTAGGAATATACTGTGCAAATGATGAATCAAGTACGGTGGCTTTCACGAGGAACGTCCTCGGCAACTCAAAAAGACTTCTCCGTATAAGATAATTCGCAGCATCGAGATGCTGCAAATAAATAGAGTATCATTAAGGAAGAGTGGATTGTTAAAATGAGATAAATGTTCTAACAAATATAAGAGACTTACAGTTTCTGCCAACCATTCTTTTGCCACCTTCAACTTCAAGAACCAAACAGGGGTCCCATCACAACATTCCAACTTCCTCGGTCTGCTGTTGTCAATCTCACCGAGTACCCATCGGTTAAAAGTTGTCAACATATCTTGATCCAACACATTTAAAGGAAGGATCGTAACTGGGTCCTTGAACTTTGGTTTCTTGGCTACTGGAGTATAGTCCCCGTGCCTTACTGTTAGGAAAAAATGTTTTGCCACAATGGAAATTGATAATAATATTACAACTCTATGCAAAATATTACAATAGACAAGGATTGATTAAATAAAGTGTTACAACTCTATAACTGAAAATACAAATAAAAGGAGAAGGAGATGTAAGATGATAGAAATAGAAAGTACAACTCTATTACAAAAAGATACAAGTAAACTAGAAGTGTTTGAACAAAGGAAATAAAAGGATTACAACTCTTAAACAAAAGTACAAGTAAATAGAATAAGAAGAACAGAAGAAAGAGCAATAGAAGAAAATAAGAACAAGAACCAAAACAATAAACTCTCACTCACACAACCAAAGTGAAGAGTGTTGGGGATCACCAACTTGAACAAGGTTTGAAACCTTTGTCCAAAAGCTTATTTCCCCCTAACTCAAGCACTAAGGGATCTCTCACAGATTATAGGAAAAGCTTTCTGGAATTATCAAGCCTCAAGGTGTTTCTAGCCAAGTGCTCTAATGGATAGAAATGTTGTGCCTTACAAGTGAGCTATAGGCTCCTATGTATAGAGTTTAGAGACACCCTTTGAATTTCAAATTCCACCAACCCCCATGGCTGTTACCAATGTTTAATTGGATTAATATGGAATTAAAAAAGAGATTTGGGAGTTATTTGGGTTTTTTGAGCCGTTCAACAAAGATTGAAAAAACTGAAAAATTGGTCAGTTTTGGCCTGTGGCTGCGGCCACTGGTCTCTGTCCCATAGGCCGCGGCCACCGACCAATTTCAGCACAAAAAATGTGATGTTTTTCCAAATGGTTCCAAACCCTCCCAAATGATTTTGTAACTCCCAAAACACATTATTGGGGTTAAAATCATATCTCTAACAGCCATATCACATATGGCTTTATGAAATTCATCTCAATATTGTGTAACAATAAATTTACACAATAAAGGGTAATATTTGGAAGTTACAAATTTGTAAAACCAAATATGTTACATTATTTGGATATATCTCATATATCTAAATATTGTAACTCTCTATTATATGTTACAATATGTGACACACTTTGTCACATTTATTTAATCTAAAACAATATATTATAAAATAATATAATATTACATTATATTATAAAATAATATAACACTTACTGGTCTCTGTCTAGTGCCCTTACCTGTAACGGGAGCAATTAGTGTCTAATCTCTTTAAAACATATAAAAACTCATTAATT